>NC_081310.1:51766943-52068484 GCF_026419965.1 Kogia breviceps | reverse complement strand
GCGTGTTCGGGGGCGTGGGCGTCGTAGGGCGCGGCGTGCCATTAGGCTAGGCCTCAGGCTTCAGGCGGAGGGTGAGGCCTAGGGGTCAGGGTCAGGGCTGCGGCTAGGGTTAGGGTTAGGCCCCCGGTGAGGCTAAGGGTCGAGATCGGGGTTCAGATGCGTGTTAGGTGGCGTGTGCGTCTTAGGGCGCGGCGCGCCGTTAGGCTAGGCCTCAGGCTTCAGACTGCGGGGGATGCCTAGGGGTCAGGGTCAGTTCTGGGGCTAGGGTTAGGGTTAGGCCCCCGGTGAGGCTGAGTGTCGAGATCGGGGTGCGGATGCGTGTTAGGGGGCGTGGGCGTCGTAGGGCGCGGCGTGCCATTAGGCTAGGCCTCAGGCTTCAGGCTGAGGGTGAGGCCTAGGGGTCAGGGTCACGGCTGCGGCTAGGTTTAGGGTTAGGCCCCCGGTTAGGCTAAGGGTCGAGATCGGGGTTCGGATGCGTGTTAGGTGCCGTGTGCGTCATAGGGCGCGGCGTGCCGTTGGGCTAGGCCTCAGGCTTCAGGCTGCGGGGGAGGCCTTGGTGTCAGGGTCAGGGATCGGGCTAGAGTTAGGTTTAGGCCCCCGGTGAGGCTGAGGGTCGAGATCGTGGTGCGGATGCGTGTTAGGGGGCGTGTGCGTCGTAGGACGCGGCGTGTCGTTAGGCTAGGCCTCAGGCTGCAGGGGAGGCCTAGGGTTCAGGGTCAGGGCAGGGTCTAGGGTTAGGTTTAGGCCCCAGGTGAGGCTGAGGGTCGAGATCGGGGTGCGGATGCGTGTTAGGGGGCATGGGCGTCGTAGGGCGCGGCGTGCCGTTAGGCTCGGCCTCAGGCTTCAGCCTGCAGGGGAGGCTTAGGGGTCAGGGTCAGGGCCGGGGCTAGGGTTAGGGTTAGGCCCCCGGTGAGGCTGAGGGTCGAGATCGGGATGCAGAAGCGTGTTAGGGCGCGTGTGCGTCATAGGGCGCGGCGTGCCATTAGGATCGGCCTCAGGCTTCAGGCTGCGGGGGAGGCCTAGAGGTCAGGGTCAGGGCCTGGGCTAGGGATTGGGTTAGGCCCCCGGTGAGGCTGAGGGTCGAGATCGGGGTGCAGATGCGAGTTAGGGGGCGTGTGTGTCGTAGGGCGCGGCGTGCCGTTAGGCTAGGCCTCGTGCTTCAGGCTTCCTGGGGGCTTTGGGGTCAGGTTCAGGGCCGGGGCTAGGTTTAGGGTTAGGCCCCCGGTGAGGCTGAGGGTCGAGATCGGGATGCAGATGCGTGTTTGGGGCCGTGTGCGTCGTAGGACGCGCCATGCCGTTAGGCTAGGCCTCTGGCTTCAGGCTGCAGGCGAGGCCTAGGGGTCAGGTCAGGGCTGGGTCTAGGGTTAGGTTTAGGCACCCGGTGAGGCTGAGGGTCGAGATCGGGGTGCGGATGCGTGTTAGGGGGCGTGTGCGTCGTAGGGCGCGGCGTGCCGTTAGGCTAGGCCTCAGGCTTCAAGCTGCGGGGGAGGCTTAGGGGTCAGGGTCAGGGCCGGGGCTAGGGTTAGGGTTAGGCCCCCGATGAGGCTGAGGGTCGAGATCGGGATGCAGATCCGTGTTTGGGGGCGTGTGCGTCGTAGGACGCGGCGTGCCGTTAGGGTAGGCCTCAGGCTTCAGGCTGCAGGGGAGGCATAGGGGTCAGGGTCAGGGCTGGTGCTAGGGTTAGGTTTAGGCCCCCGGTGAGGCTGAGGGTCGAGATCGGGGTGCGGATGCGTGTTAAGGGGCGTGGCCGTCGTAGGGTGCGGCGTGCTGTTAGGCTAGGCCTCAGGCTTCAGGCTGCAGGGGAGGCCTAGTGGTCAGGGTGAGGGCTGGGGCTAGGGTTAGGGTTAGGCCCCCGATGAGGCTGAGGGTCGAGATCTGGGTGCGGATGCGTGTTAGGGGGCGTGGGCGTCGTAGGGCGCGACGTGCCGTTAGGCTAGGCCTCAGGCTTCAGGTTGCGGGGGAGGCCTAGGGGTCAGGGTCAGTGCTGGGGCTAGGGTTAGGGTTAGGCCCCCGGTGAGGCTGAGGGTCGAGATCCTGGTGCAGATGCGTGTTAGGGGGCATGGGCGTCGTAGGGCGCGGCGTGCCATTAGGCTAGGCCTCAGGCTTCAGGCTGAGGGTGAGGCCTAGGTGTCAGGGTCACGGCTGCGGCTAGGGTTAGGGTTAGGCCCCCGGTGAGGCTGAGGGTCGAGATCGGGGTGCGGATGCGTGTTAGGGGGCGTGTGCGTCGTAGGACGCGGCGTGCTGTTAGGCTAGGCCTCAGGCTTCAGGCTGCGGGGGAGGCCTAGTGTTCAGGGTCAGGGCTGGGGCTAGGGTTAGGTTTAGGCCCCCGGTGAGGCTGAGGGTCGAGATCGGGGTGCGGATGCGTGTTAGGGGGCGTTTGCGTCATAGGGCGCGGCGTGCCGTTAGGCTAGGCCTCAGGCTTCAGGCTGCTTGGGAGGCCTTGGTGTCAGGGTCAGGGATGGGGCTAGAGTTAGGTTTAGGCCCCCGGTGAGGCTGAGGGTCGAGATCGGGGTGCGGATGCGTGTTAGGGGGTGTGTGCGTCGTAGGACGCGGCGTGCTGTTAGGCTAGGCCTCAGGGTTCAGGCTGCGGGGGAGGCCTAGTGGTCAGGGTCAGGGCTGGGGCTAGGGTTAGGGTTAGGCCCCCGATGAGGCTGAGGGTCGAGATCGGGGTGCGGATGCGTGTTAGGGGGCGTGGGCGTCGTAGGGCGCGACGTACCGTTAGGCTAGGCCTCAGGCTTCAGGCTGCGGGGGAGGCCTAGGGTTCAGGGTCAGTGCTGGGGCTAGGGTTAGGGTTCGGCCCCCGGTGATGCTGAGGGTCGAGATCGGGGTGCGGATGCGTGTTCGGGGGCGTGGGCGTCGTAGGGCGCGGCGTGCCATTAGGCTAGGCCTCAGGCTTCAGGCTGAGGGTGAGGCCTAGGGGTCAGGGTCACAGCTGCGGCTAGGTGTAGGGTTCGGCCCCCGGTTAGGCTAAGGGTCGAGATCGGGGTTCGGATGCGTGTTAGGTGCCGTGTGCGTCATAGGGCGCGGCGTGCCGTTGGGCTAGGCCTCAGGCTTCAGGCTGCGGGGGAGGCCTTGTTGTCAGGGTCAGGGATCGGGCTAGAGTTAGGTTTAGGCCCCCGGTGAGGCTGAGGGTTGAGATCGTGGTGCGGATGCGTGTTAGGGGGCGTGTGCGTCGTAGGACACGGCGTGTCGTTAGGCTAGGCCTCAGGCTTCAGGCTGCAGGGGAGGCCTAGGGGTCAGGGTCAGGGCAGGGTCTAGGGTTAGGTTTAGGCCCCAGGTGAGGCTGAGGGTCGAGATCGGGGTGCGGATGCGTGTTAGGGGGAGTGTGCGTCGTAGGGCGCGGCGTGCCGTTAGGCTCGGCCTCAGGCTTCAGCCTGCAGGGGAGGCTTAGGGGTCAGGGTCAGGGCCGGGGCTAGGGTTAGGGTTAGGCCCCCGGTGAGGCTGAGGGTCGAGATCGGGATGCAGAAGCGTGTTAGGGCGCGTGTGCGTCATAGGGCGCGGCGTGCCATTAGGATCGGCCTCAGGCTTCAGGCTGCGGGGGAGGCCTAGAGGTCAGGGTCAGGGCCTGGGCTAGGGATTGGGTTAGGCCCCCGGTGAGGCTGAGGGTCGAGATCGGGGTGCAGATGCGAGTTAGGGGGCGTGTGTGTCGTAGGGCGCGGCGTGCCGTTAGGCTAGGCCTCGTGCTTCAGGCTTCCTGGGGGCTTTGGGGTCAGGTTCAGGGCCGGGGCTAGGTTTAGGGTTAGGCCCCCGGTGAGGCTGAGGGTCGAGATCGGGATGCAGATGCGTGTTTGGGGCCGTGTGCGTCGTAGGACGCGCCATGCCGTTAGGCTAGGCCTCTGGCTTCAGGCTGCAGGCGAGGCCTAGGGGTCAGGTCAGGGCTGGGTCTAGGGTTAGGTTTAGGCACCCGGTGAGGCTGAGGGTCGAGATCGGGGTGCGGATGCGTGTTAGGGGGCGTGTGCGTCGTAGGGCGCGGCGTGCCGTTAGGCTAGGCCTCAGGCTTCAAGCTGCGGGGGAGGCTTAGGGGTCAGGGTCAGGGCCGGGGCTAGGGTTAGGGTTAGGCCCCCGATGAGGCTGAGGGTCGAGATCGGGATGCAGATCCGTGTTTGGGGGCGTGTGCGTCGTAGGACGCGGCGTGCCGTTAGGGTAGGCCTCAGGCTTCAGGCTGCAGGGGAGGCATAGGGGTCAGGGTCAGGGCTGGTGCTAGGGTTAGGTTTAGGCCCCCGGTGAGGCTGAGGGTCGAGATCGGGGTGCGGATGCGTGTTAAGGGGCGTGGCCGTCGTAGGGTGCGGCGTGCTGTTAGGCTAGGCCTCAGGCTTCAGGCTGCAGGGGAGGCCTAGTGGTCAGGGTGAGGGCTGGGGCTAGGGTTAGGGTTAGGCCCCCGATGAGGCTGAGGGTCGAGATCTGGGTGCGGATGCGTGTTAGGGGGCGTGGGCATCGTAGGGCGCGACGTGCCGTTAGGCTAGGCCTCAGGCTTCAGGTTGCGGGGGAGGCCTAGGGGTCAGGGTCAGTGCTGGGGCTAGGGTTAGGGTTAGGCCCCCGGTGAGGCTGAGGGTCGAGATCCTGGTGCAGATGCGTGTTAGGGGGCATGGGCGTCGTAGGGCGCGGCGTGCCATTAGGCTAGGCCTCAGGCTTCAGGCTGAGGGTGAGGCCTAGGTGTCAGGGTCACGGCTGCGGCTAGGGTTAGGGTTAGGCCCCCGGTGAGGCTGAGGGTCGAGATCGGGGTGCGGATGCGTGTTAGGGGGCGTGTGCGTCGTAGGACGCGGCGTGCTGTTAGGCTAGGCCTCAGGCTTCAGGCTGCGGGGGAGGCCTAGTGTTCAGGGTCAGGGCTGGGGCTAGGGTTAGGTTTAGGCCCCCGGTGAGGCTGAGGGTCGAGATCGGGGTGCGGATGCGTGTTAGGGGGCGTTTGCGTCATAGGGCGCGGCGTGCCGTTAGGCTAGGCCTCAGGCTTCAGGCTGCTTGGGAGGCCTTGGTGTCAGGGTCAGGGATGGGGCTAGAGTTAGGTTTAGGCCCCCGGTGAGGCTGAGGGTCGAGATCGGGGTGCGGATGCGTGTTAGGGGGTGTGTGCGTCGTAGGACGCGGCGTGCTGTTAGGCTAGGCCTCAGGCTTCAGTCTGCAGGGGAGGCTTAGGGGTCAGGGTCAGGGTAGGGACTAGAGTTAGGGTTAGGCCCCCGGTGAGGCTGAGGGTCGAGATCGGGGTGCGGATGCGTGTTAGGGGGCGTGTGCGTCGTAGGACGCGGCGTGCCGTTAGGCTAGGCCTCAGGCTTCAGGCTGCGGGGGAGGCCTAGTGTTCAGGGTCAGGGCTGGGGCTAGGGTTAGGTTTAGGCCCCCGGTGAGGCTGAGGGTCGAGATCGTGGTGCGGATGCGTGTTAGGGTGCGTGTGCGTCATAAGGCGCGGCGTGCCGTTGGGCTAGGCCTCAGGCTTCAGGCTGCGGGGGAGGCCTTGGTGTCAGGGTCAGGGATCGGGCTAGAGTTAGGTTTAGGCCCCCGGTGAGGCTGAGGGTCGAGATCGTGGTGCGGATGCGTGTTAGGGGGCGTGTGCGTCGTAGGACGCGGCGTGTCGTTAGGCTAGGCCTCAGGCTTCAGGCTGCAGGGGAGGCTTAGGGGTCAGGGTCAGGGCAGGGTCTAGGGTTAGGTTTAGGCCCCAGCTGAGGCTGAGGGTCGAGATCGGGGTGCGGATGCGTGTTAGGGGGCGTGTGTGTCGTTGGGCACATCGTTCCGTTAGGATCGGCCTCAGGCTTCAGGCTGCAGGGGAGGCCTAGAGGTCAGGGTCAGGGCCTGGGCTAGGGATTGGGTTAGGCCCCCGGTGAGGCTGAGTGTCGAGATCGGGGTGCGGATGCGAGTTAGGGGGCGTGTGTGTCGTAGGGCGCGGCGTGCCGTTAGGCTAAGCCTCGTGCTTCAGGCTTCCTGGGAGGCTTAGGGGTCAGGGACAGGGCCGGGGCTAGGTTTAGGGTTAGGCCCCCGGTGAGGCTGAGGGTCCAGATCGGGATGCAGATGCGTGTTTGGGGCCGTGTGCGTCGTAGGACGCGCCGTGCCGTTAGGCTAGGCCTCTGGCTTCAGGCTGCAGGCGAGGCCTAGGGGTCAGGTCAGGGCTGGGTCTAGGGTTAGGTTTAGGCACCCGGTGAGGCTGAGGGTCGAGATCGGGGTGCGGATGCGTGTTAGGGGGCGTGTGCGTCGTAGGGCGCGGCGTGCCGTTAGGCTAGGCCTCAGGCTTCAAGCTGCGGGGGAGGCTTAGGGGTCAGGGTCAGGGCCGGGGCTAGGGTTAAGGTTAGGCCCCCGATGAGGCTGAGGGTCGAGATCGGGATGCAGATCCGTGTTTGGGGGCGTGTGCGTCGTAGGACGCGGCGTGCCGTTAGGCTAGGCCTCAGGGTTCAGGCTGCGGGGGAGGCCTAGTGGTCAGGGTCAGGGCTGGGGCTAGGGTTAGGGTTAGGCCCCCGATGAGGCTGAGGGTCGAGATCGGGGTGCGGATGCGTGTTAGGGGGCGTGGGCGTCGTAGGGCGCGACGTACCGTTAGGCTAGGCCTCAGGCTTCAGGCTGCGGGGGAGGCCTAGGGTTCAGGGTCAGTGCTGGGGCTAGGGTTAGGGTTCGGCCCCCGGTGATGCTGAGGGTCGAGATCGGGGTGCGGATGCGTGTTCGGGGGCGTGGGCGTCGTAGGGCGCGGCGTGCCATTAGGCTAGGCCTCAGGCTTCAGGCGGAGGGTGAGGCCTAGGGGTCAGGGTCAGGGCTGCGGCTAGGGTTAGGGTTAGGCCCCCGGTGAGGCTAAGGGTCGAGATCGGGGTTCAGATGCGTGTTAGGTGGCGTGTGCGTCTTAGGGCGCGGCGCGCCGTTAGGCTAGGCCTCAGGCTTCAGACTGCGGGGGATGCCTAGGGGTCAGGGTCAGTTCTGGGGCTAGGGTTAGGGTTAGGCCCCCGGTGAGGCTGAGTGTCGAGATCGGGGTGCGGATGCGTGTTAGGGGGCGTGGGCGTCGTAGGGCGCGGCGTGCCATTAGGCTAGGCCTCAGGCTTCAGGCTGAGGGTGAGGCCTAGGGGTCAGGGTCACGGCTGCGGCTAGGTTTAGGGTTAGGCCCCCGGTTAGGCTAAGGGTCGAGATCGGGGTTCGGATGCGTGTTAGGTGCCGTGTGCGTCATAGGGCGCGGCGTGCCGTTGGGCTAGGCCTCAGGCTTCAGGCTGCGGGGGAGGCCTTGGTGTCAGGGTCAGGGATCGGGCTAGAGTTAGGTTTAGGCCCCCGGTGAGGCTGAGGGTCGAGATCGTGGTGCGGATGCGTGTTAGGGGGCGTGTGCGTCGTAGGAGGCGGCGTGTCGTTAGGCTAGGCCTCAGGCTGCAGGGGAGGCCTAGGGTTCAGGGTCAGGGCAGGGTCTAGGGTTAGGTTTAGGCCCCAGGTGAGGCTGAGGGTCGAGATCGGGGTGCGGATGCGTGTTAGGGGGAGTGTGCGTCGTAGGGCGCGGCGTGCCGTTAGGCTCGGCCTCAGGCTTCAGCCTGCAGGGGAGGCTTAGGGGTCAGGGTCAGGGCCGGGGCTAGGGTTAGGGTTAGGCCCCCGGTGAGGCTGAGGGTCGAGATCGGGATGCAGAAGCGTGTTAGGGCGCGTGTGCGTCATAGGGCGCGGCGTGCCATTAGGATCGGCCTCAGGCTTCAGGCTGCGGGGGAGGCCTAGAGGTCAGGGTCAGGGCCTGGGCTAGGGATTGGGTTAGGCCCCCGGTGAGGCTGAGGGTCGAGATCGGGGTGCAGATGCGAGTTAGGGGGCGTGTGTGTCGTAGGGCGCGGCGTGCCGTTAGGCTAGGCCTCGTGCTTCAGGCTTCCTGGGGGCTTTGGGGTCAGGTTCAGGGCCGGGGCTAGGTTTAGGGTTAGGCCCCCGGTGAGGCTGAGGGTCGAGATCGGGATGCAGATGCGTGTTTGGGGCCGTGTGCGTCGTAGGACGCGCCGTGCCGTTAGGCTAGGCCTCTGGCTTCAGGCTGCAGGCGAGGCCTAGGGGTCAGGTCAGGGCTGGGTCTAGGGTTAGGTTTAGGCCCCCGGTGAGGCTGAGGGTCGAGATCGGGGTGCGGATGCGTGTTAAGGGGCGTGGCCGTCGTAGGGTGCGGCGTGCTGTTAGGCTAGGCCTCAGGCTTCAGGCTGCAGGGGAGGCCTAGTGGTCAGGGTGAGGGCTGGGGCTAGGGTTAGGGTTAGGCCCCCGATGAGGCTGAGGGTCGAGATCGGGGTGCGGATGCGTGTTAGGGGGCGTGGGCGTCGTAGGGCGCGACGTGCCGTTAGGCTAGGCCTCAGGCTTCAGGTTGCGGGGGAGGCCTAGGGGTCAGGGTCAGTGCTGGGGCTAGGGTTAGGGTTAGGCCCCCGGTGAGGCTGAGGGTCGAGATCCTGGTGCAGATGCGTGTTAGGGGGCATGGGCGTCGTAGGGCGCGGCGTGCCATTAGGCTAGGCCTCAGGCTTCAGGCTGAGGGTGAGGCCTAGGTGTCAGGGTCACGGCTGCGGCTAGGGTTAGGGTTAGGCCCCCGGTGAGGCTGAGGGTCGAGATCGGGGTGCGGATGCGTGTTAGGGGGCGTGTGCGTCGTAGGACGCGGCGTGCTGTCAGGCTAGGCCTCAGGCTTCAGGCTGCGGGGGAGGCCTAGTGTTCAGGGTCAGGGCTGGGGCTAGGGTTAGGTTTAGGCCCCCGGTGAGGCTGAGGGTCGAGATCGGGGTGCGGATGCGTGTTAGGGGGCATTTGCGTCATAGGGCGCGGCGTGCCGTTAGGCTAGGCCTCAGGCTTCAGGCTGCTTGGGAGGCCTTGGTGTCAGGGTCAGGGATGGGGCTAGAGTTAGGTTTAGGCCCCCGGTGAGGCTGAGGGTCGAGATCGGGGTGCGGATGCGTGTTAGGGGGTGTGTGCGTCGTAGGACGCGGCGTGCTGTTAGGCTAGGCCTCAGGCTTCAGTCTGCAGGGGAGGCTTAGGGGTCAGGGTCAGGGTAGGGACTAGAGTTAGGGTTAGGCCCCCGGTGAGGCTGAGGGTCGAGATCGGGGTGCGGATGCGTGTTAGGGGGCGTGTGCGTCGTAGGACGCGGCGTGCCGTTAGGCTAGGCCTCAGGTTTCAGGCTGCGGGGGAGGCCTAGTGTTCAGGGTCAGGGCTGGGGCTAGGGTTAGGTTTAGGCCCCCGGTGAGGCTGAGGGTCGAGATCGTGGTGCGGATGCGTGTTAGGGTGCGTGTGCGTCATAGGGCGCGGCGTGCCGTTGGGCTAGGCCTCAGGCTTCAGGCTGCGGGGGAGGCCTTGGTGTCAGGGTCAGGGATCGGGCTAGAGTTAGGTTTAGGCCCCCGGTGAGGCTGAGGGTCGAGATCGTGGTGCGGATGCGTGTTAGGGGGCGTGTGCGTCGTAGGACGCGGCGTGTCGTTAGGCTAGGCCTCAGGCTTCAGGCTGCAGGGGAGGCTTAGGGGTCAGGGTCAGGGCAGGGTCTAGGGTTAGGTTTAGGCCCCAGGTGAGGCTGAGGGTCGAGATCGGGGTGCGGATGCGTGTTAGGGGGAGTGTGCGTCGTAGGGCGCGGCGTGCCGTTAGGCTCGGCCTCAGGCTTCAGGCTGCAGGGGAGGCTTAGGGGTCAGGGTCAGGGCCGGGGCTAGGGTTAGGGTTAGGCCCCCGGTGAGGCTGAGGGTCGAGATCGGGATGCAGATGCGTGTTAGGGCGCGTGTGCGTCATAGGGCGCGGCGTGCCGTTAGGCTAGGCCTCAGGCTTCAGGCTGAGGGTGATGCCTAGGGGTCAGGGTCACGGATGCGGCTAGGGTTAGGGTTAGGCCCCCGGTGAGGCTAAGGGTCGAGATCGGGGTCCGTATGCGTGTTAGGTGGCGTGTGCGTCGAAGGGCGCGGCGTGCCATTAGGATCGGCCTCAGGCTTCAGGCTGCGGGGGAGGCCTAGAGGTCAGGGTCAGGGCCTGGGCTAGGGATTGGGTTAGGCCCCCGGTGAGGCTGAGGGTCGAGATCGGGGTGCAGATGCGAGTTAGGGGGCGTGTGTGTCGTAGGGCGCGGCGTGCCGTTAGGCTAGGCCTCGTGCTTCAGTCTTCCTGGGGGCTTTGGGGTCAGGTTCAGGGCCGGGGCTAGGTTTAGGGTTAGGCCCCCGGTGAGGCTGAGGGTCGAGATCGGGATGCAGATGCGTGTTTGGGGCCGTGTGCGTCGTAGGACGCGCCGTGCCGTTACGCTAGGCCTCTGGCTTCAGGCCGCAGGCGAGGCCTAGGGGTCAGGTCAGGGCTGGGTCTAGCGTTAGGTTTAGGCCCCCGGTGAGGCTGAGGGTCTAGATCGGGATGCAGATGCGTGTTAGTGGGCGTGGGCGTCGTAGATCTCGGCATGCCATTAGGCTAGGCGTCAGGCTTCAGGCTGCGGGGGAGGCCTAGGGGTCAGGGTCACGGCTGCGGCTTGGGTTAGGGTTAGGCCCCCGGTGAGGCTAAGGGTCGAGATCGGGGTGCAGATGCGTGTTAGGGGGCGTGTGCATCGTAGGGCGCGGCGTGCCGTTAGGCTAGGCCTCAGGCTGCAGGCTACGGGGGAGGCTTAGGGGTCAGGTTCAGGGTCGCGGCTAGGGTTAGGGTTAGGCCCCCGGTGAGGCTGAGGTTCGACATCGGGATGCAGATGTGTGTTTGGGGGCGTGTCCGTCATAGGACGCGGCGAGCGGTTAGGCTAGGCTGCAGACTTCAGGCTGCAGGGGAGGCCTAGTGGTCAGGGTCAGGGCTCGGGCTAGGGTTACGTTTAGGCCCACGGTGAGGCTGAGCGTCGAGGTCGTGGTGCAGATGCGTGTTAGGGGGCGTGTGTGTCGTTGGGCACAGCGTTCCGTTAGGATCGGCCTCAGGCTTCAGGCTGCGGGGGAGGCCTAGAGGTCAGGGTCAGGGCCTGGGCTAGGGATTGGGTTAGGCCCCCGGTGAGGCTGAGGGTCGAGATCGGGGTGCGGATGCGAGTTAGGGGGCGTGTGCGTCGTAGGGCGCGGCGTGCCGTTAGGCTAGGCCTCGTCCTTCAGGCTTCCGGGGAGGCTTAGGGGTCAGGGTCAGGGCCGGGACTAGGTTATGGTTAGGCCCCCGGTGAGGCTGAGGGTCGAGATCGGGATGCAGATGCGTGTTTGGGGCCGTGTGCGTCGTCCGACGCGGCGTGCCGTTAGGCTAGGCCTCAGGCTTCAGGCTGCAGGCGAGGCCGAGGGGTCAGGGTCAGGGCTGGGTCTAGGGTTAGGTTTAGGCCCCCGGTGAGGCTGAGGGTCGAGATCGGGGTGCGGATGCATGTTAGGGGGCGTGTGCTTCGTAGGGCGTGGCGTGCCATTAGGCTAGGCCTCAGGCTTCAGGCTGCGGGGGAGGCCTTGGTGTCAGGGTCAGGGATGGGGCTAGGGTTAGGTTTAACCCCCGGGTGAGTCTGAGGCTCGAGATCGGGGTGCGGATGCGTGTTATGGGGCGTGTGCGTCGTAGGGCGCAGCGTGCCGTTAGCCTAGGCCTCAGGCTTCAGGCTGCGGGGGATGCCTAGGGGTCAGGGTCAGGACCGGGGTTAGGGTTAGGTTTAGGCCCCTGGTGAGGCTGATGGTCGAGATCGGGGTGCAGATGCGTGTTAGGGGGCGTGTGCGTCGTAGGGCGCGGCGTGCCGTTAGACTAGGCCTTAGGCTGCAGGCTACGGGGGAGGCTTAGGGGTCAGGTTCAGGGTCTCGGCTAGGGTTAGGGTTAGGCCCCCGGTGAGGCTGAGGTTCCACATCGGGATGCAGATGCGTGTTTTGGGGCGTGTCCGTCATAGGACGCGGCGAGCAGTTAGGCTAGGCTGCAGACTTCAGGCTGCAGGGGAGGCCTAGTGGTCAGGGTCAGGGCTCGGGCTAGGGTTAGGTTTAGGCCCCCGGTGAGGCTGAGGGTCGAGATCGGGGTGCGGATGCGTGTTAGGTGGCGTGTGCGTCGCAGGGTGCGGCGTGACGTTAGGCTAGGCATCAGGCTTCAGGCTGCGGGGGAGGCTTAGGGGTCAGGGTCAGGGCTCGGGCTAGGGTTAGGTTTAGGCCCACGGTGAGGCTGAGCGTCGAGGTCGTGGTGCAGATGCTTGTTAGGGGGCGTGGGCGTCGTAGAGCGCGTCATGCCATTAGGCTAGGCGTCAGGCTTCAGGCTGCGGGGGAGGCCTAGGGGTCAGGGTCAGGCCTGCCGCTAGGGTTACGGTTCGGCCCACTGTGAGGCTGAGGGTCGAGATCGGGGTGCGGACGCGTGTTAGGGGGCATGGGCGTCGTAGGGCGCGGCGTGCCGTTAGGCTAGGCCTCATGCTTCAGGCTGCGGGGGAGGCCTAGGGGTCAGGGTCAGGGCTTTGGCTAGCGTTATGGTTAAGCCCCCGGTGAGGCTGAGGTTCGAGATCGCGGTTCGGATGCGTGTTAGGGGGCGTGTGTGTCGTAGGGCACAGCGTTCCGTTAGGATCGGCCTCAGGCTTCAGGCTGCGGGGGAGGCCTAGGGGTCAGGGTCAGGGCCTGGGCTAGGGTTAGGGTTAGGCCCCCGGTGAGGCTGAGGGTCGAGATCGGGGTGCGGATGCGAGTTTGGGGGCGTGTGCGTCGTAGGGCGCGGCGTGCCGTTAGGCTAGGCCTCGTGCTTCAGGCTTCCGGGGAGGCTTAGGGGTCAGGGTCAGGGCCGGGGCTAGGTTTAGGGTTAGGCCCCCGATGAGGCTGAGGGTCGAGATCGGGATGCAGATGCGTGTTTGGGGCCGTGTGCGTCGTAGGACGCGGCGTGCCGTTAGGCTAGGCCTCAGGCTTCAGGCTGCAGGGGAGGCCTAGTGGTCAGGGTCAGGGCTGGGTCTAGGGTTAGGTTTAGGCCTCCTGTGAGGCTGAGTGTCGAGATTGGGGTGCGGATGTGTGTTCGGGGGCGTGTGCGTCGTAGGGCGAGACGTGCCGTTAGGCTAAGCCTCAGGCTTCAGGCTGCGGGGGAGGCTTAGGGGTCAGGGTCAGGGCCGGGGCTAGGGTTAGGGTTAGGCCCCCGGTGAGGCTGAGGGTCGAGATCGGGGTGCGGATGCGAGTTTGGGGGCGTGTGCGTCGTAGGGCGCGGCGTGCCGTTAGGCTAGGCCTCGTGCTTCAGGCTTCCGGGGAGGCTTAGGGGTCAGGGTCAGTGCTGGTGCTAGGGTTAGCTTTAGGCCCCCGGTGAGGCTGAGGGTCGAGATCGGGGTGCGGATGCGTGTTAGGGGGCATGGGCGTCGTAGGGCGCGGCGTGCCGTTAGGCTAGGCCTCAGGTATCAGGCTGTGGGGGAGCCCTAGTGGTCAGGGTCAGTGCTGGGGCTAGGGTTAGGGTTAGGCCACTGGTGAGGCTGAGGGTCGAGATCGGGGTGCGGATGCGTGTTAGGTGGCGTGTGCGTCTTAGGGCGCGGCGTGCCGTTAGGCTAGGCCTCAGGCTTCAGGCTGTGGGGGAGGCTTAGGGGTCAGGGCCGTGGCTAGGGCTAGGGTTAGGTTTAGCCCCCGGGTGAGGCTGAGGGTCGAGATCGGGGTGCGGATGCGTGTTAGGGGTGTGTGCGTCGTAGGGTGCGGCGTGCCGTTAGGCTAGGCCTCAGGCTTCAGGGTGTGGGGGATACCTAGTGGTCAGGGTCAGTGCTGGGGCTAGGGTTAGGGTTAGGCCCCTGGTGAGGCTGAGGGTCGAGATCAGGGTGCGGATGCGTGTTAGGGGGCGTGTGCGTCGTAGGGCGCGGCGTTCCGTTAGGCTAGGCTTCAGGCTTCAGGCTGCGTGGGAGGCCTAGGGGTCAGGGTCAGGGCTAGAGTTAGGGTTAGGCCCCCGGTGAGCCTGAGTGTCGAGATCGGGGTGCGGATGCCTGTGAGGGGGCGTGTGCGTCGTAGTGCGCGGCGTGCCGTTAGGCTAGGCCTCAGGCTTCAGGCTGCGGGGGAGGCCTAGGGGTCAGGGTCAGTGCTGGGGCTAGGGTTTGGGTTAGGCGCCTGGTGCGGCTGAGGTTCGAGATCGGGGTGCGGATGCGAGTTAAGGGGCGTGTGCCTCGTAGGGCGCGGCGTGCCCTTAGGCTAGGCCTCAGGCTTCAGGCTCAGGGAGAGGCCTAGGTGTCAGGGTCACGGCTGGGGCTAGGGTTAGGGTTAGGCCCCCGGTGAGGCTGAGGGTCGAGGTTGGGGTGTGGATGCGTGTTACGGGGCGTGGACGTCGTAGGGCGCGGGGTGCCATTAGGCTAGGCCTCAGGCTTCAGGCTGCGGGGGAGGCCTAGGGGTCAGGGTCAGGGCTGGGGCTAGGGTTAGTGTTAGGCCCCCGGTGAGGCGGAGGGTCGAGATCGGGTTGCGGATGCGTGTTAGGGGGCATGGGCGTCGTAGGGCGCAGCGTGCCGTTAGGCTAGGCCTCAGGCTTCATGCTGCGGGGGAGGCCTAGGGGTCAGGGTCAGGGCTGGGGATAGGGTTAGGGTTAGGCCCCCGGTGAGGCTGAGGGTCGAGATCGTGGTGCGGATGCGTGTTAGGGGACCTGTGCATCGTAGGGCGTGGCATGCAGTTAGGCTAGGCCTCAGGCTTCAGGCTGCGGGGTTGGCCTAGTGGTCAGGGTCAGGGCTGGGGCTAGGGTTAGGGTTAATCCCCCGGTGAGGCTGAGGGTCGAGATCGGGGTGCGCATGCATTTTAGGGAGCATGGGGGTCGTAGGGTGCGGCGTGCCGTTAGGCTAGGCCTCAGGCTTCAGGCTGCGGGGGAGGCCTAGGGGTCAGGGTCAGTGCTGGGGTTAGGGTTAGGGTTCGGGCCCCGGGGAGGCTGAGGGTCGAGATCGGGGTGCGGATGCGTGTTAGGGGGCGTGGGCGTCATAGGGCGCGGCGTGCCGTTATTCTAGGCCTCAGCATTCAGGCTGCGGGGGAGGCCTAGGGGTCAGGTTCAGAGCTGGGGCTAGGGTTAGGGTTAGGTCCCCGGTGAGGCTGAGGGTCGAGATCTGGGTGCGGATGCGTGTTAGGGCACGTAGGCGTCGTAGGGCGCGGCGTGCCATTAGGCTAGGCCTCAGGCTTCAGGCTGCGGGTGAGGCCTAGATGTCAGGGTCACGGCTGCGGCTAGGGTTAGGGTTAGGCCCCCGGTGAGGCTAAGGGTCGAGATCGGGGTTCGGATGCGTGTTAGGTGGCGTGTGCGTCTTAGGGCGCGGCGTGCCGTTAGGCTGGGCCTTAGGCTTCCGGCTGCGGGGGAGGCCTAGGGGTCAGGGTCAGGGCTGGGGCTAGGGTTAGGGTTAGGCCCCCGGTGAGGCTGAGGGTCGAGATCGGGGTGCGGATTCGTGTTAGGGGGCATGTGCGTCATAGGGCGCGGCAGGCCGTTAGGCTAGGCCTCAGGATTCAGGCTGTCGGGGAGCCCTAGTGATCAGGGTCAGTGCTGGGGCTAGGGTTAGGGTTAGGCCCCCGTTGAGGCTGATGGTCGAGATCGGGGTGCGGATCCGTGTTAGGGGGCGTGGGCGTCGTAGGGCGCGGCGTGCCGTTAGGCTAGGCCCCAGGCTTCAGGCTGCGGGGGAGGCCTAGGTTCAGGGTCAGGGCTGGGGCTAGGGTTAGGGTTCGGCCCACGGTGAGGCTGAGGGTCGAGATCGGGGTGCGGATGCGTGTTAGGTGGCATGTGAGTCATAGGGCGCGGTGGGCCGTTAGGCTAGGCCTCAGGCTTCAGGCTGCGGGGGCGGCCTAGGTGTCAGGGTCAGGGTTGGGGCTAGGGTAAGGGTGAGGCACCCGGTGAGGCTGATAGTCGAGATCGGGGTGCAGATGCGTGTTAGGGGGCGTGGGCGTCGTAGGGCGCGGCATGCGGTTAGGCTAGGCCTCAGGCTTCAGGCTGCCGGGGAGACCTAGGGGTCTGGGTCAGGGCTGGGGCTAGGGTTAGGGTTTGGACCCCGGTGAGGCTGAGGATCGAGATCGGGGTGCGGATGCGTGTTAGGGGGCGTGTTCGTCGTAGGGCGCGGCGTTCCGTTCAGCTAGGCCTCAGGCTTCAGGCTGCGTTGGAGGCCTAAGGGTCAGGGTTAGGGTTGGGGCTAGGGTTAGGGTGAGGCCTCCGGTGAGGCTGAGAGTCGAGATCGGGGTGCGGATGCGTGTTAGGGGGCGTGGGCGTCGTAGGGCGCGGCGTGCCGTTAGGCTAGGCCTCAGGTTTCAGGCTGCGAGCGAGGCTGAGGCTCAGCGTCAGGGATGGGGCTAGGGTTAGGCTTAGGCCCCCGGTGAGGCTGAGATTCGAGATCGGGGTGCGGATGCGTGTTAGGGGGCGTGGGCGTCGTAGGGCGCGGCGTGTCGTTAGGCTAGGCTTCAGGATTCAGGCTGCGGGGGAGGCCTAGGTGTCAGGGTCAGGGCTGGGGCTAGGGTTAGGGTTAAGCCCCCGGTGAGGCTGAGGGTCGAGATCGTGGTTCGGATCCGTGTTAGGGGGCGTGTGTGTTGTAGGGCGCGGCGTGCCGTTAGGCTCGGACTCAGGCTTCAGGCTGCGGGGGAGGCCTAGTTGTCATGGTCAGGGCTGGGGCTAGGGTTAGGGTTACGGCCCCGGTGCGGCTGAGGGTCGAGATCGGGGTGGGGATGCGTGTCCGGGAGCGTGTGCGTCGTAGGGCGTGGCGTTCCGTTAGGCTAGACCTCAGGCTTCAGGTTGCGGGGGGACCTAGGGGTCAGGGACAGTGCTGGGGCTAGGGTTAGGGTTAGGCCCTCGGTGAGGCTGAGGGTCGAGATCGGAGTGCGGATGCGTGTTAGGGGGCGTGTGCGTCGTAGGGCGCGGCGTGCCATTTGGCAAGGCCTCAGGCTGCAGGCTGCGGGGGAGGCCTAGGGGTCAGGGTCAGGGCTGGGGATAGTGTTAGGTTTAGGCCCCCGGTGAGGATGAGGGTCGAGATCGGGGTGCGGATGCCTGTTAGGGGGCGTGGACGTCGTAGGGCGTGGCGTGCCGTTATTCTAGGCCTCAGCCTTCAGGTTGCGGGGGAGGACTAGGGGTCAGGGCCAGGCCCGGGGCTAGGGTTAGGGTTAGGCCCCCGGTGAGGCTGAGGGTCGAGATCGGGGTGCGGATGCGTGTTAGGGGGCATGTGCGTCGTAGGGCGCGGCGTGCCGTTACGCTAGGCCTCAGGCTTCAGACTGCGGGGGAGGACTAGGGGTCAGGGTCAGGGCCGTGGCTAGGGTTAGGGTTAGGCCCCTGGTGAGGCTGAGGGTCGACATCGGGATGCGGATGCGTGTTAGGGGGCGTGTGCGTCGTAGGGCGCGGCGTGCCGTTAGGCTAGGACTCAGACTTCAGGCTGTGGGGGATCCCTAGGTGTCAGGGTCAGGGCTGGTGCTAGGGTTAGGGTTAGGCCCCCGGTGAGGCTGAGGGTCGAGATCGGGGTGCGGATGCGTGTTAGGGGGGCGTGTGCGTCGTAGGGCACGGCGTGCCGTTAGGCTAGACCTCAGGCTTCAGGCTGCGGGGGTGGCCTAGGGGTCAGGGTCAGGGCTGGGGCTAGGGTTAGGGTAAGGCCCCCGGTGAGGCTGAGGGTCGAGATAGGGGTGCGGATGCATGTTAGGGGGCGTGTGCGTCGTAGGGCGCGGCGTGCCGTTAGGCTAGGCCTCAGGCTTCAGGCTGCGGGGGTGGCCTAGGGGTCAGGGTCAGGACCAAGTTTAGGGTTAGGTTTAGGCCCCTGGTGAGGGTGAGGGTCGAGATCGGGGTGCAGATGCATGTTAGGGGGCGTGTGCGTCGTAGGGCGCGGCGTGCCGTTAGGCTAGGCCTCAGGCTTCAGGCTGCGGGGGTGGCCTAGGGGTCAGGGTCAGGACCAAGTTTAGGGTTAGGTTTAGGCCCCTGGTGAGGCGGAGGGTCGAGATCGGGGTGCGGATGCGTGTTTGGGGGCGTGTGCGTCGTAGGACTTGGCGTGCCGTTAGGCTAGGCCTCAGGCTTCAGGCTGCGGGGGAGGCCTAGGGGTCAGGGTCAGGGCTGGGGCTAGGGTTAGGGTTAGGCCCCCGGTGAGGCTAAGGGTCGAGATCGGGGTGCGAATGCATGTTACGGGGCGTGTGCGTCTTAGAGCGCGGCGTGCCGTTAGGCTAGGCCTCAGGCTTCAGGCTGCGGGGGAAGCCTTGGTGTCAGGGTCAGGGCTGGGGCTAGGGTTAGGTTTAACCCCCGGGTGAGTCTGAGGGTCGAGATCGGGGTGCAGATGCGTGTTATGGGGCGTGTGCGTCTTAGGGCGCGGCGTGCCGTTAGGCTAGCCCACAGGCTTCAGGCTGCGGGGGAGGCCTAGGGGTCAGGGTCAGGGCAGAGGCTAGGGTTAGGGTTAGGTCCCTGGTGAGGCTGAGGGTCGAGATCGCGGTGCGGATGCGAGTTAGGGGGCGTGGGCGTCGTAGGGCGTAGCGTGCCGTTAGGCTAGGCCTCAGGCTTCAGGCTGCGGGAGAGGCCTAGGTGTCAGTGTCAGGGCTGGGGCTAGGGTTAGGGTTAGGACCCCGGTGAGGCTGAGGGTCGAGATCGGGGTGCGGATGCGTGTTAGGGGGCGTGGGCGTCTTAGGGCGCGGCGTGCCGTTAGGCTAGACCTCAGGATTCAGGCTGTCGGGGAGCCCTAGTGGTCAGGGTCAGTGCTGGGGCTAGGGTCAGGCTTACGCCCCTGGTGAGGCTGAGGGTCGAGATCGGGCTGCGGATGCGTGTTAGGGGGCGTCGGTCTCGTAGGGCGCGGCGTGCCGTTAGGCTAGGCCTCAAGCTTCAGGCTTCGTGGGAGGCCTAGGTGTCAGGGTCAGGGCTGGGGCTAGGGTTAGGTTTAGGCCCCCGGTGACGCTGAGGGTCGAGATCGGGGTGCTGATGCGTGTTAGTGGGCGTGTGCCTTATAGGGCGCGGCGTGCTGTTAGGCTAGGCCTCAGGCTTCAGGCTGCGGGGGAGGCCTAGGGGTCAGGGTCACAGCTGGGGCTAGGGTTAGGGTTCGGCCCCCGGTGAGGCTAAGGGTCGAGATCGGGGTGCAGATGCGTGTTAGGGGGCGTGTGCGTCTTAGGGCACGGCGTGCCGTTAGGCTACCCCTCAGGCTTCAGGCTGCGGTGGAGGCCTAGGGGTCAGGGTAAGGGCTGGGGTTATGGTTAGGGTTAGGCCCCCGGTGAGGCTGAGGGTCGAGATCGGGCTGCGGATTCGTGTTAGGGGGCGTAGGTCTCGTAGGGCGCGGCGTGCCGTTAGGCTAGGCCTCAAGCTTCAGGCTTCGGGGGAGGCCTAGGGGTGAGGGTCAGGGCTGGGGCTAGGGTTAGGGTTAGGTCCCTGGTGAGGCTGAGGGTCGACATAGCGGTGCAGATGCGTGTTATGGGGCGTGTTCGTCGTAGGGCGCGGCGTGCCATTAAGCTAGGCCTCAGGCTTCAGGCTGCGGGGGAGGCCTAGGGGTCAGTGTCAGGGCAGGGGCTAGGGTTAGGGTTAGGTCCCCGGTGAGGCTGAGGGTCGAGATCGAGGTGCGGATGCGTGTTAGGGGGCGTGGGCGTCGTAGGGCACGGCGTGCCGTTAGCCTAGTTCGCAGGCTTCAGGCTGCGGCGGAGGCCTAGGGGTCAGGGTCAGGGCTGGGGCTAGGGTTAGGGTTAGGTCCCTGGTGAGGCTGAGGTTCGAGATCGCGGTGCAGATGCGAGTTCGGGGGCGTCGGCGTCGTAGGGCGCAGCGTGCCGTTATTCTAGGTCTCAGCCTTCCGTCTGCGGGGGAGGCCTTGGGGTCAGGGTCAGAGCTGGGGCTAGGGTTAGGGTTAGGCCCCCGGTGAGGCTGAGGGTCGAGATCGGGGTGCGGATGCGTGTTAGGGCACGTGGCGTCGTAGGGCGCGGCGTGCCATTAGGCTAGGCCTCAGGCTTCAGGCTGCGTGTGTGGCCTAGGGGTCAGGTTCAGGGCTGGGGCTAGGGTTAGGGTTAGGCCCCCGGTGAGGCTAAGGGTCGAGATCGGGGTTCGGATGCGTGTTACGTGGCGTGTGCGTCTCAGGGCGCGGCGTGCCGTTATGCTAGACCTCAGGATTCAGGCTGCAGGGGAGGCTTAGGGGTCAGGGTCAGGGCAGGGGCTAGGGTTAGGATTAGGCCCCTGGTGAGGCGGAGGGTCGAGATCGGGGTGCGGATGCGTGTTTTGGGGCGTGTGCGTCGTAGGACGCGGCGTGCCATTAGGCTAGGCCTCAGGCTTCAGGCTGCGGGAGAGGCCTAGGGGTCAGGGTCAGGGCTGGGGCTAGGGTTAGGTTTAGGCCCCCGGTGAGCCTGAGGGTCGAGATCGGGGTGCTGATGCGTGTTAGGGGGCGTGTGCGTTATAGGGCGCGGCGTGCTGTTAGGCTAGGCCTCAGGCTTCAGGCTGCGGGGGAGGCCTTGGTGTCAGGGTTAGGGCTGGGGCTAGGGTTAGGTTTAACCCCCGGGTGAGTCTGAGGGTCGAGATCGGGGTGCGGATGCGTGTTATGGGGCGTTGCGTCGTAGGGCGCGGCGTGCCGTTAGGCTAGGCCTCAGGCTTTAGGCTGCGGGGGATGCCTAGGGGTCAGGGTCAGGACCGGGGTTAGGGTTAGGTTTAGGCCCCTGTTGAGGCTGAGGGTCGACATCGGGGTGCAGATGCGTGTTAGGGGGCGTGTGCGTCGTAGGCCGCGGCGTGCCGTTAGGCTAGGCCTCAGGCTTCAGGCTGTGGGGGAGGCTTAGGGGTCAGGGTCAGGGCCGGGGCTAGGGTTAGGGTTAGGCCCCCGGTGAGGCTGAGGGTCGACATCGGGATGCAGATGCGTGTTTGGGGGCGTGTGCGTCGTAGGACGCGGCGTGCCGTTAGGCTAGGCCTCAGACTTCAGGCTGTGGGGGAGCCCTAGTGGTCAGGGTCAGTGCTGGGGCTAGGGTTAGGGTTAGGCCCCTGGTGAGGCTGAGGGTAGAGATCAGGGTGCGGATGCGTGTTAGGGGGCGTGGGCGTCTTAGGGCGCGGCGTGCCGTTAGGCTAGGCCTCAGGCTTCAGGCTGTCGGGGAGCCCTAGTGGTCAGGGTCAGTGCTGGGGCTAGGGTCAGGGTTAGGCCCCTGGTGAGGCTCAGGGTCGAGATCGGGGTGCGGATGGGTGTTAGGGGGCGTGGGCGTCGTAGGGCGCGGCGTGCTGTTAGGCTAGGCCCCAGGCTTCAGGCTGCGGGGTAGTCCTAGGGCTCAGTGTCAGGGCTGTTTCTAGGGTTATGGTTAGGACCCCGGTGCGGCTGAGGGTCGAGATCAAGGTGCGGATGCGTCTTAGGGGTCGTGGGCGTCGTGGGGCACGGCGTGCCGTTAGGCTAGTCCTCAGGCTTCAGGCTGCGGCGGAGGCCTAGTGGTCAGGGTCAGGGCTGGGGCTAGGGTTAGGGTTAGGCCCCTGGTGAGGCTGAGGGTAGAGATCAGGGTGCGGATGCGTGTTAGGGGGCGTGGGCGTCTTAGGGCCCGGCGTGCCGTTAGGCTCGGCCTCAGGCTTCAGGCTGTCGGGGAGCCCTAGTGGTCTAGGTCAGTGCTGGGGCTAGGGTCAGGGTTAGGCCCCTGGTGAGGCTCAGGGTCGAGATCGGGGTGCGGATGGGTGTTAGGGGGCGTAGGCGTCGTAGGGCGCGGCGTGCCGTTATTCTAGGCCTCAGCCTTCAGGCTGCGGGAGGCCTAGGGGTCAGGGTCAGGCCTGCAGCTAGTGTTAGGGTTAGGCCCCCAGTGAGGCTGAGGGTCGAGATCGGGGTGCGGATGCATGTTAGGGGGCATGGGCGTCGTAGGGTGCGGCATGCCGTTAGTCTAGGCCTCAGCCTTCAGGCTGCGGGGGAGGCCTAGGGGTCAGGGTCAGAGCTGGGGCTAGGGTTAGGGTTAGGCCCCCGGTGAGGCTGAGGGTCGAGATCGGGGTGCGGATGCATGTTAGGGGGCGTGTGCGTCTTAGGGCGCGGCGTTCCGTTAGGCTAGCCCTCAGGCTTCAGGCTGCGGCGAGGCCTAGGGGTCAGGGTCAGGGCTGGGGCTAGGGTTAGTGTTAGGCCCCTGGTGAGGCTGAGGGTAGAGATCAGGGTGCGGATGCGTGTTAGGGGGCGTGGGCGTCTTAGGGCGTGGCGTGCCGTTAGGCTAGGCCTCAGGCTTCAGGCTGTCGGGGAGCCCTAGTGGTCAGGGTCAGTGCTGGGGCTAGGGTCAGGGTTAGGCCCCTGGTGAGGCTCAGGGTCGAGATCGGGGTGCGGATGGGTGTTAGGGGGCGTGGGCGTCGTAGGGCGCGGCGTGCCGTTAGGCTAGGCCCCAGGCTTCAGGCTGCGGGGTAGTCCTAGGGCTCAGTGTCAGGGCTGTTTCTAGGGTTATGGTTAGGACCCCGGTGCGGCTGAGGGTCGAGATCGGGGTGCGGATGCGTGTTAGGGGGCGTGGGCGTCTTCGGGCGCGGCGTGCCGTTAGGCTAGGCCTCAGGCTTCAGGCTGTCGGGGAGCCCTAGTGGTCAGGGTCAGTGCTGGGGTTAGGGTCAGGGTTAGGCCCCTGGTGAGGCTGATGGTCGAGATCGGGGTGCGGATGCGTGTTAGGGGGCGTGGGCGTCGTAGGGCGCGGCGTGCCGTTATTCTAGGCCTCAGCCTTCAGGCTGTGGGAGGCCTAGGGGTCAGGGTCAGGCCTGCCGCTGGTGTTAGGGTTAGGCCCCCAGTGAGGCTGAGGGTCGAGATCGGGGTGCGGATGCATGTTAGGGGGCATGGGCGTCGTAGGGCGCGGCATACCGTTAGTCTAGGCCTCAGCCTTCAGGCTGCGGGGGAGGCCTAGGGGTCAGGGTCAGAGCTGGGGCTAGGGTTAGGGTTAGGCCCCCGGTGAGGCTGAGGGTCGAGATCGGGGTGCGGATGCGTGTTAGGGGGCGTGTGCGTCGTAGGGCGCGGCGTGACGTTTGGCTAGGCCTCAGGCTTCAGGCTGCGGGTGAGGCCTAGGGGTCAGGGTCACGGCTGGGGCTAGGGTTAGGTTTCGGTCCCCGGTGAGGCTAAGGGTCGAGATCGGGGTGCGGATGCATGTTAGGGGGCGTGTGCCTCTTAGGGCGCGGCGTGCCGTTAGGCTACCCCTCAGGCTTCAGGCTGCGGGGGAGGCCTAGGGGTCAGGGTCAGGCCTGGGGCTATGGTTAGGTTTAGGCCCCGGGTGAGGCTGAGGGTCGAGATCGGGCTGGGGATGCGTGTTAGGGGGCGTAGATCTCGTAGGGCGCAGCGTGCCGTTAGGCTAGGCCTCAAACTTCAGGCTTCGGGGGAGGCCTAGGGGTCAGGGTCAGGGCAGGGGCTAGGGTTAGGGTTAGGCCCCCGGTGAGCCTGAGGGTCGAGTTCGAGTTGCGGATGCGTGTTAGGGGGCGTGGGCGTCGTAGTGCGCGGCGTGCCGTTAGCCTAGTCCTCAGGCTTCAGGCTGCGGCGGAGGCCTAGGGGTCAGGGTCAGGGCTGGGGCTAGGGTTAGGGTTAGGTCCCTGGTGAGGCTGAGGGTCGAGATAGCGGTGCAGATGCGAGTTAGGGGGCGTGGGCGTCGTAGGGCGCAGCGTGCCGTTATTCTAGGTCTCAGCCTTCAGGCTTCGGGGGAGGCCTAGTGGTCAGGGTCAGAGCTGGGCTAGGGTTAGGGTTAGGCCCCCGGTGAGGCTGAGGGTCGAGATCGGGGTGCGGATGCGTGTTAGGGCACGTGGGCGTCGTAGGGCACGGCGTGCCATTAGGCTAGGCCTCAGGCTTCAGGCTGCGTGTGAGGCCTAGGGGTCAGGGTCACGGCTGCGGCTAGGGTTACGGTTAGGCCCCCGGTGAGGCTAAGGGTCGAGATCGGGGTGCGGATGCATGTTAGGGGGCGTGTGCGTCTTAGGGCGCGGCGTGCCGTTAGGCTAGACCTCAGGATTCAGGCTGCGGGGGAGGCTTAGGGGTCAGGGTCAGGGCAGGGGCTAGGGTTAGGATTAGGCCCCTGGTGAGGCGGAGGGTCGAGATCGGGGTGCGGATGCGTGTTTTGGGGCGTGTGCGTCGTAGGACGCGGCGTACCGTTAGGCTAGGCCTCAGGCTTCAGGTTGCGGGGGAGGCCTAGGGGTCAGTGTCAGGGCTGGGGCTAGGGTTAGGGTTAGGCCCCCGGTGAGGCTGAGGGTCGAGTTCGGGGTGCGGATGCGTGTTAGGGGGCGTGTGCGTTATAGGGCGCGGCGTGCTGTTAGGCTAGGCCTCAGGCTTCAGGCTGCGGGGGAGGCCTTGGTGTCAGGGTCAGGGCTGGGGCTAGGGTTAGGTTTAACCCCCGGGTGAGTCTGAGGGTCGAGATTGGGGTGCGGATGCGTGTTATGGGGCGTGTGCGTCGTAGGGCGTGGCGTGCCGTTAGGCTAGGCCTCAGGCTTTAGGCTGCGGGGGATGCCTAGGTGTCAGGGTCAGGACCGGGGTTAGGGTTAGGTTTAGGCCCCTGGTGAGGCTGAGGGTCGAGATCGGGGTGCAGATGCGTGTTAGGGGGCGTGTGCGTCGTAGGGCGTGGCGTGCCGTTAGGCTAGGCCTCAGGCTTCAGGCTGGGGGGGAGGCCTAGGGGTCAGGGTCAGAGCTGGGGCTAGGGTTAGGGTTAGGCCCCCGGTGAGGCTGAGGGTCGAGATTGGGGTGCGGATGCTTGTTAGGGGGCGTGTGCGTTTTAGGGCGCGGCGTGCCGTTAGGCTAGGCCTCAGGCTTTAGCCTGTGGGTGAGGCCTACGGGTCAGGGTCAGGGCTGGGGCTAGGGTTAGGGTAAGGCCCCCGGTGAGGCTGACGGTCGAGATCGGGGTGCGGATGCGTGTTAGGGGACGTGTGCGTCGTAGGGCGCGGCCTGCCGTTAGGCTAGGCCTGAGGCTTCAGGCTTCGGGGGAGGCCTAGGGGTCAGGGTCAGGGCTGTGGCTAGGGTTAGGGTTAGGCCCCCGGTGAGGCTGAGGGTCGGGATCGGGGTGCGGATGCGTGTTAGGGGGCGTGGGCATAATAGGGCGTGGGGTGCCGTTAGGCTAGGCCTGAGGATTCAGGCTGTGGGGGAGGCCTAGGGGTTAGGGTCAGTGCTGGGGCTAGGGTTAGGGTTAGGCCCCCGGTGAGGCTGACGGTCGTGATTGGGATGCGGATGCGTTTTAGGGGACGTGTGCGTCGTAGCACGCGGCGTGCCGTTAGGCTAGTGCTCAGGCTTCAGGCTGCGGGGGAGGCTTAGTGGTCAGGTTAAGGCCTGGGGCTAGTCTTAGGGTTAGGCCCCCGGTGAGGCTGAGGGTCGAGATCGGGGTGCGGATGCGTGTTAGGGGGCATGTGCGTCGTAGAGCGCAGCGTGCCGTTAGGCTAGGCCTCAGGCTTCAGGCTGCTGGGGAGGCCTAGGGGTCAGGGTCAGGGCTGGGGCTATGGTTAGGTTTAGGCCCCCGGTGAGGCTGAGGATCGAGATCGGGGTGCGGATGCGTGTTAGGGGGCGTGTGCGTCGTAGGGCGCTGCGTGCCGTTAGGCTAGGCCTCAGGCTTCAGGCTGGGGGGGAGGCCTAGGGGTCAGGGTCAGGGCTGGGGCTAGGGTTAGGGTTAGGCCCCCGGTGCGGCTGAGGGTCGAGATCGGGGTGCGGATGCGTGTTAGGGGGCGTGTGCCTCGTAGGGCGCGGCATGCTGTTAGGCTAGGCCTCAGGCTTCAGGCTGCGGGGGAGGCCTAGTGGTCAGGGTCAGGGCTGGGGCTAGGGTTAGGGTTAGGACCCCTGTGAGGCTGAGGGTCGAGATCGGGGTGCGGATACGTGTTAGGGGGCGTGTTTGTTGTAGGTCGCAGCGTGCCGTTAGGCTAGGCCTCAGGCTTCAGGCTGCGGGGGAGGCCTAGGGGTCAGGGTCAGGGCTGGGGCTAGGGTTAGGGTTAGGCCCCCGGTGAGGCTGAGGGTCGAGATCGGGGTGCAGATGCGTGTTAGGGGGCGTGTGCGTCGTAGGGCGCTGCGTGCCGTTAGGCTAGGCCTCAGGCTTCAGGCTGGGGGGGAGGCCTAGGGATCAGGGTCAGGGCTGGGGCTAGGGTTAGGGTTAGGCCCCCGGTGCGGCTGAGGGTCGAGATCGGGGTGCGGATGCGTGTTAGGGGGCGTGTGCCTCGTAGGGCGCGGCATGCTGTTAGGCTAGGCCTCAGGCTTCAGGCTGCGGGGGAGGCTTAGGGGTCAGGGTTAGGGCCTGGGCTAGGGTTAGGGTTAGGCCCCCGGTGAGGCTGAGGGTTGAGATCGGGGTGCGGATGTGTGTTACGGGGCGCGTGTGTCGTAGGGCATGGTGTGCCGTTAGGCTAGGCCTCAGGCTTCAGGCTGCGGGGGAGGCCTAGGTGTCAGGGTCAGGGCTGGAGCTAGGGTTAGGGTTAGGCCCCCGGTCAGGCGTTTCTGTCGACTGGATTTGCATGGCTTTATTAATTCCTGATGTTGAGCATTTTTCCATGCCCTTTTATTTATCACAAGAGAAAGAAAGAAAGAGAAGACAAAATGTGCACCAAATATGCCTCTTGAAATTGTCGTTTTGAAATGTGCACGTCTTTTGAGTTTTTTTCCTCGATGTATGACCCAAGAATTGTTTTTGAGGGCAGGTGTCATTTATATGCCTGCAATGATTTTGAATATCAAGTGACCATTAGCACTGGGTTTAAACCTGCTGTTTTGAGAAACGGCCACAAGGCGGCAGCAGGTCTCCTTTACCAAACCTGGTTACTCGGGCAACAGAGCCTCCGTGGAAGTCGTATTCTCGGTTGTCAATTAGAATGGACTGTGCCAGGAAAAAGCCCCTTAAGTTTGTGTCTCACGACTGACTTGTTCGTTTTTTAATTCACTGTTTATTTTTTCTCACAGCATGTTTGATTACAATGTTTTGCTTGTTGTAAGTGTGAAAGATGTGGCTCTTTTACACATAAACATGTATCTAGTCTTCTTTGGATCCTTTTCCCATGTAGCTTATGACACAATGTTGAGTACTCTTCTCTTGGTATTCCGTAGGCCTTTGGTGATTTTGTATTTCACCTGTATTTGTATCTCTCTCTTAAACCCAATTTCCTAATGTACACAATTCTCACACCTGTCCATGGGTGAACCATAAATCTGTTTATTGCATCTGTGATTGCCTTTCTCTGTGGAAATATCTTCAGTGATATCAATTTTTAGGGAACACCTATAAGTGATATCGTAGGCTATGTATCTTTCGCTCTGTGACTTACTGCAAGGTGCGTGATGAACTCTAGCCTCACCGATGGTGCTGTTGATGGCATTGTTTCCTTTTGTTCCTTGGCTAACATTCCATCTGTACAGGTCCCTGTTCTTCTTTGTCCACTCATCTGTTGATGGACTTTCTGCTTGCTTCCATGTCCTGGCTGTTGTAATACTCCTGCAATGCAGATTTGCCTGCCTGTGTCTTTCCACTTCTGTCTTCTTTCTTAGGTTATAGGCCCACGAGTGGGCCTGCCGGATCATATCGTAACTCAGTGTTTACCTTGTAAAGGCACCTCCATTCTGTTCCCATTAGTGCCTCTTACCAGGTGAAGTCCTGTGGCGAGCATTGCCCTCTGAGGAAGGCGCCACTAAGACCCTCATAAGCCTCAGGGCCCGACTGTACTCTCCTTGGTATGCATCCTGGACTTTATGGTATGAACATACAAAAGGAGATGGTCTTTGGCCAAATCGCTCCAGGGACCTGCTCAGTTACTGGGAGTCCCTGGTTGTTCCCTAAAGCTAGGAAAAGCAACCCTGGAGGGGAAATTGGTGCCTTCGAGGGAGAAGCCGAGCAGCCAATCAACCAGCTGATGCCGATAAGGCGTGACGAAGCAAATTCCCTGCTTTAGGGGTATATATACGGCTAGGCTTTGTTATTAAACTTGCCTTGCAACCGTCAGTTGCTTGTGCCCTTCTGATCCCATACCTTGGTGCGTTCAGTTCCCTACCCCCTCTCGTCGGTTGTTGCTACACTTTGAGGACCCGCCGCGGCTGGCGGCAAAGTCCCACTTAACCTAGAGGGTATGCACTTCTCCACAACCCCTTCAGCATGAATTGTTGGTAGTTTTGTTGCTGATGGTTCTTCTGACTGGTGTGAGCCGATACCTCTGTGGTTGGATTTGCATGCGTCTCATAAAGCCTTGAAATTGAGCTTTCAGGGATGTCCTTTTTTCTTCAAACTGTGTGTGTAGCTTACCTCATCACATTCTTTTCTTGAAGTATGTGCCACCTTTTGAAATATTTTGGCCACTACCTCCCTCAAGACATTTTGAGGGCAGGTTTCATTGACAGCCCTCCAGGACTTGTGCACATGAAGTGACCATTAGCACGGGTTTTCAAGCTGCCGTTGCAGGTAACGGCCAGAGGGCTGCAGCATTTCTGTATTTCCCACTCTGACAACTAGTGAAGCAGACCTTCCTGCCAGTGGTGTTCCTCGGTTATCAATGACGGTGGAATGTGTCTGGAGAAACCCCCCAAAGCTGATGTCTCCTTACTTATATCTGTTTTTAAAATGGAATTTCTACTTTTCACTGGAGCACTCTTCCATTGTGTCCATGGACCACTTCTCCTTTCTGCATTCCTCTGTGGCTGGACATTTTCATTGCTTCCAAGTGTTGGCTACGGTAAACATTGCTGGATTGCAGGATTGCCAGCCCGTGTCTTTTTTGATTCTCATCCTCTCAGGCGATAGACCCAGCAGTGGGTATGCTTGATTGAACGGTCGCTCAATGTTGACCCTTTCCAGGCAACTCCACTGTTTTTCCCTTAGGGGCTCTTACCACGACCCACTTAGAACCGAGGGTACGCATTTCTTCACCACCCCTTCAGCATTTCTTGTTTGCAGAAGTTTCGCTGCTGGCCATGCTGAGTGGTGTGACATGATAGGTTTTTGTAACGTGTATTTTCGTGTCTAATAATTCCTAAGGTTCAGCATTTTTCCACGCCTTTTTTTATTCTGTTAAACAAAAACAGAAAAAAAAAACCGTGAGTACAATAAACCTCTTGAAATTGTCTTCTTGGAAGGTTGCCCTCTTTTGACTTTGTTGGTCGATTTTCGACCCCAGGATTTTTTTTGGAGGGCAGGTGTCATTTACAAGCCTGCAATGGGTGTGAATATTGAGTGACCATTAGCACTGACTTTAAAGCTGCTGCTGTGGGAAACGGCCACAAGGCGTCAGCATTGCTACATTCCCACATACGGTTACTAGGGCAGCAGAGCCCTTCTGGAAGTCCTGTTCCCAGGTTGTCAATTAGAATGGAATGTGCCAGGAAAAAACCCCAGAAGTTTATGTCACATTACTTCTTGTTCGCTCTTTTAATTTTTTTAAATCGGGGTAATGATTAGAATATTGTTGGTCCTAGATGTACAGAATCTGGTTCATTTGTACGTTTTATATATATATATATATATATATATATTCTTGTACAGATCCTCTTCCCATGTAAATTATTGCAGAGTGTTCTGGTGACCTCCCTTGCTATATGGTCGGTCTGTTTGATATATATATTTAATATGTATTTGTACACATATGGTGACACTAATCTTAATTTATCCATTCCCCCCACCTTTCATTTTACATAAGCTTAGTTTGTTTTCTAAGTGTGTGAGTGTCTTTCTTTGTGGAAATATGTTCATGTGTGTCAGCTGTTAGATAACGCCTATACGTGATGTCATACGGTATGCCTTTTGCTTTCCGACTTAACTCATGTTCTGTGATGATCTCTAGGCTCATCTCGGGTGCCTCAAAGAGCAGTGTTTCCTTGTTTTCCATGGCTAATAGTCCACTGTGTCCACGGACCAGCTCTTCTTATCCATTCATCTGTTGATGGACATTTGGGTTGCTTCGGTGTCTTGGCTACTGTGAAAACTCGTGGAGTGCAGCTCTTGCAGCCTGTCTTCTCAGGTGAGAGGCTCAGCTGTGGGTGTTCTGGATGGAAGGGTGGCTCAATTTTTAATTGAAAACGCAGCTCCTTTCTGTTCTCATTATTGGCTGTTACAACTAGACATGTCCTCCGCAGACAGAGGGAACAGAGTTCTCTAAAACCCCTTCAGCATTTATTGTTTGTAGTCTTTTGGCTGACGGTAGTTAACTTGGGTGAGCTGAAAGCTTTTTGTAGGTTAGAGGAGTCTGATGATTCCTGATGTTGAGCTTTTCTCCATTTTCCTTTTTTTGATAAAGAGTGAGTAAAACTTACCTCTTCATACTATCTCTTTGACACATTTGCCTGCTTTGAATTTTTTTCACCACTGCCGAGCTCAGGACATTTTTTTTTTTGAGGGCAGGTGTCTTTTAGAGGCCTGAGTCCTTGTGAATGTTAAGTGACCCATAGCTATGCGTTTAAAGCCGCTCTTGCGGGAAACGGCCACAAGGCGGCAGCATTTCTCCATTTCCAACTCTGGGTTTTCCTGCAACAGAGGCTTCCTGGAAATTGTGTTAGTAGGCTGCAAATGTGAGTGCAGTGTGTCAGGGCAAACCCCCAAGAGCTTATATCTCCTTACTTCTTGTGTGTTTTTTAAAATTTAATTGTTATCTAGTATCACAGCCAATTGGATAAAAATGTGGTGTGTGTTCTAGGTGTACTGCATCTGGTTCATCATATGTATGTATCAATCTATTCATCTTTGGATCCTTTCCCGTGTAGGTTATTACAGAGTGTTGAGTCGACCTCTCTTGGTATTCCTTAGGTATTTTGTGATTATATATTTCATATGTATCAGTACATGTCTGTAAACCCCCATATCCAAATTCATACATTCCTTACACCTTTCCACTTGGTTAAGCATAGTTGGTTTTCTGCATCTATGCACGGCCTTCTCTTGGAAATGACTTCATGGGTATCAATGTTGAAGTAACAACTATAAGTGATGTCATAGGATATTTCTATTTCGGTTTCTTTCGTACTTCCTTTTGGGTGGGTATCTCTAGATCCTTCTACGGTGGTGCCAGCGGCACTGTTGCATGCTTTTCTATGGATCATGTTCCATTGTGCACATGGGCCCCTTCTTCTTGGTGCATTGCTCTGTTGATGGACATTTGGGTTTCTTCCAAGTCTTGGCTATGGTACATGTTGCTGCAGTGCAGGATGGCCAGCCTGTGTCTTTTTGATTTTGGTCTACTCAGGAGATAGGCCCATCAGTGGGCCTAACCGATTACATGTTAGCTCAATTTTTACCTTTCAACGCACCTCCGCGGTGTTCTCACTACTAGCTGTTCCCAGGTTACGTCCCAGCGGCAGCTAGAGGGCACATAGTTCTCTAAAACACCTTGAGCATTTATTCTTTGTAGACTCTGTGGCTGATGATCATTGTGACGACTGTGGGTGAACGTTTTTGTCGACTGGATTTGCATGGCTTTAATTAATTCCTGATGTTGAGCATTTTTCCATGCCCTTTTATTTATCACAAGAGAAAGAAAGCAAGAGAAGACAAAATGTGCGCAAAATATGCCTCTTGAAATTGTCGTTTTGAAATGTGCACGTCTTTTGAGTTTTGTTCCTCGATGGACGACCCAAGAATTGTTTTTGAGGGCAGGTGTCATTTATAGGCCTGCAATGATTTTGAATATCAAGTGACCATTAGCACTGGGTTTAAAGCTGCTGTTTTGAGAAACGGCCACAAGGCGGCAGCAGGTCTCCTTTACCAAACCTGGTTACTCGGGCAACAGAGCCTCCGTGGAAGTCGTATTCTCGGTTGTCAATTAGAATGGACTGTGCCAGGAAAAAGCCCCTTAAGTTTGTGTCTCACGACTGACTTGTTCGTTTTTTAATTCACTGTTTATTTTTTCTCACAGCATGTTTGATTACAATGTTTTGCTTGTTGTAAGTGTGAAAGATGTGGCTCTTTTACACATAAACATGTATCTAGTCTTCTTTGGATCCTTTTCCCATGTAGCTTATGACACAATGTTGAGTACTCTTCTCTTGGTATTCCGTAGGCCTTTGGTGATTTTGTATTTCACCTGTGTTTGTATCTCTCTCTTAAACCCAATTTCCTAATGTACACAATTCTCACACCTGTCCATGGGTGAACCATAAATCTGTTTATTGCATCTGTGATTGCCTTTCTCTGTGGAAATATCTTCAGTGATATCAATTTTTAGGGAACACCTATAAGTGATATCGTAGGCTATGTATCTTTCGCTCTGTGACTTACTGCAAGGTGCGTGATGAACTCTAGCCTCACCGATGGTGCTGTTGATGGCATTGTTTCCTTTTGTTCCTTGGCTAACATTCCATCTGTACAGGTCCCTGTTCTTCTTTGTCCACTCATCTGTTGATGGACTTTCTGCTTGCTTCCATGTCCTGGCTGTTGTAATACTCCTGCAATGCAGATTTGCCTGCCTGTGTCTTTCCACTTCTGTCTTCTTTCTTAGGTTATAGGCCCACGAGTGGGCCTGCCGGATCATATCGTAACTCAGTGTTTACCTTGTAAAGGCACCTCCATTCTGTTCCCATTAGTGCCTCTTACCAGGTGAAGTCCTGTGGCGAGCATTGCCCTCTGAGGAAGGCGCCACTAAGACCCTCATAAGCCTCAGGGCCCGACTGTACTCTCCTTGGTATGCATCCTGGACTTTATGGTATGAACATACAAAAGGAGATGGTCTTTGGCCAAATCGCTCCAGGGACCTGCTCAGTTACTGGGAGTCCCTGGTTGTTCCCTAAAGCTAGGAAAAGCAACCCTGGAGGGGAAATTGGTGCCTTCGAGGGAGAAGCCGAGCAGCCAATCAACCAGCTGATGCCGATAAGGCGTGACGAAGCAAATTCCCTGCTTTAGGGGTATATATACGGCTAGGCTTTGTTATTAAACTTGCCTTGCAACCGTCAGTTGCTTGTGCCCTTCTGATCCCATACCTTGGTGCGTTCAGTTCCCTACCCCCTCTCGTCGGTTGTTGCTACACTTTGAGGACCCGCCGCGGCTGGCGGCAAAGTCCCACTTAACCTAGAGGGTATGCACTTCTCCACAACCCCTTCAGCATGAATTGTTGGTAGTTTTGTTGCTGATGGTTCTTCTGACTGGTGTGAGCCGATACCTCTGTGGTTGGATTTGCATGCGTCTCATAAAGCCTTGAAATTGAGCTTTCAGGGATGTCCTTTTTTCTTCAAACTGTGTGTGTAGCTTACCTCATCACATTCTTTTCTTGAAGTATGTGCCACCTTTTGAAATATTTTGGCCACTACCTCCCTCAAGACATTTTGAGGGCAGGTTTCATTGACAGCCCTCCAGGACTTGTGCACATGAAGTGACCATTAGCACGGGTTTTCAAGCTGCCGTTGCAGGTAACGGCCAGAGGGCTGCAGCATTTCTGTATTTCCCACTCTGACAACTAGTGAAGCAGACCTTCCTGCCAGTGGTGTTCCTCGGTTATCAATGACGGTGGAATGTGTCTGGAGAAACCCCCCAAAGCTGATGTCTCCTTACTTATATCTGTTTTTAAAATGGAATTTCTACTTTTCACTGGAGCACTCTTCCATTGTGTCCATGGACCACTTCTCCTTTCTGCATTCCTCTGTGGCTGGACATTTTCATTGCTTCCAAGTGTTGGCTACGGTAAACATTGCTGGATTGCAGGATTGCCAGCCCGTGTCTTTTTTGATTCTCATCCTCTCAGGCGATAGACCCAGCAGTGGGTATGCTTGATTGAACGGTCGCTCAATGTTGACCCTTTCCAGGCAACTCCACTGTTTTTCCCTTAGGGGCTCTTACCACGACCCACTTAGAACCGAGGGTACGCATTTCTTCACCACCCCTTCAGCATTTCTTGTTTGCAGAAGTTTCGCTGCTGGCCATGCTGAGTGGTGTGACATGATAGGTTTTTGTAACGTGTATTTTCGTGTCTAATAATTCCTAAGGTTCAGCATTTTTCCACGCCTTTTTTTATTCTGTTAAACAAAAACAGAAAAAAAAAAACCGTGAGTACAATAAACCTCTTGAAATTGTCTTCTTGGAAGGTTGCCCTCTTTTGACTTTGTTGGTCGATTTTCGACCCCAGGATTTTTTTTGGAGGGCAGGTGTCATTTACAAGCCTGCAATGGGTGTGAATATTGAGTGACCATTAGCACTGACTTTAAAGCTGCTGCTGTGGGAAACGGCCACAAGGCGTCAGCATTGCTACATTCCCACATACGGGTACTAGGGCAGCAGAGCCCTTCTGGAAGTCCTGTTCCCAGGTTGTCAATTAGAATGGAATGTGCCAGGAAAAAACCCCAGAAGTTTATGTCACATTACTTCTTGTTCGCTCTTTTAATTTTTTTAAATCGAGGTAATGATTAGAATATTGTTGGTCCTAGATGTACAGAATCTGGTTCATTTGTACGTTTATATATAATATATATATATATATATATAATTTATTTATTTATTTATATTTATTTATTTATTTATTTATTCTTGTACAGATCCTCTTCCCATGTAAATTATTGCAGAGTGTTCTGGTGACCTCCCTTGCTATATGGTCGGTCTGTTTGATATATGTATTTAATATGTATTTGTACACATATGGTGACACTAATCTTAATTTATCCATTCCCCCCACCTTTCATTTTACATAAGCTTAGTTTGTTTTCTAAGTGTGTGAGTGTCTTTCTTTGTGGAAATATGTTCATGTGTGTCAGCTGTTAGATAACGCCTATACGTGATGTCATACGGTATGCCTTTTGCTTTCCGACTTAACTCATGTTCTGTGATGATCTCTAGGCTCATCTCGGGTGCCTCAAAGAGCAGTGTTTCCTTGTTTTCCATGGCTAATAGTCCACTGTGTCCACGGACCAGCTCTTCTTATCCATTCATCTGTTGATGGACATTTGGGTTGCTTCGGTGTCTTGGCTACTGTGAAAACTCGTGGAGTGCAGCTCTTACAGCCTGTCTTCTCAGGTGAGAGGCTCAGCTGTGGGTGTTCTGGATGGAAGGGTGGCTCAATTTTTAATTGAAAACGCAGCTCCTTTCTGTTCTCATTATTGGCTGTTACAACTAGACATGTCCTCCGCAGACAGAGGGAACAGAGTTCTCTAAAACCCCTTCAGCATCTATTGTTTGTAGTCTTTTGGCTGACGGTAGTTAACTTGGGTGAGCTGAAAGCTTTTTGTAGGTTAGAGGAGTCTGATGATTCCTGATGTTGAGCTTTTCTCCATTTTCCTTTTTTTGATAAAGAGTCAGTAAAACGTACCTCTATCATACTATCTCTTTGACACATTTGCCTGCTTTGAATTTTTTTGGCCACTGCCGAGCTCAGGACATTTTTTTTTTTGAGGGCAGGTGTCTTTTAGAGGCCTGAGTCCTTGTGAATGTTAAGTGACCCATAGCTATGCGTTTGAAGCCGTTCTTGCGGGAAACGGCCACAAGGCGGCAGCATTTCTCCATTTCCAACTCTGGGTTTTTCTGCAACAGAGGCTTCCTGGAAATTGTGTTCGTAGGCTGCAAATGAGAGTGCAGTGTGTCAGGGCAAACCCCCAAGAGCTTATATCTCCTTACTTCTTGTGTGTTTTTTAAAATTTAATTGTTATCTAGTATCACAGCCAATTGGATAAAAATGTGGTGTGTGTTCTAGGTGTACTGCATCTGGTTCATTATATGTATGTATCGATCTATTCATCTTTGGATCCTTTCCCGTGCAGGTTATTACAGAGTGTTGAGTAGACCTCTCTCTGTATTCCTTAGGTGTTTTTTGATTATGTCTTTCATATGTATCAGTACTTATCTGTTAAACCCCATATCCTAATTCATGCATTCCTTACAGATGAAATGAGAATTCTCCACATTATACTGGTCATTTCAGAGAGTGGGAAAGGATGGCAAGTGGTAAAATATTATCTTTTCCCTTAATCTTTTTAAATTTCCCTTGTTACAACATAGGATTATTATCCCTGAATCATAATTCTGTCAGTACACCAGTATAGAGATTATTTCTTAATAGTTAGGTGAGAACCATTTCCTTCTGTTCTTGAGAAAAATTCTGTTACCTCCTTTCAGTAATGGCACTCTTTCCCAAATCAACGGTTTAACAAGGGAGATGCAAGCAGAATAATCATGCAAATACAAAACAATACAACAGCAAGAGAAAATGTCTAACTTCCAATAAGAGCTCAATTTAGAAGAGGGTTTATATCTTCAGAACAAAAGCATGCCTCCTTGACTTGCTAACCAGTCAAAATCTGTGTATTCTACAGAAAATCTGTGATGTTATTCCCATAAAACTACCCTTTACTGCTTCTGCCTCCAATAGATTTCCTAAGCACTAGTGTTTTAATGTACAGGTTACAAACAAAATCCTAATGAGATTTATTTATAATGTGTGTGTTATTTGTCTTATCCTAGTGTCTATATTCTTCTCCATTCCTGGAGCCGAAATAATATTACTTTACCTGCTAAGTGATATCGGGAGAGTGGGAGAGGTTTCATAAATACCCCAACCCTAAAGCATACCCTAAACCTAACCCATACACTAACTCTAACCCATAGACATACCTTAAACTATACCCTAATCCTAACCCGTGCCCTAACCCTAAACTTAACTCTAACCTGTATGCTAATCCTAACTCGTACACTAACACGTATCCATACCCCAATCTTTACCCTAATCCTAACCTGTGCCCTAACCCTAACCCAAATGCTTAAACCTAAGCCATACCCTAATCCTAAACCGTGCCCTAACCCTTAAAACCCTAACCGGTAGCCATAGCCTAATCTTTACCCTAATCCTAACCTGTGCCCTAACCCTAACCCTAACTGACCCTTTCCCTAAGTAAGCCCTGACACTGTCCCGAAGTGAGGCCCTGAGGTTGTCCCTAACTCACATCCTCATGCTAGGCCTAACCCTGGCCTTGTCATTGTCCCTAACAAAGGCCCTGACCCTAGTCTTAGCCTAGGCCTTGATATTTGGTCTATCTCACGTTCTGATGCTGTCCCTAACTAAGGCCCTAAAGCTGTCCCTAACATCAGCCTTGCTGCCGCCAATAACTAACGTGCTGACACTATCCTGAGCTAATATCTTGATCCATCTCTTACCATGGTCCTGACACTGTCCTTACTGAAGTCCTGATGCCATCCCAAAGTGTGCATCCCCTTAGGAATTCAGCAGAATAAGCCTGAAACCTGGTCTGGAACTGGCACTTCAGAGAGACTTCGTAGCCAGTTGTCTAATTCTACCTAAGTAGGTTTTAACTTCTGATGTAGTATTGACATATCCATAACAGGAGCTACTGAACACTACACATATGTCTCATCTTTCTATTAGTATCTGATCTAAAGTCACTGTTTGAAATTTAATAGTTAAGATAGGAGTCCTTGAAAACGTACGGTTGCAGCTACCAGCAGACATTGTTTTCAGAATGGCTAGTGGCATCCTGAGTCTGATGTAGCTCAGAAATTCAATTTCAACAATACAGTTATGCGGGGACTTACCTGGTGGCTCAATGGTTAAGACTTCGCCTTCTAACACAGAGGGTGCCGGTTTGAGCCCTGGGCAGGGAGCTAAGATCTCACATGCCTCGTGGCCTAAAAACCAAAACATGAAACAGAAACAATATTGTAACAAATTCAATAGACTTAAAAAATGGTCCACATCCAAAAAAAACTTAAAAAGAAAACAGAAAAAGAATTCAGGAATGCATCTAAATCACATCTACAAAGGTCACTTAGGTTTATCTTGGATGTCTGAACCATAGTTACTACTCCTTTTTGACTGTAAAATGCATTCCCTTCCTCAATGCCAAAGCAGATGTACAATTCGTATCTAAAAGGCCACAAAACAGGCCACTCTGGTCAGTATAATTTAAGTTAAACCATGTATAAGCCAGAGAGATTTCTTCACACCTCAATACGTGAAGTTTTTTTCCTTTTGATTCCAAGTCTTTCAATAGAAAGCACTGATGATCAAAATGTCAATCCCTCAGTGCCAGAATGATTCAGCTGTTTGGCCCTGGTGTAGATCATGTCCCTCAGTGCTAGGCCTCCTTGTTATTTGCCTAGTTAATCCACTTTGGGGGAATACTGATCAGGTATCGTGAACATGCTCAGAGGTATGTTAATGACAAAACGCTTTCTATAGGCCATACATTTTATTATTCATACCCAATTGTCACACAAGCATTGTACATGTGCTTTTAGCAGTAGACCTAAAGCAAACAGTGATACATCATGAGTCATTACATTCTGATAACTTCACTATGTAATTTTCCTTTCCTCTTAAACATCGGGGCAAAATGAAGCCAACACAGTAACTTTCATAAATACACACTTCAATACAGAGGTGTCATTTATCCAATTGCTCCAAGTCCTAAGTAGCTTGAGGGGAAGGACTTCCAATTTTACCAGGACATACTAGATTTTTAGGAATTCCATGTAATTTAATATACTAATCAAACATTTCTCTCTGAGATAGCTCAAGGGCCTTCTAAAGCATCCCAAATTTAGCTGGAGATCAAAAGAACGGTTAGAATTGGCCAAAAAACACTTATTCACTGAACCAAAGTAAAGAGATTTCAAACAAAAATACAGATCACAGACACAGGCAAAGGAACTCACCAGCTGTTCACAATCAAAAGCAGCATTCTAAGAAAACTTTGGAGGGAGAAACAAAATGCAGGCTTGCCCTAACCCACTTCCAACAAAATCCATCTTAGAATATCGTGGTCAGGCACAACTCTTCCCTCCATGTTCCCTTTTCACAAATGTTCACCACCTTCTGTATCCATCTTATGTTGTCCCTTATTTTTTTCTGCATTCAGACACAACGAGCTCTAGTACAAAGTGACTTTCTTTTCTCTTTGTACCATCAGCCTGTTACCTAGCCGCTCACCTTCTTTATTACGTAGTTTCATAAATGCTTGAACGTATGGAATTTCTTTTGTCTTTCTCCTCCTGTGACAAAATAACTCTAGCTGAAGGATAGTATAGTCATTTAGGCTATCATTCAAAGACCACCTTTCCTCATTTTTCAAGAATGTATCCATACATTGGCCAGACAAAATTACAATAGAATTTCATTCTTTTCTTACTCTTAGGTTTACAACTATAGGTTGACCAGTCTGCCAGGATTTTGCCCATTGGCTCTCAGATGGAACTGAAGAAGAAGCACTTCTTACGTTTGAACCATGGAACACTCACACCACGGACTAAGAACACAACAAAATCCTAAACACCAATGGAAGCCTCACACCAAAGGAACCAGAAACCAAAGAGAAACCAACAACCAAACAGCACAAGACTCAAATCAGCTTCCAAGTCTCAACTTAGCCTGTGACCTCTGTCCAAGTGGTTCACCTTCCAAATGAGATTTCCTGGAATGAAAAGTCACCCAAATGGGAACCAAGGTTTCCCCAAATGTACAGGGCTAAAAGGACCTCAGACTGCTTGCCAGGGGAGTTACCACACACTGGCTGAGGTGCTGCAACATCCCAAATGCTATTTTTCTGGTTCCCCAAAATAATCCCTTGGAGTAGGACATTCCGGGCAGTCCAGGCAGGAGGAACAGAGGAACGTCCGCAAGGCAAAGACGGCCTCGGCAGCTGCTAGGGTGGTTCCTCTTCCACCATCTACTCCTGCCCTAGAGTTCTAACTGCTGGGATGACTGGGGCTTGGCCTTTCCAGGCAAGGGTCCCAGGTGGTTTGGCCTCTAAAGGAATTCTCCAACCTTACACTCTCTCGAAAGAGACTAGTGTGGAGAAAATCTCAGTGTCCGATCAAGTCAGGGGACCCACAGGGGGATCCCCAAGTCAGCCCCACATTGGGTACTAAATTTGATGTCGAAAACTCAACCTCTGTGCACCAGTGCCAAATCAAATCTCAGAGAGAGGTTTGCAGGAAGTAGAAAAGAATAGCTTTACTCCTTTGGCAGCCAAAGGGGGACGCAGAAAACTCCGACCCTCAAAAACCGTGTGTCCCAATGCAGGAGGATCTGGTGAGGAGTTTTACAGCAATGGTTTAAGGAGACAGGTGTCCTAAGGATTACTGTGTGTACAGGGCCTTAACTAAATATAACCTGACCTCAGATGGTCTCTTGAGGACCTTCTCTGGAATGAAGACTAAAATCTTCTATTTTGTGGGGGGGTTTAGGTTGCTAAAGAGCCCAAAGATGCTCTTAACTGTATCCCTTGAGGCAAAACCAGAATCTTGGCCCAAGGCTGCACTGTTCATTCTATTCTGTTCTTCTTTGGTCTGTGCATTCCCTCCTTTCCATGATTAGCAACTGTTCGAATCTGCCCTTTAGAACTCAGGGAAGGTCTTGGAGTCTCTAGCATAACTAAGGCCCTGAAATTCTCCCTAACTCAGTCCTTGACGCTGTCTCAAACTAAGGCCCAGATGCCAACAATATCTAAAGTCCTGACATTATCCTGAGCTAATATCCTGACCCAGGTCTTACCAAGCTCCTGAAACTGACCCAAAGTAAGCCTTGATGCTGTCCATAAATGGGGGCATGAGGCTATCCCTAATAGAATCCCTGATAATGTCTTCAAAGAAGACCCTCACATTGATCCCACAGAGGCCCTTATGCTGCTCCTAAGACATGTCCTGACAGTGGCACTAACTCAGGCCCTAAAGACAGGCCTCACTTAGGCCCTTTGGCTGTACTTTAGATAAGCTCTGACGCTATCTGTATATGAAACGCTGGAAGACGTCCAGATTTAGGGCCCTGTCACTGGGCCTAACTAAGGTCCTGATGCTCTCAATAATTTCCTGGCACTATGCCTGGAACGGACCTAACTCTGTCCCAAGCTAATGTCCTGCATCTTTTCCTAACTGAAACCCTAATACACTCCGTGACAAAGGCCCAGACTAATCCTAACTAAGGCCTTAACACTATATCTCACTACAGCCCGGAATCTGTCCCTAATGGTCCCTGCTGCAACCAATAACTAAAATGCGGACACTGTCCTGAGATAATTTCCTGACACATTTCTATGCACCATCCTGACTGTCCCAAAAAAAGCCCTGTCGGTATCCTTAAGTGACGACCTGAGGCTGTGCCTAACTCAGGCCCTGAAGCTTTCCTTAACCGAGGCCTTGATTCTGTGACTCACTCAAGCCCTGCTCATGTCTTTCACTATGACCTTTCGCTGAGCCAACCAAGGCCCTGATGCTGCTCCTAAGTCATGCCCTGACAGTGTCTGCAGCTAGGGGGCTGACGCTAGGCCACACTCAGGCCTTGACCTTCTCCATAAGTCAGGTCTGACGCTGTCCCTACCCAAAACACAGACCCAGGTCCTAAATTAGGCCTTGATTCTCTAAGTAACTAAGGTCTTGACACCAAATCTAGGTCATTAACTGACACTACCCCTAGACCTTAATCTAATCTTGACTTTAGCTAATGTCAAGTTTAGAAAAAGAGATTCTTTACGATGAAATTCTTTCATCATATGAATATTGGTTTCTTAAAACAATAATTTTTAAACTCTTGTTAACCTTAAAGTGTACTCAACTGCTGTGGAATATTCCTTCATAGCAGCGTGCATGGTTCACTTTTACATTCTTGTGTGTTGGCCCTCAGGGTTCTTGCAGGAATGGCTCCTCTTATGCTAACTAAATCATCCCTGATGCTGAACATAAATAAGGCGCTGAAATTACTCCCGATGCTGTGAACCGCTCCCTAACTACGGCCTGGAGACTCGTGCTAACCCAGGCGATGACACTGTCCCTAACCAAGACCCTGACATTACACGTAACTCGGACCCTGACACTACTCCTAGCTCACTCCCTGACACTATACCTAACAAAGCCCATAATGATATTCCTAACTCAGACCCTGACACTGACTCTAACTAAGGCCCTACTGCCGCCAATATCTAAAGTCCTGATACTATCCTGAGTTAATATCCTGACCCAGGTCTTACCAAGGTCCTGAAACTGACTAAAACTAAGCCTTGATGCTGTCCATAAATAAGGCCCTGAGGCTCTCCCTAACAGAGGCCCTGATAATGTCTTTAATGAAGACCCTCACGCTGATCCAAAAGAGGCCCTTCTGCTGCTCCTAAGACATGCCATGACAGTGTCCCTAACTCAGGCCCTAAAGATAAGCCTCACTTAGGCCCTTTGGCTGTACCTTCCTTATGCTCTGACGCTGTCTGTATAGGAAGCCCTGGCAGTGGTCCTGATTTAGGCCCTCACGCTGGTCCTAAGTAAGGCCCTGAGGCTCTCAATAACGAAGGTCTTCACGCTTTTCCTGGGTCATTTCGTGACGCTATCCCTGGCCCGGAACCTGACTCTGTCCCAAGCTAATGTCCTGCATCTTATCCTAAATGAAACCCTAATAGTATCCCTAACTAAGCCCTGACCAATCCGAATAAAGGCCTTGAAACTATCTCTCACTAAAGCCCGGAATCTGTCCCTAACATGGGACCTGTTGCAATCAATAACTAAAATCCGGACACTGTCCTGAGATAATTTCCTGACACATTTCTATGCACGATCCTGACACTGTCCCAAACCTGTCGGTGTCCTTAAGTGAAGACCTGACGCTATGCCTAACTCAGGCCCTGAAGCTTTCCCTAACGGAGGCCTCGATTCTCTGACTCACTCAGGACCTGCTCATGTCCTTAACTATGACCCAAATGCTGACCCAACAAAGGCACTGATGCTGCTTCGACGTCATGCCCTGACACTGTCTCCAGCTAGGGGCCTGAAGCTGGGCCTCACTCAGGCCCTCTTGCTTGTCCTAAGTCCGACCCTGATGCTGGTCCTAAATAAGCCCTCAGGTTCTCAGTAACTAAGGTCTTGACACTATCCCGAGGTCATTTGCTGACACAATCCCTAGACTTTACCCTAACCCTGTCCCTAGCTAATGTCCTGCCTCTTATGCTAACTGAAGCCCTTATGCTGTGCCGATGTCAGGACCTGAATTGAGTCCCCACGCCGTGACACTGTCCCTAACTAAGGCGTGGATGTTAGGCCTAACTCACGGCCTGACACTGTCCCTAACTAAGGCCCTGATGCCATCAATATCTAAAGTCCTCACACTATCCTCAGCTAATTTACTAACCCATCTCTTACTAAGGTCCTGAAAATATCGCTAAGTAAGCCGTGACGCTGTCCCTAACAGAAGGCCTGCTCATGTCTTTAACGAACACCATAATGCTGATCCAACAACGGCACTGATGCTGCTCCTGTGTCACGCCCTGACAGTGTCCCCACCTACAGGAATGACGCTAGGCCTCACTCAGGCCCTGGCGCTCACCCCAAGCAAGTCCAGGATGCTATTTTTACATGAAGCCCTAACATTGCTTCTAAAGAAGGTCCTGATGCTCTCAGTAACTAAGGTCTTGACACTAGCTCTCACTAAGGCCTGGAATCTGTCCCTAACATGGGTCCTGCTGCAATCAATAACTAAAATCCGGACACTATCCTGAGCTAATATCCTGACACATTTCTATCCAAGGTTCTGACACTGTCCCAAAGAGAGCCCTGTTGCTCTCCTTAACTGAAGACGTGAGGCTGTGCCTAACTCAGGCCCTGAAGCTTTCCTCAACAGAGGCCTTGATTCTGTGACTCACTCAAGCCCTGCTCATGTCTTTCACTATGACCCGAATGCTGACTCCACAAAGGCCCTGATGCTGCTCCTAAGTCATTCCCTGACAGTGTCTGCATCTAGGGGCCTGACCCTAGGGCTCACTCAGGCCCTCACCTTCTCCCTATATCAGGCTCTGACACTGTCCCTACCCGAAGCCCTGGCATAGGTCCTAAATTAGGCCCTGATTCTCTAAGTAACTAAGGGCTTGTTTCCAAAACTAGGTCATTACCTGACACTAGCCCTAGACCTGAACGTAAACTTCTCTTTTGCTAATGTTAAATTTAGCTAAAGAGATTCTTTAGGATGAAATTCTTTCATCTTCTGAGTAGAGTTTTCTGAAAAAAAATAATGTTTAAACTCTTACTGAACTTAAACAAAATGTACTCAACTTCTGTGGAATATTCCTTTATACCAGCCTGCCTGGTTTACCTCTGCATTTGCCTGTGTTGGCTTTCAGGGTGCTTGTAGGAATGCCACCTCTTATGCTAACGAATTAACTCTTATTATGCTAAATCCCTGATGTTGTCCCTAATAACTTCAGGAAACTCCTCCCAAGGCGGTGAACCTTTCCCAAACTGAGGCCTGGAGGCTCATCCTAGCTCAGGCCCTGACACTGTCCCTAGCAAAGGCCCTCACACAACTCCTAGCTCAGTCCCTGACACTATACCTAACAAAGGCTATAATGCTACTCCTAACTCAGGCACTGACACCTGACGCTGTGCCTAACTCAGGCCCTGAAGCTTTCCCTGAGTGAGGCCTTGATTCTGTGACTCACTCAAGGCCTGCTCATGTCTTTCACTATGACCTTTCGCTGACCCAACCAAGGTGTTTATGCTGCTCCAAAGTCATGCCCTGACTGTGTCTACAGCTAGGGGGCTGACGCTAGGCCTCACTCAGGCCCTGACGTTCTCCATAAGTCAGGTCTGACGCTGTCCCTACCGAAAATCTTGACGCAGGTCCTAAATTTTAGGCCTTGATTCTCTAAGTAAGTAAGGTCTTGACACTAAATCTAGGTCATTAACAGACACTAGACCTTAATCTAATCTTGACTTTAGCTAACGTCAAGTTTAGGGAAAGAGATTCTTTATGACGAAATTCTTTCATCATATGAATATTGGTTTCTTAAAAAAATAATTTTTAAACTCTTGTTAACCTTAAACAAAGTGTACTCAACTGCTGTGGAATATTCCTTCATAGCAGCGTGCATGGTTCACTTTTACATTCTTGTGTGTTGGCCTTCAGGGCTCTTGCAGGAATGGCTCCTCTTATGCTAACTAAATCATCCCTGATGCTGAACATAAATAAGGCGCTGAAATTACTCCCGATGCTCTGAACCTGTCCCTAACTACGGCCTGGAGACTCGTGCTAACCCAGGCCCTGACACTGTCCCTAACCAAGACCCTGACATTACATGTAACTCGGACCCTGACACTACTCCTAGCTCACTCCCTGACACTATACCTAACAAAGCCCATAATGATATTCCTAACTCAGACCCTGACACTGACTCTAACTAAGGCCCTACTGCCGCCAATATCTAAAGTCCTGATACTATCCTGAGTTAATATCCTGACCCAGGTCTTACCAAGGTCCTGAAACTGACTAAAACTAAGCCTTGATGCTGTCCATAAATAAGGCCCTGAGGCTCTCCCTAACAGAGGCCCTGATAATGTCTTTAATGAAGACCCTCACGCTGATCCCAAAGAGGCCCTTCTGCTGCTCCTAAGTCATGCCCTGACAGTGTCCCGAACTCAGGCCCTAAAGATAAGCCTCACTTAGGCCCTTTGGCTGTACCTTCCTTATGCTCTGACGCTGTCTGTATAGGAAGCCCTGGCAGTGGTCCTGATTTAGGCCCTCACGCTGGTCCTAAGTAAGGCCCTGAGGCTCTCAATAACGAAGGTCTTCACGCTTTTCCTGGGTCATTTCGTGACGCTATCCCTGGCCCGGAACCTGACTCTGTCCCAAGCTAATGTCCTGCATCTTATCCTAAATGAAACCCTAATAGTATCCCTAACTAAGCCCTGACTAATCCGAACAGAGGCCTTGACACTATCTCTCACTAAATCCCTGAATCTGTCCCTAACATGGGACCTGTTGCAATCAATAACTAAAATCCGGACACTGTCCTGAGATAATTTCCTGACACATTTCTATGCACGATCCTGACACTGTCCCAAACCTGTCGGTGTCCTTAAGTGAAGACCTGACGCTGTGCCTAACTCAGGCCCTGAAGCTTTCCCTGAGTGAGGCCTTGATTCTGTGACTCACTCAAGGCCTGCTCATGTCTTTCACTATGACCTTTCGCTGACCCAACCAAGGTGTTTATGCTGCTCCAAAGTCATGCCCTGACTGTGTCTACAGCTAGGGGGCTGACGCTAGGCCTCACTCAGGCCCTGACGTTCTCCATAAGTCAGGTCTGACGCTGTCCCTACCGCAAATCTTGACGCAGGTCCTAAATTTTAGGCCTTGATTCTCTAAGTAAGTAAGGTCTTGACACTAAATCTAGGTCATTAACTGACACTAGACCTTAATCTAATCTTGACTTTAGCTAACGTCAAGTTTAGGGAAAGAGATTCTTTATGACGAAATTCTTTCATCATATGAATATTGGTTTCTTAAAAAAATAATTTTTAAACTCTTGTTAACCTTAAACAAAGTGTACTCAACTGCTGTGGAATATTCCTTCATAGCAGCGTGCATGGTTCACTTTTACATTCTTGTGTGTTGGCCTTCAGGGCTCTTGCAGGAATGGCTCCTCTTATGCTAACTAAATCATCCCTGATGCTGAACATAAATAAGGCGCTGAAATTACTCCCGATGCTGTGAACCGCTCCAGAACTACGGCCTGGAGACTCGTGCTAACCCAGGCCCTGACACTGTCCCTAACCAAGACCCTGACATTACATGTAACTCGGACCCTGACACTACTCCTAGCTCACTCCCTGACACTATACCTAACAAAGCCCATAATGATATTCCTAACTCAGACCCTGACACTGACTCTAACTAAGGCCCTACTGCCGCCAATATCTAAAGTCCTGATACTATCCTGAGTTAATATCCTGACCCAGGTCTTAGCAAGGTCCTGAAACTGACCCAAATTAAGCCTTGATGCTGTCCGAAAATGAGGTCCTGAGGCTCTCCCTAACAGAGGCCCCGATAATGTCTTTAATGAAGAATCTGACGCTGATCCCACAGAGGCCCTTCTGCTGCTCCTAAGTCATGCCCTGACAGTGTCCTGAACTCAGGCCCTAAAGATAAGCCTCACTTAGGCCCTTTGGCTGTACCTTCCTTATGCTCTGACGCTGTCTGTATAGGAAGCCCTGGCAGTGGTCCTGATTTAGGCCCTCACGCTGGTCCTAAGTAAGGCCCTGAGGCTCTCAATAACGAAGGTCTTCACGCTTTTCCTGGGTCATTTCGTGACGCTATCCCTGGCCCGGAACCTGACTCTGTCCCAAGCTAATGTCCTGCATCTTATCCTAAATGAAACCCTAATAGTATCCCTAACTAAGCCCTGACCAATCCGAACAGAGGCCTTGACACTATCTCTCACTAAAGCCCAAAATCTGTCCCTAACATGGGACCTGTTGCAATCAATAACTAAAATCCGGACACTGTCCTGAGGTAATTTCCTGACACATTGCTATGCACGATCCTGACACTGTCCCAAACCGGTCGGTGTAATTAAATGAAGACCTGACGCTGTGCCTAACTCAGGCCCTGAAGCTTTCCCTAAGTGAGGCCTTGATTCTGTGACTCACTCAAGGCCTGCTCATGTCTTTCACTATGACCTTTCGCTGACCCAACCAAGGTGTTTATGCTGCTCCTAAGTCGTTCCCTGACTGTGTCTGCAGCTAGAGGGCTGACGCTAGGCCTCACTCAGGCCCTGACGTTCTCCGTAAGTCAGGTCTGAATCTGTCCCTACCGAAAATCTTGACGCAGGTCCTAAATTTTAGGCCTTGATTCTCTAAGTAACTAAGGTCTTGACACCAAATCTAGGTCATTAACTGACACAACCCCTAGACCTTAATCTAATCTTGACTTTAGCTAATGTCAAGTTTAGGGAAAGAGATTCTTTACGATGAAATTCTTTCATCATATGAATATTGGTTTCTTAAAACAATAATTTTTAAACTCTTGTTAACCTTAAACAAAGTGTACTCAACTGCTGTGGAATATTCCTTCATAGCAGCGTGCATGGTTCACTTTTACATTCTTGTGTGTTGGCCTTCACGGTTCTTGCAGGAATGGCTCCTCTTATGCTAACTAAATCATCCCTGATGCTGAACATAAATAAGGCGCTGAAATTACTCCCGATGCTCTGAACCTGTCCCTAACTACGGCCTGGAGACTCGTGCTAACCCAGGCCGTGACACTCTCCCTAACCAAGACCCTGACATTACACGTAACTCGGACCCTGACACTACTCCTAGCTCACTCCCTGACACTACACCTAACAAAGGCCATAATGATATTCCTAACTCAGACCCTGACACTGACTCTAACTAAGGCCCTACTGCCGCCAATATCTAAAGTCCTGATACTATCCTGAGTTAATATCCTGACCCAGGTCTTACCAAGGTCCTGAAACTGACCCAAAGTAAGCCTTGATGCTGTCCGAAAATGAGGTCCTAAGGCTCTCCCTAACAGAGGCCCTGATAATGTCTTTAATGAAGACCCTCACGCTGATCCCACAGAGGCCCTTCTGCTGCTCCTAAGTCATGCCCTGACACTTTCCCTAACTCAGATCCTAAAGATAGGCCTCACTTAGGCACTTGGGCTGTACCTTACTTAGGCTCTGATGCTGTCCTTATATGAAGCCAGGGCAGTGGTCGTGATTTAGGGCCTGACTCTGGTCCTAAGTCAGGCCCCGATGCTCTCAATAACTAAGGTTTTAACGCTTTCTCTTGGTCGTTTCCTGACACTATCCCTGGCCCGGAACCTGACTCTGTCCCAAGCTCATGTCCTGCATCTTATCCTAAATGAAACCCTAACACTCTCCGTAACTAGGGCCCTGAATAATCCTGCCTAAGGCCTTGACACCACTTCTCACTAAGGCCCGGAACCTGACATTGTCCCTAGAATAGACCCTGACACAACACCTAGCTCAGTCCCTGACACTATACCTAACAAAGGCTATAATGCTAGTCCTAACTCAGGCCCTGACACTGTTTCTAACTAAAGCCCAGCTGCCGCCAATATCTAAAATCCTGATATTATCCTGAGTTAATACCCTGACCCAGGTCTTACCAAGGTCCTGAAACTGACTAAAAGTAAGCCTTGATGCTGTCCATAAATAAGGCCCTGAGGCTCTCCCTAACAGAGACTCTGATAATGCCTTTAATGAAGAACCTGACACTGATCCCACAGAGGCCCTTCTGCTGCTCCTAAGTCATGCCCTGACAGTGTCCCGAACTCAGGCCCTAAAGATAAGCCTCACTTAGGCCCTTTGGCTGTACCTTCCTTATGCTCTGACGCTGTCTGTATAGGAAGCCCTGGCAGTGGTCCTGATTTAGGCCCTCACGCTGGTCCTAAGTAAGGCCCTGAGGCTCTCAATAACGAAGGTCTTCACGCTTTTCCTGGGTCATTTCGTGACGCTATCCCTGGCCCGGAACCTGACTCTGTCCCAAGCTCATGTCCTGCATCTTATCCTAAATGAAACCCTAATAGTATCCCTAACTAAGCCCTGATTAAACCTAACAAAGGCCTTCACACTATCTCTCACGAACACCCAGAATATATCCCTAATGGTCCCTGCTGCAATCAATAACTAAAATCCGGACACTGTCCTGAGCTATTACCCTGACTCATTTCTATCCACTGTCCTGATACTTTCCAAAAGAAAGCCTGTTGCCGTCCTTAGGTGAAGACCTGAGGCTGTGCCTAACTCAGGCCCTGAAACTTTCCCTAACTGAGGCCTTGATTCTGTGACTAACACAGGCCCTGCTCATTTCTTTCACTATGACCCGAATGCTGACCCAACAAAGGCCCTGATGCTGTTCCTACGTCATGCCCTGTGTCTCCAGCTAGTGGGCTGACACTAGGCCGCACTCAGGCCTAGATGTTCTCCCTAAGTCAGGCTTTGACGCTGTCCCTACCCGAAACCCTGACACAGGTCCTAAATTAGGCCTTGATTCTCTAAGTAACTAAGGTCTTGACACCAACCCAGGTCATTGGCTGACCCTATCCCTGGCTCGGATCGTGACTCTGTCCCAAGCTAATGTCCTGCATCTTATCCTAATTGAAACCCTAATACTCTCCCTAACTAAGGCGCTCACTGATCCTAACTAAGACTTTCACCCTAGCTCTCACTAAGGCCCAGAATCAGTCCCTAACATGGGCCGTGCTGCAGTCAATAATGAAAATCCGGACACTATCCTGAGCTAATATCCTGACACATTTCTATCCACCCACCAAACACAGTCCCAAAGAAAGGCCTGTCGCTGTCCTTAACTGAAGACGAGAGGCTGTGCCTAACTCAGGACCTCAAGATTTCCCTAACTGAGGCCTCGATTCTCTGACTCACTCAGGCCCTGCTCATGTCTTTCACTATGACCCGAATGCTGACTCCACAAACGCCCTGAATGCTGCTCCTAAGTCATGCCCTGACAGTGTCTGCATCTAGGGGCCTCACTCAGGCCCTCACCTTCTCCCTATATCAGGCTCTGACGCTATCCCTACCCGAAGCCCTGGCACAGGTCCTAAATTAGGCCCTGATTCTCTAAGTACCTAAGGGCTTGATTCCAAACCTAGGTCATTACCTGACACTAGCCCTAGACCTGAATGTAACCTTGTCTGTTGCTAATGTCAAATTTATCTAAAGAGATTCTTTAGGATGAAATTCATTCATCTTCTGAATAGAGTTTTCTGAAAAAAAATAATGTTTAAACTCTTACTGACCTTAAACAAAATGTACTCAACTTCTGTGGAATATTCCTTTATACCAGCGTGTATGGTTTCCTTCTGCATCTGCGTGTGTTGGCTTAAAGGGTGCTTGTAGGAATGCCTACTGTTATGCTAACTAAATCCCTGATGCTGTCCCTAAATAACGACCTGAAATTAGTCTCAAGGCTGTGAACCTGTCCCAAACTGAGGCCTGGAGGCTCATCCTAGCTCAGGCCCTGACACTGTCCCTAGCAAAGGCCCTCACACAACTCCTAGCTCAGTCCCTGACACTATACCTAACAAAGACTATAATGCTACTCCTAACTCAGGCCCTGACACTGTTTCTAACTAAAGCCCAGCTGCCGCCAATATCTAAAATCCTGAGACTATCCTGAGTTAATATCCTGACCCAGGTCTTACCAAGGTCCTGAAATTGACTAAAACTAAGCCTTGATGCTGTCCAAAAATGAGGTCCTGAGGCTCTCCCTAACAGAGGCCCCGATAATGTCTTTAATGAAGAACCTGACGCTGATCCCACAGAGGCCCTTCTGCTGCTCCTAAGTCATGCCCTGACAGTGTCCCGAACTCAGGCCCTAAAGATAAGCCTCACTTAGGCCCTTTGGCTGTACCTTCCTTATGCTCTGACGCTGTCTGTATAGGAAGCCCTGGCAGTGGTCCTGATTTAGGCCCTCACGCTGGTCCTAAGTAAGGCCCTGAGGCTCTCAATAACGAAGGTCTTCACGCTTTTCCTGGGTCATTTCGTGACGCTATCCCTGGCCCGGAACCTGACTCTGTCCCAAGCTAATGTCCTGCATCTTATCCTAAATGAAACCCTAATAGTATCGCTAACTAAGCCCTGACCAATCCGAACAAAGGCCTTGAAACTATCTCTCACTAAAGCCCGGAATCTGTCCCTAACATGGGACCTGTTGCAATCAATAACTAAAATCCGGACACTGTCCTGAGATAATTTCCTGACACATTTCTATGCACGATCCTGACACTGTCCCAAACCTGTCGGTGTCCTTAAGTGAAGACCTGACGCTGTGCCTAACTCAGGCCCTGAAGCTTTCCCTGAGTGAGGCCTTGATTCTGTGACTCACTCAAGGCCTGCTCATGTCTTTCACTATGACCTTTCGCTGACCCAACCAAGGTGTTTATGCTGCTCCAAAGTCATGCCCTGACTGTGTCTACAGCTAGGGGGCTGACGCTAGGCCTCACTCAGGCCCTGACGTTCTCCATAAGTCAGGTCTGACGCTGTCCCTACCGAAAATCTTGACGCAGGTCCTAAATTTTAGGCCTTGATTCTCTAAGTAACTAAGGTCTTGACACCAAATCTAGGTCATTAACTGACACTAGACCTTAATCTAATCTTGACTTTAGCTAATGTCAAGTTTAGGGAAAGAGATTCTTTATGATGAAATTCTTTCATCATATGAATATTGGTTTCTTAAAACAATAATTTTTAAACTCTTGTTAACCTTAAACAAAGTGTACTCAACTGCTGTGGAATATTCCTTCATAGCAGCGTGCATGGTTCACTTTTACATTCTTGTGTGTTGGCCTTCAGGGCTCTTGCAGGAATGGCTCCTCTTATGCTAACTAAATCATCCCTGATGCTGAACATAAATAAGGCGCTGAAATTACTCCCGATGCTCTGAACCTGTCCCTAACTACGGCCTGGAGACTCGTGCTAACCCAGGCCCTGACACTGTCCCTAACCAAGACCCTGACATTACATGTAACTCGGACCCTGACACTACTCCTAGCTCACTCCCTGACACTATACCTAACAAAGCCCATAATGATATTCCTAACTCAGACCCTGACACTGACTCTAACTAAGGCCCTACTGCCGCCAATATCTAAAGTCCTGATACTATCCTGAGTTAATATCCTGACCCAGGTCTTACCAAGGTCCTGAAACTGACTAAAACTAAGCCTTGATGCTGTCCATAAATAAGGCCCTGAGGCTCTCCCTAACAGAGGCCCTGATAATATCTTTAATGAAGACCCTCACGCTGATCCCACAGAGGCCCTTCTGCTGCTCCTAAGTCATGCCCTGACAGTGTCCTGAACTCAGGCCCTAAAGATAAGCCTCACTTAGGCCCTTTGGCTGTACCTTCCTTATGCTCTGACGCTGTCTGTATAGGAAGCCCTGGCAGTGGTCCTGATTTAGGCCCTCACGCTGGTCCTAAGTAAGGCCCTGAGGCTCTCAATAACGAAGGTCTTCACGCTTTTCCTGGGTCATTTCGTGACGCTATCCCTGGCCCGGAACCTGACTCTGTCCCAAGCTAATGTCCTGCATCTTATCCTAAATGAAACCCTAATAGTATCCCTAACAAAGCCCTGACTAATCCGAACAGAGGCCTTGACACTATCTCTCACTAAATCCCTGAATCTGTCCCTAACATGGGACCTGTTGCAATCAATAACTAAAATCCGGACACTGTCCTGAGATAATTTCCTGACACATTTCTATGCACGATCCTGACACTGTCCCAAACCTGTCGGTGTCCTTAAGTGAAGACCTGACGCTGTGCCTAACTCAGGCCCTGAAGCTTTCCCTGAGTGAGGCCTTGATTCTGTGACTCACTCAAGGCCTGCTCATGTCTTTCACTATGACCTTTCGCTGACCCAACCAAGGTGTTTATGCTGCTCCAAAGTCATGCCCTGACTGTGTCTACAGCTAGGGGGCTGACGCTAGGCCTCACTCAGGCCCTGACGTTCTCCATAAGTCAGGTCTGACGCTGTCCCTACCGAAAATCTTGACGCAGGTCCTAAATTTTAGGCCTTGATTCTCTAAGTAAGTAAGGTCTTGACACTAAATCTAGGTCATTAACTGACACTAGACCTTAATCTAATCTTGACTTTAGCTAATGTCAAGTTTAGGGAAAGAGATTCTTTATGACGAAATTCTTTCATCATATGAATATTGGTTTCTTAAAAAAATAATTTTTAAACTCTTGTTAACCTTAAACAAAGTGTACTCAACTGCTGTGGAATATTCCTTCATAGCAGCGTGCATGGTTCACTTTTACATTCTTGTGTGTTGGCCTTCAGGGCTCTTGCAGGAATGGCTCCTCTTATGCTAACTAAATCATCCCTGATGCTGAACATAAATAAGGCGCTGAAATTACTCCCGATGCTCTGAACCTGTCCCTAACTACGGCCTGGAGACTCGTGCTAACCCAGGCCCTGACACTGTCCCTAACCAAGACCCTGACATTACATGTAACTCGGACCCTGACACTACTCCTAGCTCAGTCCCTGACACTATACCTAACAAAGCCCATAATGATATTCCTAACTCAGACCCTGACACTGACTCTAACTAAGGCCCTACTGCCGCCAATATCTAAAGTCCTGATACTATCCTGAGTTAATATCCTGACCCAGGTCTTACCAAGGTCCTGAAACTGACTAAAACTAAGCCTTGATGCTGTCCATAAATAAGGCCCTGAGGCTCTCCCTAACAGAGGCCCTGATAATATCTTTAATGAAGAACCTGACGCTGATCCCACAGAGGCCCTTCTGCTGCTCCTAAGTCATGCCCTGACAGTGTCCTGAACTCAGGCCCTAAAGATAAGCCTCACTTAGGCCCTTTGGCTGTACCTTCCTTATGCTCTGACGCTGTCTGTATAGGAAGCCCTGGCAGTGGTCCTGATTTAGGCCCTCACGCTGGTCCTAAGTAAGGCCCTGAGGCTCTCAATAACGAAGGTCTTCACGCTTTTCCTGGGTCATTTCGTGACGCTATCCCTGGCCCGGAACCTGACTCTGTCCCAAGCTAATGTCCTGCATCTTATCCTAAATGAAACCCTAATAGTATCCCTAACAAAGCCCTGACTAATCCGAACAGAGGCCTTCACACTATCTCTCACTAAATCCCTGAATCTGTCCCTAACATGGGACCTGTTGCAATCAATAACTAAAATCCGGACACTGTCCTGAGATAATTTCCTGACACATTTCTATGCACGATCCTGACACTGTCCCAAACCTGTCGGTGTCCTTAAGTGAAGACCTGACGCTGTGCCTAACTCAGGCCCTGAAGCTTTCCCTGAGTGAGGCCTTGATTCTGTGACTCACTCAAGGCCTGCTCATGTCTTTCACTATGACCTTTCGCTGACCCAACCAAGGTGTTTATGCTGCTCCAAAGTCATGCCCTGACTGTGTCTACAGCTAGGGGGCTGACGCTAGGCCTCACTCAGGCCCTGACGTTCTCCATAAGTCAGGTCTGACGCTGTCCCTACCGAAAATCTTGACGCAGGTCCTAAATTTTAGGCCTTGATTCTCTAAGTAAGTAAGGTCTTGACACTAAATCTAGGTCATTAACTGACACTAGACCTTAATCTAATCTTGACTTTAGCTAACGTCAAGTTTAGGGAAAGAGATTCTTTATGACGAAATTCTTTCATCATATGAATATTGGTTTCTTAAAAAAATAATTTTTAAACTCTTGTTAACCTTAAACAAAGTGTACTCAACTGCTGTGGAATATTCCTTCATAGCAGCGTGCATGGTTCACTTTTACATTCTTGTGTGTTGGCCTTCAGGGCTCTTGCAGGAATGGCTCCTCTTATGCTAACTAAATCATCCCTGATGCTGAACATAAATAAGGCGCTGAAATTACTCCCGATGCTCTGAACCTGTCCCTAACTACGGCCTGGAGACTCGTGCTAACCCAGGCCCTGACACTGTCCCTAACCAAGACCCTGACATTACATGTAACTCGGACCCTGACACTACTCCTAGCTCACTCCCTGACACTATACCTAACAAAGGCCATAATGATATTCCTAACTCAGACCCTGACACTGACTCTAACTAAGGCCCTACTGCCGCCAATATCTAAAGTCCTGATACTATCCTGAGTTAATATCCTGACCCGGGTCTTACCAAGGTCCTGAAACTGACCCAAAGTAAGCCTTGATGCTGTCCAAAAATGAGGTCCTGAGGCTCTCCCTAACAGAGGCCCCGATAATGTCTTTAATGAAGAATCTGACGCTGATCCCACAGAGGCCCTTCTGCTGCTCCTAAGACATGCCCTGACAGTGTCCCTAACTCAGGCCCTAAAGATAAGCCTCACTTAGGCCCTTTGGCTGTACCTTCCTTATGCTCTGACGCTGTCTGTATAAGAAGCCCTGCCAGTAGTCCTGATTTAGGCCCTCACGCTGGTCCTAAGTAAGGCCCTGAGGCTCTCAATAACGAAGGTCTTCACGCTTTTCCTGGGTCATTTCGTGACGCTATCCCTGGCCCGGAACCTGACTCTGTCCCAAGCTAATGTCCTGCATCTTATCCTAAATGAAACCCTAATAGTATCCCTAACTAAGCCCTGACCAATCCGAACAGAGGCCTTGACACTATCTCTCACTAAAGCCCAAAATCTGTCCCTAACATGGGACCTGTTGCAATCAATAACTAAAATCCGGACACTGTCCTGAGGTAATTTCCTGACACATTTCTATGCACGATCCTGACACTGTCCCAAACCGGTCGGTGTAATTAAATGAAGACCTGACGCTGTGCCTAACTCAGGCCCTGAAGCTTTCCCTAAGTGAGGCCTTGATTCTGTGACTCACTCAAGGCCTGCTCATGTCTTTCACTATGACCTTTCGCTGACCCAACCAAGGTGTTTATGCTGCTCCTAAGTCGTACCCTGACTGTGTCTGCAGCTAGGGGGCTGACGCTAGGCCTCACTCAGGCCCTGACGTTCTCCGTAAGTCAGGTCTGAATCTGTCCCTACCGAAAATCTTGACGCAGGTCCTAAATTTTAGGCCTTGATTCTCTAAGTAACTAAGGTCTTGACACCAAATCTAGGTCATTAACTGACACAACCCCTAGACCTTAATCTAATCTTGACTTTAGCTAATGTCAAGTTTAGGGAAAGAGATTCTTTACGATGAAATTCTTTCATCATATGAATATTGGTTTCTTAAAACAATAATTTTTAAACTCTTGTTAACCTTAAACAAAGTGTACTCAACTGCTGTGGAATATTCCTTCATAGCAGCGTGCATGGTTCACTTTTACATTCTTGTGTGTTGGCCTTCACGGTTCTTGCAGGAATGGCTCCTCTTATGCTAACTAAATCATCCCTGATGCTGAACATAAATCAGGCGCTGAAATTACTCCCGATGCTCTGAACCTGTCCCTAACTACGGCCTGGAGACTCGTGCTAACCCAGGCCCTGACACTGTCCCTAACCAAGACCCTGACATTACACGTAACTCGGACCCTGACACTACTCCTAGCTCACTCCCTGACACTACACCTAACAAAGGCCATAATGATATTCCTAACTCAGACCCTGACACTGACTCTAACTAAGGCCCTACTGCCGCCAATATCTAAAGTCCTGATACTATCCTGAGTTAATATCCTGACCCAGGTCTTACCAAGGTCCTGAAACTGACCCAAAGTAAGCCTTGATGCTGTCCGAAAATGAGGTCCTAAGGCTCTCCCTAACAGAGGCCCTGATAATGTCTTTAATGAAGACCCTCACGCTGATCCCACAGAGGCCCTTCTGCTGCTCCTAAGTCATGCCCTGACACTTTCCCTAACTCAGATCCTAAAGATAGGCCTCACTTAGGCACTTGGGCTGTACCTTACTTAGGCTCTGATGCTGTCCTTATATGAAGCCAGGGCAGTGGTCGTGATTTAGGGCCTGACTCTGGTCCTAAGTCAGGCCCCGATGCTCTCAATAACTAAGGTTTTAACGCTTTCTCTTGGTCGTTTCCTGACACTATCCCTGGCCCGGAACCTGACTCTGTCCCAAGCTCATGTCCTGCATCTTATCCTAAATGAAACCCTAACACTCTCCGTAACTAGGGCCCTGAATAATCCTGCCTAAGGCCTTGACACCACTTCTCACTAAGGCCCGGAACCTGACATTGTCCCTAGAATAGACCCTGACACAACACCTAGCTCAGTCCCTGACACTATACCTAACAAAGGCTATAATGCTAGTCCTAACTCAGGCCCTGACACTGTTTCTAACTAAAGCCCAGCTGCCGCCAATATCTAAAATCCTGATATTATCCTGAGTTAATACCCTGACCCAGGTCTTACCAAGGTCCTGAAACTGACTAAAAGTAAGCCTTGATGCTGTCCATAAATAAGGCCCTGAGGCTCTCCCTAACAGAGACTCTGATAATGCCTTTAATGAAGAACCTGACACTGATCCCACAGAGGCCCTTCTGCTGCTCCTAAGTCATGCCCTGACAGTGTCCCGAACTCAGGCCCTAAAGATAAGCCTCACTTAGGCCCTTTGGCTGTACCTTCCTTATGCTCTGACGCTGTCTGTATAGGAAGCCCTGGCAGTGGTCCTGATTTAGGCCCTCACGCTGGTCCTAAGTAAGGCCCTGAGGCTCTCAATAACGAAGGTCTTCACGCTTTTCCTGGGTCATTTCGCGACGCTATCCCTGGCCCGGAACCTGACTCTGTCCCAAGCTCATGTCCTGCATCTTATCCTAAATGAAACCCTAATAGTATCCCTAACTAAGCCCTGATTAAACCTAACAAAGGCCTTCACACTATCTCTCACGAACACCCAGAATATATCCCTAATGGTCCCTGCTGCAATCAATAACTAAAATCCGGACACTGTCCTGAGCTATTACCCTGACTCATTTCTATCCACTGTCCTGATACTTTCCAAAAGAAAGCCTGTTGCCGTCCTTAGGTGAAGACCTGAGGCTGTGCCTAACTCAGGCCCTGAAACTTTCCCTAACTGAGGCCTTGATTCTGTGACTAACACAGGCCCTGCTCATTTCTTTCACTATGACCCGAATGCTGACCCAACAAAGGCCCTGATGCTGTTCCTACGTCATGCCCTGTGTCTCCAGCTAGTGGGCTGACACTAGGCCGCACTCAGGCCTAGATGTTCTCCCTAAGTCAGGCTTTGACGCTGTCCCTACCCGAAACCCTGACACAGGTCCTAAATTAGGCCTTGATTCTCTAAGTAACTAAGGTCTTGACACCAACCCAGGTCATTGGCTGACACTATCCCTGGCTCGGATCGTGACTCTGTCCCAAGCTAATGTCCTGCATCTTATCCTAATTGAAACCCTAATACTCTCCCTAACTAAGGCGCTCACTGATCCTAACTAAGACTTTCACCCTAGCTCTCACTAAGGCCCAGAATCAGTCCCTAACATGGGCCGTGCTGCAGTCAATAATGAAAATCCGGACACTATCCTGAGCTAATATCCTGACACATTTCTATCCACCCACCAAACACAGTCCCAAAGAAAGGCCTGTCGCTGTCCTTAACTGAAGACGAGAGGCTGTGCCTAACTCAGGACCTCAAGATTTCCCTAACTGAGGCCTCGATTCTCTGACTCACTCAGGCCCTGCTCATGTCTTTCACTATGACCCGAATGCTGACTCCACAAACGCCCTGAATGCTGCTCCTAAGTCATGCCCTGACAGTGTCTGCATCTAGGGGCCTCACTCAGGCCCTCACCTTCTCCCTATATCAGGCTCTGACGCTATCCCTACCCGAAGCCCTGGCACAGGTCCTAAATTAGGCCCTGATTCTCTAAGTACCTAAGGGCTTGATTCCAAACCTAGGTCATTACCTGACACTAGCCCTAGACCTGAATGTAACCTTGTCTGTTGCTAATGTCAAATTTATCTAAAGAGATTCTTTAGGATGAAATTCATTCATCTTCTGAATAGAGTTTTCTGAAAAAAAATAATGTTTAAACTCTTACTGACCTTAAACAAAATGTACTCAACTTCTGTGGAATATTCCTTTATACCAGCGTGTATGGTTTCCTTCTGCATCTGCGTGTGTTGGCTTAAAGGGTGCTTGTAGGAATGCCTACTGTTATGCTAACTAAATCCCTGATGCTGTCCCTAAATAACGACCTGAAATTAGTCTCAAGGCTGTGAACCTGTCCCAAACTGAGGCCTGGAGGCTCATCCTAGCTCAGGCCCTGACACTGTCCCTAGCAAAGGCCCTCACACAACTCCTAGCTCAGTCCCTGACACTATACCTAACAAAGGCTATAATGCTACTCCTAACTCAGGCCCTGACACTGTTTCTAACTAAAGCCCAGCTGCCGCCAATATCTAAAATCCTGAGGCTATCCTGAGTTAATATCCTGACCCAGGTCTTACCAAGGTCCTGAAATTGACCCAAAGTAAGCCTTGATGCTGTCCAAAAATGAGGTCCTGAGGCTCTCCCTAACAGAGGCCCCGATAATGTCTTTAATGAAGAACCTGACGCTGATCCCACAGAGGCCCTTCTGCTGCTCCTAAGTCATGCCCTGACAGTGTCCCGAACTCAGGCCCTAAAGATAAGCCTCACTTAGGCCCTTTGGCTGTACCTTCCTTATGCTCTGACGCTGTCTGTATAGGAAGCCCTGGCAGTGGTCCTGATTTAGGCCCTCACGCTGGTCCTAAGTAAGGCCCTGAGGCTCTCAATAACGAAGGTCTTCACGCTTTTCCTGGGTCATTTCGTGACGCTATCCCTGGCCGGGAACCTGACTCTGTCCCAAGCTAATGTCCTGCATCTTATCCTAAATGAAACCCTAATAGTATCGCTAACTAAGCCCTGACCAATCCGAACAAAGGCCTTGAAACTATCTCTCACTAAAGCCCGGAATCTGTCCCTAACATGGGACCTGTTGCAATCAATAACTAAAATCCGGACACTGTCCTGAGATAATTTCCTGACACATTTCTATGCACGATCCTGACACTGTCCCAAACCTGTCGGTGTCCTTAAGTGAAGACCTGACGCTGTGCCTAACTCAGGCCCTGAAGCTTTCCCTGAGTGAGGCCTTGATTCTGTGACTCACTCAAGGCCTGCTCATGTCTTTCACTATGACCTTTCGCTGACCCAACCAAGGTGTTTATGCTGCTCCAAAGTCATGCCCTGACTGTGTCTACAGCTAGGGGGCTGACGCTAGGCCTCACTCAGGCCCTGACGTTCTCCATAAGTCAGGTCTGACGCTGTCCCTACCGAAAATCTTGACGCAGGTCCTAAATTTTAGGCCTTGATTCTCTAAGTAAGTAAGGTCTTGACACTAAATCTAGGTCATTAACTGACACTAGACCTTAATCTAATCTTGACTTTAGCTAACGTCAAGTTTAGGGAAAGAGATTCTTTATGACGAAATTCTTTCATCATATGAATATTGGTTTCTTAAAAAAATAATTTTTAAACTCATGTTAACCTTAAACAAAGTGTACTCAACTGCTGTGGAATATTCCTTCATAGCAGCGTGCATGGTTCACTTTTACATTCTTGTGTGTTGGCCTTCAGGGCTCTTGCAGGAATGGCTCCTCTTATGCTAACTAAATCATCCCTGATGCTGAACATAAATAAGGCGCTGAAATTACAACCGATGCTCTGAACCTGTCCCTAACTACGGCCTGGAGACTCGTGCTAACCCAGGCCCTGACACTGTCCCTAACCAAGACCCTGACATTACATGTAACTCGGACCCTGACACTACTCCTAGCTCACTCCCTGACACTATACCTAACAAAGGCCATAATGATATTCCTAACTCAGACCCTGACACTGACTCTAACTAAGGCCCTACTGCCGCCAATATCTAAAGTCCTGATACTATCCTGAGTTAATATCCTGACCCGGGTCTTACCAAGGTCCTGAAACTGACCCAAAGTAAGCCTTGATGCTGTCCAAAAATGAGGTCCTGAGGCTCTCCCTAACAGAGGCCCCGATAATGTCTTTAATGAAGAATCTGACGCTGATCCCACAGAGGCCCTTCTGCTGCTCCTAAGACATGCCCTGACAGTGTCCCTAACTCAGGCCCTAAAGATAAGCCTCACTTAGGCCCTTTGGCTGTACCTTCCTTATGCTCTGACGCTGTCTGTATAAGAAGCCCTGCCAGTAGTCCTGATTTAGGCCCTCACGCTGGTCCTAAGTAAGGCCCTGAGGCTCTCAATAACGAAGGTCTTCACGCTTTTCCTGGGTCATTTCGTGACGCTATCCCTGGCCCGGAACCTGACTCTGTCCCAAGCTAATGTCCTGCATCTTATCCTAAATGAAACCCTAATAGTATCCCTAACTAAGCCCTGACCAATCCGAACAGAGGCCTTGACACTATCTCTCACTAAAGCCCAAAATCTGTCCCTAACATGGGACCTGTTGCAATCAATAACTAAAATCCGGACACTGTCCTGAGGTAATTTCCTGACACATTTCTATGCACGATCCTGACACTGTCCCAAACCGGTCGGTGTAATTAAATGAAGACCTGACGCTGTGCCTAACTCAGGCCCTGAAGCTTTCCCTAAGTGAGGCCTTGATTCTGTGACTCACTCAAGGCCTGCTCATGTCTTTCACTATGACCTTTCGCTGACCCAACCAAGGTGTTTATGCTGCTCCTAAGTCGTACCCTGACTGTGTCTGCAGCTAGGGGGCTGACGCTAGGCCTCACTCAGGCCCTGACGTTCTCCGTAAGTCAGGTCTGAATCTGTCCCTACCGAAAATCTTGACGCAGGTCCTAAATTTTAGGCCTTGATTCTCTAAGTAACTAAGGTCTTGACACCAAATCTAGGTCATTAACTGACACAACCCCTAGACCTTAATCTAATCTTGACTTTAGCTAATGTCAAGTTTAGGGAAAGAGATTCTTTACGATGAAATTCTTTCATCATATGAATATTGGTTTCTTAAAACAATAATTTTTAAACTCTTGTTAACCTTAAACAAAGTGTACTCAACTGCTGTGGAATATTCCTTCATAGCAGCGTGCATGGTTCACTTTTACATTCTTGTGTGTTGGCCTTCACGGTTCTTGCAGGAATGGCTCCTCTTATGCTAACTAAATCATCCCTGATGCTGAACATAAATCAGGCGCTGAAATTACTCCCGATGCTCTGAACCTGTCCCTAACTACGGCCTGGAGACTCGTGCTAACCCAGGCCCTGACACTGTCCCTAACCAAGACCCTGACATTACACGTAACTCGGACCCTGACACTACTCCTAGCTCACTCCCTGACACTACACCTAACAAAGGCCATAATGATATTCCTAACTCAGACCCTGACACTGACTCTAACTAAGGCCCTACTGCCGCCAATATCTAAAGTCCTGATACTATCCTGAGTTAATATCCTGACCCAGGTCTTACCAAGGTCCTGAAACTGACCCAAAGTAAGCCTTGATGCTGTCCGAAAATGAGGTCCTAAGGCTCTCCCTAACAGAGGCCCTGATAATGTCTTTAATGAAGACCCTCACGCTGATCCCACAGAGGCCCTTCTGCTGCTCCTAAGTCATGCCCTGACACTTTCCCTAACTCAGATCCTAAAGATAGGCCTCACTTAGGCACTTGGGCTGTACCTTACTTAGGCTCTGATGCTGTCCTTATATGAAGCCAGGGCAGTGGTCGTGATTTAGGGCCTGACTCTGGTCCTAAGTCAGGCCCCGATGCTCTCAATAACTAAGGTTTTAATGCTTTCTCTTGGTCGTTTCCTGACACTATCCCTGGCCCGGAACCTGACTCTGTCCCAAGCTCATGTCCTGCATCTTATCCTAAATGAAACCCTAACACTCTCCGTAACTAGGGCCCTGAATAATCCTGCCTAAGGCCTTGACACCACTTCTCACTAAGGCCCGGAACCTGACATTGTCCCTAGAATAGACCCTGACACAACACCTAGCTCAGTCCCTGACACTATACCTAACAAAGGCTATAATGCTAGTCCTAACTCAGGCCCTGACACTGTTTCTAACTAAAGCCCAGCTGCCGCCAATATCTAAAATCCTGATATTATCCTGAGTTAATACCCTGACCCAGGTCTTACCAAGGTCCTGAAACTGACTAAAAGTAAGCCTTGATGCTGTCCATAAATAAGGCCCTGAGGCTCTCCCTAACAGAGACTCTGATAATGCCTTTAATGAAGAACCTGACACTGATCCCACAGAGGCCCTTCTGCTGCTCCTAAGTCATGCCCTGACAGTGTCCCGAACTCAGGCCCTAAAGATAAGCCTCACTTAGGCCCTTTGGCTGTACCTTCCTTATGCTCTGACGCTGTCTGTATAGGAAGCCCTGGCAGTGGTCCTGATTTAGGCCCTCACGCTGGTCCTAAGTAAGGCCCTGAGGCTCTCAATAACGAAGGTCTTCACGCTTTTCCTGGGTCATTTCGCGACGCTATCCCTGGCCCGGAACCTGACTCTGTCCCAAGCTCATGTCCTGCATCTTATCCTAAATGAAACCCTAATAGTATCCCTAACTAAGCCCTGATTAAACCTAACAAAGGCCTTCACACTATCTCTCACGAACACCCAGAATATATCCCTAATGGTCCCTGCTGCAATCAATAACTAAAATCCGGACACTGTCCTGAGCTATTACCCTGACTCATTTCTATCCACTGTCCTGATACTTTCCAAAAGAAAGCCTGTTGCCGTCCTTAGGTGAAGACCTGAGGCTGTGCCTAACTCAGGCCCTGAAACTTTCCCTAACTGAGGCCTTGATTCTGTGACTAACACAGGCCCTGCTCATTTCTTTCACTATGACCCGAATGCTGACCCAACAAAGGCCCTGATGCTGTTCCTACGTCATGCCCTGTGTCTCCAGCTAGTGGGCTGACACTAGGCCGCACTCAGGCCTAGATGTTCTCCCTAAGTCAGGCTTTGACGCTGTCCCTACCCGAAACCCTGACACAGGTCCTAAATTAGGCCTTGGTTCTCTAAGTAACTAAGGTCTTGACACCAACCCAGGTCATTGGCTGACACTATCCCTGGCTCGGATCGTGACTCTGTCCCAAGCTAATGTCCTGCATCTTATCCTAATTGAAACCCTAATACTCTCCCTAACTAAGGCGCTCACTGATCCTAACTAAGACTTTCACCCTAGCTCTCACTAAGGCCCAGAATCAGTCCCTAACATGGGCCGTGCTGCAGTCAATAATGAAAATCCGGACACTATCCTGAGCTAATATCCTGACACATTTCTATCCACCCACCAAACACAGTCCCAAAGAAAGGCCTGTCGCTGTCCTTAACTGAAGACGAGAGGCTGTGCCTAACTCAGGACCTCAAGATTTCCCTAACTGAGGCCTCGATTCTCTGACTCACTCAGGCCCTGCTCATGTCTTTCACTATGACCCGAATGCTGACTCCACAAACGCCCTGAATGCTGCTCCTAAGTCATGCCCTGACAGTGTCTGCATCTAGGGGCCTCACTCAGGCCCTCACCTTCTCCCTATATCAGGCTCTGACGCTATCCCTACCCGAAGCCCTGGCACAGGTCCTAAATTAGGCCCTGATTCTCTAAGTACCTAAGGGCTTGATTCCAAACCTAGGTCATTACCTGACACTAGCCCTAGACCTGAATGTAACCTTGTCTGTTGCTAATGTCAAATTTATCTAAAGAGATTCTTTAGGATGAAATTCTTTCATCTTCTGAATAGAGTTTTCTGAAAAAAATAATGTTTAAACTCTTACTGACCTTAAACAAAATGTACTCAACTTCTGTGGAATATTCCTTTATACCAGCGTGTATGGTTTCCTTCTGCATCTGCGTGTGTTGGCTTAAAGGGTGCTTGTAGGAATGCCTACTGTTATGCTAACTAAATCCCTGATGCTGTCCCTAAATAACGACCTGAAATTAGTCTCAAGGCTGTGAACCTGTCCCAAACTGAGGCCTGGAGGCTCATCCTAGCTCAGGCCCTGACACTGTCCCTAGCAAAGGCCCTCACACAACTCCTAGCTCAGTCCCTGACACTATACCTAACAAAGGCTATAATGCTACTCCTAACTCAGGCCCTGACACTGTTTCTAACTAAAGCCCAGCTGCCGCCAATATCTAAAATCCTGAGGCTATCCTGAGTTAATATCCTGACCCAGGTCTTACCAAGGTCCTGAAATTGACCCAAAGTAAGCCTTGATGCTGTCCAAAAATGAGGTCCTGAGGCTCTCCCTAACAGAGGCCCCGATAATGTCTTTAATGAAGAACCTGACGCTGATCCCACAGAGGCCCTTCTGCTGCTCCTAAGTCATGCCCTGACAGTGTCCCGAACTCAGGCCCTAAAGATAAGCCTCACTTAGGCCCTTTGGCTGTACCTTCCTTATGCTCTGACGCTGTCTGTATAGGAAGCCCTGGCAGTGGTCCTGATTTAGGCCCTCACGCTGGTCCTAAGTAAGGCCCTGAGGCTCTCAATAACGAAGGTCTTCACGCTTTTCCTGGGTCATTTCGTGACGCTATCCCTGGCCCGGAACCTGACTCTGTCCCAAGCTAATGTCCTGCATCTTATCCTAAATGAAACCCTAATAGTATCGCTAACTAAGCCCTGACCAATCCGAACAAAGGCCTTGAAACTATCTCTCACTAAAGCCCGGAATCTGTCCCTAACATGGGACCTGTTGCAATCAATAACTAAAATCCGGACACTGTCCTGAGATAATTTCCTGACACATTTCTATGCACGATCCTGACACTGTCCCAAACCTGTCGGTGTCCTTAAGTGAAGACCTGACGCTGTGCCTAACTCAGGCCCTGAAGCTTTCCCTGAGTGAGGCCTTGATTCTGTGACTCACTCAAGGCCTGCTCATGTCTTTCACTATGACCTTTCGCTGACCCAACCAAGGTGTTTATGCTGCTCCAAAGTCATGCCCTGACTGTGTCTACAGCTAGGGGGCTGACGCTAGGCCTCCCTCAGGCCCTGACGTTCTCCATAAGTCAGGTCTGACGCTGTCCCTACCGAAAATCTTGACGCAGGTCCTAAATTTTAGGCCTTGATTCTCTAAGTAAGTAAGGTCTTGACACTAAATCTAGGTCATTAACTGACACTAGACCTTAATCTAATCTTGACTTTAGCTAACGTCAAATTTAGGGAAAGAGATTCTTTATGACGAAATTCTTTCATCATATGAATAATGGTTTCTTAAAAAAATAATTTTTAAACTCTTGTTAACCTTAAACAAAGTGTACTCAACTGCTGTGGAATATTCCTTCATAGCAGCGTGCATGGTTCACTTTTACATTCTTGTGTGTTGGCCTTCAGGGCTCTTGCAGGAATGGCTCCTCTTATGCTAACTAAATCATCCCTGATGCTGAACATAAATAAGGCGCTGAAATTACTCCAGATGCTCTGAACCTGTCCCTAACTACGGCCTGGAGACTCGTGCTAACCCAGGCCCTGACACTGTCCCTAACCAAGACCCTGACATTACATGTAACTCGGACCCTGACACTACTCCTAGCTCACTCCCTGACACTATACCTAACAAAGGCCATAATGATATTCCTAACTCAGACCCTGACACTGACTCTAACTAAGGCCCTACTGCCGCCAATATCTAAAGTCCTGATACTATCCTGAGTTAATATCCTGACCCGGGTCTTACCAAGGTCCTGAAACTGACCCAAAGTAAGCCTTGATGCTGTCCAAAAATGAGGTCCTGAGGCTCTCCCTAACAGAGGCCCCGATAATGTCTTTAATGAAGAATCTGACGCTGATCCCACAGAGGCCCTTCTGCTGCTCCTAAGACATGCCCTGACAGTGTCCCTAACTCAGGCCCTAAAGATAAGCCTCACTTAGGCCCTTTGGCTGTACCTTCCTTATGCTCTGACGCTGTCTGTATAAGAAGCCCTGCCAGTAGTCCTGATTTAGGCCCTCACGCTGGTCCTAAGTAAGGCCCTGAGGCTCTCAATAACGAAGGTCTTCACGCTTTTCCTGGGTCATTTCGTGACGCTATCCCTGGCCCGGAACCTGACTCTGTCCCAAGCTAATGTCCTGCATCTTATCCTAAATGAAACCCTAATAGTATCCCTAACTAAGCCCTGACCAATCCGAACAGAGGCCTTGACACTATCTCTCACTAAAGCCCAAAATCTGTCCCTAACATGGGACTTGTTGCAATCAATAACTAAAATCCGGACACTGTCCTGAGGTAATTTCCTGACACATTTCTATGCACGATCCTGACACTGTCCCAAACCGGTCGGTGTAATTAAATGAAGACCTGACGCTGTGCCTAACTCAGGCCCTGAAGCTTTCCCTAAGTGAGGCCTTGATTCTGTGACTCACTCAAGGCCTGCTCATGTCTTTCACTATGACCTTTCGCTGACCCAACCAAGGTGTTTATGCTGCTCCTAAGTCGTACCCTGACTGTGTCTGCAGCTAGGGGGCTGACGCTAGGCCTCACTCAGGCCCTGACGTTCTCCATAAGTCAGGTCTGAATCTGTCCCTACCGAAAATCTTGACGCAGGTCCTAAATTTTAGGCCTTGATTCTCTAAGTAACTAAGGTCTTGACACCAAATCTAGGTCATTAACTGACACAACCCCTAGACCTTAATCTAATCTTGACTTTAGCTAATGTCAAGTTTAGGGAAAGAGATTCTTTACGATGAAATTCTTTCATCATATGAATATTGGTTTCTTAAAACAATAATTTTTAAACTCTTGTTAACCTTAAACAAAGTGTACTCAACTGCTGTGGAATATTCCTTCATAGCAGCGTGCATGGTTCACTTTTACATTCTTGTGTGTTGGCCTTCACGGTTCTTGCAGGAATGGCTCCTCTTATGCTAACTAAATCATCCCTGATGCTGAACATAAATCAGGCGCTGAAATTACTCCCGATGCTCTGAACCTGTCCCTAACTACGGCCTGGAGACTCGTGCTAACCCAGGCCCTGACACTGTCCCTAACCAAGACCCTGACATTACACGTAACTCGGACCCTGACACTACTCCTAGCTCACTCCCTGACACTACACCTAACAAAGGCCATAATGATATTCCTAACTCAGACCCTGACACTGACTCTAACTAAGGCCCTACTGCCGCCAATATCTAAAGTCCTGATACTATCCTGAGTTAATATCCTGACCCAGGTCTTACCAAGGTCCTGAAACTGACCCAAAGTAAGCCTTGATGCTGTCCGAAAATGAGGTCCTAAGGCTCTCCCTAACAGAGGCCCTGATAATGTCTTTAATGAAGACCCTCACGCTGATCCCACAGAGGCCCTTCTGCTGCTCCTAAGTCATGCCCTGACACTTTCCCTAACTCAGATCCTAAAGATAGGCCTCACTTAGGCACTTGGGCTGTACCTTACTTAGGCTCTGATGCTGTCCTTATATGAAGCCAGGGCAGTGGTCGTGATTTAGGGCCTGACTCTGGTCCTAAGTCAGGCCCCGATGCTCTCAATAACTAAGGTTTTAACGCTTTCTCTTGGTCGTTTCCTGACACTATCCCTGGCCCGGAACCTGACTCTGTCCCAAGCTCATGTCCTGCATCTTATCCTAAATGAAACCCTAACACTCTCCGTAACTAGGGCCCTGAATAATCCTGCCTAAGGCCTTGACACCACTTCTCACTAAGGCCCGGAACCTGACATTGTCCCTAGAATAGACCCTGACACAACACCTAGCTCAGTCCCTGACACTATACCTAACAAAGGCTATAATGCTAGTCCTAACTCAGGCCCTGACACTGTTTCTAACTAAAGCCCAGCTGCCGCCAATATCTAAAATCCTGATATTATCCTGAGTTAATACCCTGACCCAGGTCTTACCAAGGTCCTGAAACTGACTAAAAGTAAGCCTTGATGCTGTCCATAAATAAGGCCCTGAGGCTCTCCCTAACAGAGACTCTGATAATGCCTTTAATGAAGAACCTGACACTGATCCCACAGAGGCCCTTCTGCTGCTCCTAAGTCATGCCCTGACAGTGTCCCGAACTCAGGCCCTAAAGATAAGCCTCACTTAGGCCCTTTGGCTGTACCTTCCTTATGCTCTGACGCTGTCTGTATAGGAAGCCCTGGCAGTGGTCCTGATTTAGGCCCTCACGCTGGTCCTAAGTAAGGCCCTGAGGCTCTCAATAACGAAGGTCTTCACGCTTTTCCTGGGTCATTTCGCGACGCTATCCCTGGCCCGGAACCTGACTCTGTCCCAAGCTCATGTCCTGCATCTTATCCTAAATGAAACCCTAATAGTATCCCTAACTAAGCCCTGATTAAACCTAACAAAGGCCTTCACACTATCTCTCACGAACACCCAGAATATATCCCTAATGGTCCCTGCTGCAATCAATAACTAAAATCCGGACACTGTCCTGAGCTATTACCCTGACTCATTTCTATCCACTGTCCTGATACTTTCCAAAAGAAAGCCTGTTGCCGTCCTTAGGTGAAGACCTGAGGCTGTGCCTAACTCAGGCCCTGAAACTTTCCCTAACTGAGGCCTTGATTCTGTGACTAACACAGGCCCTGCTCATTTCTTTCACTATGACCCGAATGCTGACCCAACAAAGGCCCTGATGCTGTTCCTACGTCATGCCCTGTGTCTCCAGCTAGTGGGCTGACACTAGGCCGCACTCAGGCCTAGATGTTCTCCCTGAGTCAGGCTTTGACGCTGTCCCTACCCGAAACCCTGACACAGGTCCTAAATTAGGCCTTGGTTCTCTAAGTAACTAAGGTCTTGACACCAACCCAGGTCATTGGCTGACACTATCCCTGGCTCGGATCGTGACTCTGTCCCAAGCTAATGTCCTGCATCTTATCCTAATTGAAACCCTAATACTCTCCCTAACTAAGGCGCTCACTGATCCTAACTAAGACTTTCACCCTAGCTCTCACTAAGGCCCAGAATCAGTCCCTAACATGGGCCGTGCTGCAGTCAATAATGAAAATCCGGACACTATCCTGAGCTAATATCCTGACACATTTCTATCCACCCACCAAACACAGTCCCAAAGAAAGGCCTGTCGCTGTCCTTAACTGAAGACGAGAGGCTGTGCCTAACTCAGGACCTCAAGATTTCCCTAACTGAGGCCTCGATTCTCTGACTCACTCAGGCCCTGCTCATGTCTTTCACTATGACCCGAATGCTGACTCCACAAACGCCCTGAATGCTGCTCCTAAGTCATGCCCTGACAGTGTCTGCATCTAGGGGCCTCACTCAGGCCCTCACCTTCTCCCTATATCAGGCTCTGACGCTATCCCTACCCGAAGCCCTGGCACAGGTCCTAAATTAGGCCCTGATTCTCTAAGTACCTAAGGGCTTGATTCCAAACCCAGGTCATTACCTGACACTAGCCCTAGACCTGAATGTAACCTTGTCTGTTGCTAATGTCAAATTTATCTAAAGAGATTCTTTAGGATGAAATTCTTTCATCTTCTGAATAGAGTTTTCTGAAAAAAATAATGTTTAAACTCTTACTGACCTTAAACAAAATGTACTCAACTTCTGTGGAATATTCCTTTATACCAGCGTGTATGGTTTCCTTCTGCATCTGCGTGTGTTGGCTTAAAGGGTGCTTGTAGGAATGCCTACTGTTATGCTAACTAAATCCCTGATGCTGTCCCTAAATAACGACCTGAAATTAGTCTCAAGGCTGTGAACCTGTCCCAAACTGAGGCCTGGAGGCTCATCCTAGCTCAGGCCCTGACACTGTCCCTAGCAAAGGCCCTCACACAACTCCTAGCTCAGTCCCTGACACTATACCTAACAAAGGCTATAATGCTACTCCTAACTCAGGCCCTGACACTGTTTCTAACTAAAGCCCAGCTGCCGCCAATATCTAAAATCCTGAGGCTATCCTGAGTTAATATCCTGACCCAGGTCTTACCAAGGTCCTGAAATTGACCCAAAGTAAGCCTTGATGCTGTCCAAAAATGAGGTCCTGAGGCTCTCCCTAACAGAGGCCCCGATAATGTCTTTAATGAAGAACCTGACGCTGATCCCACAGAGGCCCTTCTGCTGCTCCTAAGTCATGCCCTGACAGTGTCCCGAACTCAGGCCCTAAAGATAAGCCTCACTTAGGCCCTTTGGCTGTACCTTCCTTATGCTCTGACGCTGTCTGTATAGGAAGCCCTGGCAGTGGTCCTGATTTAGGCCCTCACGCTGGTCCTAAGTAAGGCCCTGAGGCTCTCAATAACGAAGGTCTTCACGCTTTTCCTGGGTCATTTCGTGACGCTATCCCTGGCCCGGAACCTGACTCTGTCCCAAGCTAATGTCCTGCATCTTATCCTAAATGAAACCCTAATAGTATCGCTAACTAAGCCCTGACCAATCCGAACAAAGGCCTTGAAACTATCTCTCACTAAAGCCCGGAATCTGTCCCTAACATGGGACCTGTTGCAATCAATAACTAAAATCCGGACACTGTCCTGAGATAATTTCCTGACACATTTCTATGCACGATCCTGACACTGTCCCAAACCTGTCGGTGTCCTTAAGTGAAGACCTGACGCTGTGCCTAACTCAGGCCCTGAAGCTTTCCCTGAGTGAGGCCTTGATTCTGTGACTCACTCAAGGCCTGCTCATGTCTTTCACTATGACCTTTCGCTGACCCAACCAAGGTGTTTATGCTGCTCCAAAGTCATGCCCTGACTGTGTCTACAGCTAGGGGGCTGACGCTAGGCCTCACTCAGGCCCTGACGTTCTCCATAAGTCAGGTCTGACGCTGTCCCTACCGAAAATCTTGACGCAGGTCCTAAATTTTAGGCCTTGATTCTCTAAGTAAGTAAGGTCTTGACACTAAATCTAGGTCATTAACTGACACTAGACCTTAATCTAATCTTGACTTTAGCTAACGTCAAGTTTAGGGAAAGAGATTCTTTATGACGAAATTCTTTCATCATATGAATATTGGTTTCTTAAAAAAATAATTTTTAAACTCTTGTTAACCTTAAACAAAGTGTACTCAACTGCTGTGGAATATTCCTTCATAGCAGCGTGCATGGTTCACTTTTACATTCTTGTGTGTTGGCCTTCAGGGCTCTTGCAGGAATGGCTCCTCTTATGCTAACTAAATCATCCCTGATGCTGAACATAAATAAGGCGCTGAAATTACTCCCGATGCTCTGAACCTGTCCCTAACTACGGCCTGGAGACTCGTGCTAACCAAGGCCCTGACACTGTCCCTAACCAAGACCCTGACATTACATGTAACTCGGACCCTGACACTACTCCTAGCTCACTCCCTGACACTATACCTAACAAAGGCCATAATGATATTCCTAACTCAGACCCTGACACTGACTCTAACTAAGGCCCTACTGCCGCCAATATCTAAAGTCCTGATACTATCCTGAGTTAATATCCTGACCCGGGTCTTACCAAGGTCCTGAAACTGACCCAAAGTAAGCCTTGATGCTGTCCAAAAATGAGGTCCTGAGGCTCTCCCTAACAGAGGCCCCGATAATGTCTTTAATGAAGAATCTGACGCTGATCCCACAGAGGCCCTTCTGCTGCTCCTAAGACATGCCCTGACAGTGTCCCTAACTCAGGCCCTAAAGATAAGCCTCACTTAGGCCCTTTGGCTGTACCTTCCTTATGCTCTGACGCTGTCTGTATAAGAAGCCCTGCCAGTAGTCCTGATTTAGGCCCTCACGCTGGTCCTAAGTAAGGCCCTGAGGCTCTCAATAACGAAGGTCTTCACGCTTTTCCTGGGTCATTTCGTGACGCTATCCCTGGCCCGGAACCTGACTCTGTCCCAAGCTAATGTCCTGCATCTTATCCTAAATGAAACCCTAATAGTATCCCTAACTAAGCCCTGACCAATCCGAACAGAGGCCTTGACACTATCTCTCACTAAAGCCCAAAATCTGTCCCTAACATGGGACCTGTTGCAATCAATAACTAAAATCCGGACACTGTCCTGAGGTAATTTCCTGACACATTTATATGCACGATCCTGACACTGTCCCAAACCGGTCGGTGTAATTAAATGAAGACCTGACGCTGTGCCTAACTCAGGCCCTGAAGCTTTCCCTAAGTGAGGCCTTGATTCTGTGACTCACTCAAGGCCTGCTCATGTCTTTCACTATGACCTTTCGCTGACCCAACCAAGGTGTTTATGCTGCTCCTAAGTCGTACCCTGACTGTGTCTGCAGCTAGGGGGCTGACGCTAGGCCTCACTCAGGCCCTGACGTTCTCCGTAAGTCAGGTCTGAATCTGTCCCTACCGAAAATCTTGACGCAGGTCCTAAATTTTAGGCCTTGATTCTCTAAGTAACTAAGGTCTTGACACCAAATCTAGGTCATTAACTGACACAACCCCTAGACCTTAATCTAATCTTGACTTTAGCTAATGTCAAGTTTAGGGAAAGAGATTCTTTACGATGAAATTCTTTCATCATATGAATATTGGTTTCTTAAAACAATAATTTTTAAACTCTTGTTAACCTTAAACAAAGTGTACTCAACTGCTGTGGAATATTCCTTCATAGCAGCGTGCATGGTTCACTTTTACATTCTTGTGTGTTGGCCTTCACGGTTCTTGCAGGAATGGCTCCTCTTATGCTAACTAAATCATCCCTGATGCTGAACATAAATCAGGCGCTGAAATTACTCCCGATGCTCTGAACCTGTCCCTAACTACGGCCTGGAGACTCGTGCTAACCCAGGCCCTGACACTGTCCCTAACCAAGACCCTGACATTACACGTAACTCGGACCCTGACACTACTCCTAGCTCACTCCCTGACACTACACCTAACAAAGGCCATAATGATATTCCTAACTCAGACCCTGACACTGACTCTAACTAAGGCCCTACTGCCGCCAATATCTAAAGTCCTGATATTATCCTGAGTTAATATCCTGACCCAGGTCTTACCAAGGTCCTGAAACTGACCCAAAGTAAGCCTTGATGCTGTCCGAAAATGAGGTCCTAAGGCTCTCCCTAACAGAGGCCCTGATAATGTCTTTAATGAAGACCCTCACGCTGATCCCACAGAGGCCCTTCTGCTGCTCCTAAGTCATGCCCTGACACTTTCCCTAACTCAGATCCTAAAGATAGGCCTCACTTAGGCACTTGGGCTGTACCTTACTTAGGCTCTGATGCTGTCCTTATATGAAGCCAGGGCAGTGGTCGTGATTTAGGGCCTGACTCTGGTCCTAAGTCAGGCCCCGATGCTCTCAATAACTAAGGTTTTAACGCTTTCTCTTGGTCGTTTCCTGACACTATCCCTGGCCCGGAACCTGACTCTGTCCCAAGCTCATGTCCTGCATCTTATCCTAAATGAAACCCTAACACTCTCCGTAACTAGGGCCCTGAATAATCCTGCCTAAGGCCTTGACACCACTTCTCACTAAGGCCCGGAACCTGACATTGTCCCTAGAATAGACCCTGACACAACACCTAGCTCAGTCCCTGACACTATACCTAACAAAGGCTATAATGCTAGTCCTAACTCAGGCCCTGACACTGTTTCTAACTAAAGCCCAGCTGCCGCCAATATCTAAAATCCTGATATTATCCTGAGTTAATACCCTGACCCAGGTCTTACCAAGGTCCTGAAACTGACTAAAAGTAAGCCTTGATGCTGTCCATAAATAAGGCCCTGAGGCTCTCCCTAACAGAGACTCTGATAATGCCTTTAATGAAGAACCTGACACTGATCCCACAGAGGCCCTTCTGCTGCTCCTAAGTCATGCCCTGACAGTGTCCCGAACTCAGGCCCTAAAGATAAGCCTCACTTAGGCCCTTTGGCTGTACCTTCCTTATGCTCTGACGCTGTCTGTATAGGAAGCCCTGGCAGTGGTCCTGATTTAGGCCCTCACGCTGGTCCTAAGTAAGGCCCTGAGGCTCTCAATAACGAAGGTCTTCACGCTTTTCCTGGGTCATTTCGCGACGCTATCCCTGGCCCGGAACCTGACTCTGTCCCAAGCTCATGTCCTGCATCTTATCCTAAATGAAACCCTAATAGTATCCCTAACTAAGCCCTGATTAAACCTAACAAAGGCCTTCACACTATCTCTCACGAACACCCAGAATATATCCCTAATGGTCCCTGCTGCAATCAATAACTAAAATCCGGACACTGTCCTGAGCTATTACCCTGACTCATTTCTATCCACTGTCCTGATACTTTCCAAAAGAAAGCCTGTTGCCGTCCTTAGGTGAAGACCTGAGGCTGTGCCTAACTCAGGCCCTGAAACTTTCCCTAACTGAGGCCTTGATTCTGTGACTAACACAGGCCCTGCTCATTTCTTTCACTATGACCCGAATGCTGACCCAACAAAGGCCCTGATGCTGTTCCTACGTCATGCCCTGTGTCTCCAGCTAGTGGGCTGACACTAGGCCGCACTCAGGCCTAGATGTTCTCCCTAAGTCAGGCTTTGACGCTGTCCCTACCCGAAACCCTGACACAGGTCCTAAATTAGGCCTTGGTTCTCTAAGTAACTAAGGTCTTGACACCAACCCAGGTCATTGGCTGACACTATCCCTGGCTCGGATCGTGACTCTGTCCCAAGCTAATGTCCTGCATCTTATCCTAATTGAAACCCTAATACTCTCCCTAACTAAGGCGCTCACTGATCCTAACTAAGACTTTCACCCTAGCTCTCACTAAGGCCCAGAATCAGTCCCTAACATGGGCCGTGCTGCAGTCAATAATGAAAATCCGGACACTATCCTGAGCTAATATCCTGACACATTTCTATCCACCCACCAAACACAGTCCCAAAGAAAGGCCTGTCGCTGTCCTTAACTGAAGACGAGAGGCTGTGCCTAACTCAGGACCTCAAGATTTCCCTAACTGAGGCCTCGATTCTCTGACTCACTCAGGCCCTGCTCATGTCTTTCACTATGACGCGAATGCTGACTCCACAAACGCCCTGAATGCTGCTCCTAAGTCATGCCCTGACAGTGTCTGCATCTAGGGGCCTCACTCAGGCCCTCACCTTCTCCCTATATCAGGCTCTGACGCTATCCCTACCCGAAGCCCTGGCACAGGTCCTAAATTAGGCCCTGATTCTCTAAGTACCTAAGGGCTTGATTCCAAACCTAGGTCATTACCTGACACTAGCCCTAGACCTGAATGTAACCTTGTCTGTTGCTAATGTCAAATTTATCTAAAGAGATTCTTTAGGATGAAATTCTTTCATCTTCTGAATAGAGTTTTCTGAAAAAAATAATGTTTAAACTCTTACTGACCTTAAACAAAATGTACTCAACTTCTGTGGAATATTCCTTTATACCAGCGTGTATGGTTTCCTTCTGCATCTGCGTGTGTTGGCTTAAAGGGTGCTTGTAGGAATGCCTACTGTTATGCTAACTAAATCCCTGATGCTGTCCCTAAATAACGACCTGAAATTAGTCTCAAGGCTGTGAACCTGTCCCAAACTGAGGCCTGGAGGCTCATCCTAGCTCAGGCCCTGACACTGTCCCTAGCAAAGGCCCTCACACAACTCCTAGCTCAGTCCCTGACACTATACCTAACAAAGGCTATAATGCTACTCCTAACTCAGGCCCTGACACTGTTTCTAACTAAAGCCCAGCTGCCGCCAATATCTAAAATCCTGAGGCTATCCTGAGTTAATATCCTGACCCAGGTCTTACCAAGGTCCTGAAATTGACCCAAAGTAAGCCTTGATGCTGTCCAAAAATGAGGTCCTGAGGCTCTCCCTAACAGAGGCCCCGATAATGTCTTTAATGAAGAACCTGACGCTGATCCCACAGAGGCCCTTCTGCTGCTCCTAAGTCATGCCCTGACAGTGTCCCGAACTCAGGCCCTAAAGATAAGCCTCACTTAGGCCCTTTGGCTGTACCTTCCTTATGCTCTGACGCTGTCTGTATAGGAAGCCCTGGCAGTGGTCCTGATTTAGGCCCTCACGCTGGTCCTAAGTAAGGCCCTGAGGCTCTCAATAACGAAGGTCTTCACGCTTTTCCTGGGTCATTTCGTGACGCTATCCCTGGCCCGGAACCTGACTCTGTCCCAAGCTAATGTCCTGCATCTTATCCTAAATGAAACCCTAATAGTATCGCTAACTAAGCCCTGACCAATCCGAACAAAGGCCTTGAAACTATCTCTCACTAAAGCCCGGAATCTGTCCCTAACATGGGACCTGTTGCAATCAATAACTAAAATCCGGACACTGTCCTGAGATAATTTCCTGACACATTTCTATGCACGATCCTGACACTGTCCCAAACCTGTCGGTGTCCTTAAGTGAAGACCTGACGCTGTGCCTAACTCAGGCCCTGAAGCTTTCCCTGAGTGAGGCCTTGATTCTGTGACTCACTCAAGGCCTGCTCATGTCTTTCACTATGACCTTTCGCTGACCCAACCAAGGTGTTTATGCTGCTCCAAAGTCATGCCCTGACTGTGTCTACAGCTAGGGGGCTGACGCTAGGCCTCCCTCAGGCCCTGACGTTCTCCATAAGTCAGGTCTGACGCTGTCCCTACCGAAAATCTTGACGCAGGTCCTAAATTTTAGGCCTTGATTCTCTAAGTAAGTAAGGTCTTGACACTAAATCTAGGTCATTAACTGACACTAGACCTTAATCTAATCTTGACTTTAGCTAATGTCAAGTTTAGGGAAAGAGATTCTTTATGACGAAATTCTTTCATCATATGAATATTGGTTTCTTAAAAAAATAATTTTTAAACTCTTGTTAACCTTAAACAAAGTGTACTCAACTGCTGTGGAATATTCCTTCATAGCAGCGTGCATGGTTCACTTTTACATTCTTGTGTGTTGGCCTTCAGGGCTCTTGCAGGAATGGCTCCTCTTATGCTAACTAAATCATCCCTGATGCTGAACATAAATAAGGCGCTGAAATTACTCCCGATGCTCTGAACCTGTCCCTAACTACGGCCTGGAGACTCGTGCTAACCAAGGCCCTGACACTGTCCCTAACCAAGACCCTGACATTACATGTAACTCGGACCCTGACACTACTCCTAGCTCACTGCCTGACACTATACCTAACAAAGGCCATAATGATATTCCTAACTCAGACCCTGACACTGACTCTAACTAAGGCCCTACTGCCGCCAATATCTAAAGTCCTGATACTATCCTGAGTTAATATCCTGACCCAGGTCTTACCAAGGTCCTGAAACTGACCCAAAGTAAGCCTTGATGCTGTCCAAAAATGAGGTCCTGAGGCTCTCCCTAACAGAGGCCCCGATAATGTCTTTAATGAAGAATCTGACGCTGATCCCACAGAGGCCCTTCTGCTGCTCCTAAGACATGCCCTGACAGTGTCCCTAACTCAGGCCCTAAAGATAAGCCTCACTTAGGCCCTTTGGCTGTACCTTCCTTATGCTCTGACGCTGTCTGTATAAGAAGCCCTGCCAGTAGTCCTGATTTAGGCCCTCACGCTGGTCCTAAGTAAGGCCCTGAGGCTCTCAATAACGAAGGTCTTCACGCTTTTCCTGGGTCATTTCGTGACGTTATCCCTGGCCCGGAACCTGACTCTGTCCCAAGCTAATGTCCTGCATCTTATCCTAAATGAAACCCTAATAGTATCGCTAACTAAGCCCTGACCAATCCGAACAGAGGCCTTGACACTATCTCTCACTAAAGCCCAAAATCTGTCCCTAACATGGGACCTGTTGCAATCAATAACTAAAATCCGGACACTGTCCTGAGGTAATTTCCTGACACATTTCTATGCACGATCCTGACACTGTCCCAAACCTGTCGGTGTCCTTAAGTGAAGACCTGACGCTGTGCCTAACTCAGGCCCTGAAGCTTTCCCTGAGTGAGGCCTTGATTCTGTGACTCACTCAAGGCCTGCTCATGTCTTTCACTATGACCTTTCGCTGACCCAACCAAGGTGTTTATGCTGCTCCAAAGTCATGCCCTGACTGTGTCTACAGCTAGGGGGCTGACGCTAGGCCTCACTCAGGCCCTGACGTTCTCCATAAGTCAGGTCTGACGCTGTCCCTACCGAAAATCTTGACGCAGGTCCTAAATTTTAGGCCTTGATTCTCTAAGTAACTAAGGTCTTGACACCAAATCTAGGTCATTAACTGACACTAGACCTTAATCTAATCTTGACTTTAGCTAATGTCAAGTTTAGGGAAAGAGATTCTTTATGATGAAATTCTTTCATCATATGAATATTGGTTTCTTAAAACAATAATTTTTAAACTCTTGTTAACCTTAAACAAAGTGTACTCAACTGCTGTGGAATATTCCTTCATAGCAGCGTGCATGGTTCACTTTTACATTCTTGTGTGTTGGCCTTCACGGTTCTTGCAGGAATGGCTCCTCTTATGCTAACTAAATCATCCCTGATGCTGAACATAAATAAGGCGCTGAAATTACTCCCGATGCTCTGAACCTGTCCCTAACTACGGCCTGGAGACTCGTGCTAACCCAGGCCCTGACACTGTCCCTAACCAAGACCCTGACATTACACGTAACTCGGACCCTGACACTACTCCTAGCTCACTCCCTGACACTACACCTAACAAAGGCCATAATGATATTCCTAACTCAGACCCTGACACTGACTCTAACTAAGGCCCTACTGCCGCCAATATCTAAAGTCCTGATACTATCCTGAGTTAATATCCTGACCCAGGTCTTACCAAGGTCCTGAAACTGACCCAAAGTAAGCCTTGATGCTGTCCGAAAATGAGGTCCTAAGGCTCTCCCTAACAGAGGCCCTGATAATGTCTTTAATGAAGACCCTCACGCTGATCCCACAGAGGCCCTTCTGCTGCTCCTAAGTCATGCCCTGACACTTTCCCTAACTCAGATCCTAAAGATAGGCCTCACTTAGGCACTTGGGCTGTACCTTACTTAGGCTCTGATGCTGTCCTTATATGAAGCCAGGGCAGTGGTCGTGATTTAGGGCCTGACTCTGGTCCTAAGTCAGGCCCCGATGCTCTCAATAACTAAGGTTTTAACGCTTTCTCTTGGTCGTTTCCTGACACTATCCCTGGCCCGGGACCTGACTCTGTCCCAAGCTCATGTCCTGCATCTTATCCTAAATGAAACCCTAACACTCTCCGTAACTAGGGCCCTGAATAATCCTGCCTAAGGCCTTGACACCACTTCTCACTAAGGCCCGGAACCTGACATTGTCCCTAGAATAGACCCTGACACAACACCTAGCTCAGTCCCTGACACTATACCTAACAAAGGCTATAATGCTAGTCCTAACTCAGGCCCTGACACTGTTTCTAACTAAAGCCCAGCTGCCGCCAATATCTAAAATCCTGATATTATCCTGAGTTAATACCCTGACCCAGGTCTTACCAAGGTCCTGAAACTGACTAAAAGTAAGCCTTGATGCTGTCCATAAATAAGGCCCTGAGGCTCTCCCTAACAGAGACTCTGATAATGCCTTTAATGAAGAACCTGACACTGATCCCACAGAGGCCCTTCTGCTGCTCCTAAGTCATGCCCTGACAGTGTCCCGAACTCAGGCCCTAAAGATAAGCCTCACTTAGGCCCTTTGGCTGTACCTTCCTTATGCTCTGACGCTGTCTGTATAGGAAGCCCTGGCAGTGGTCCTGATTTAGGCCCTCACGCTGGTCCTAAGTAAGGCCCTGAGGCTCTCAATAACGAAGGTCTTCACGCTTTTCCTGGGTCATTTCGCGACGCTATCCCTGGCCCGGAACCTGACTCTGTCCCAAGCTCATGTCCTGCATCTTATCCTAAATGAAACCCTAATAGTATCCCTAACTAAGCCCTGATTAAACCTAACAAAGGCCTTCACACTATCTCTCACGAACACCCAGAATATATCCCTAATGGTCCCTGCTGCAATCAATAACTAAAATCCGGACACTGTCCTGAGCTATTACCCTGACTCATTTCTATCCACTGTCCTGATACTTTCCAAAAGAAAGCCTGTTGCCGTCCTTAGGTGAAGACCTGGGGCTGTGCCTAACTCAGGCCCTGAAACTTTCCCTAACTGAGGCCTTGATTCTGTGACTAACACAGGCCCTGCTCATTTCTTTCACTATGACCCGAATGCTGACCCAACAAAGGCCCTGATGCTGTTCCTACGTCATGCCCTGTGTCTCCAGCTAGTGGGCTGACACTAGGCCGCACTCAGGCCTAGATGTTCTCCCTAAGTCAGGCTTTGACGCTGTCCCTACCCGAAACCCTGACACAGGTCCTAAATTAGGCCTTGGTTCTCTAAGTAACTAAGGTCTTGACACCAACCCAGGTCATTGGCTGACACTATCCCTGGCTCGGATCGTGACTCTGTCCCAAGCTAATGTCCTGCATCTTATCCTAATTGAAACCCTAATACTCTCCCTAACTAAGGCGCTCACTGATCCTAACTAAGACTTTCACCCTAGCTCTCACTAAGGCCCAGAATCAGTCCCTAACATGGGCCGTGCTGCAGTCAATAATGAAAATCCGGACACTATCCTGAGCTAATATCCTGACACATTTCTATCCACCCACCAAACACAGTCCCAAAGAAAGGCCTGTCGCTGTCCTTAACTGAAGACGAGAGGCTGTGCCTAAATCAGGACCTCAAGATTTCCCTAACTGAGGCCTCGATTCTCTGACTCACTCAGGCCCTGCTCATGTCTTTCACTATGACCCGAATGCTGACTCCACAAACGCCCTGAATGCTGCTCCTAAGTCATGCCCTGACAGTGTCTGCATCTAGGGGCCTCACTCAGGCCCTCACCTTCTCCCTATATCAGGCTCTGACGCTATCCCTACCCGAAGCCCTGGCACAGGTCCTAAATTAGGCCCTGATTCTCTAAGTACCTAAGGGCTTGATTCCAAACCCAGGTCATTACCTGACACTAGCCCTAGACCTGAATGTAACCTTGTCTGTTGCTAATGTCAAATTTATCTAAAGAGATTCTTTAGGATGAAATTCTTTCATCTTCTGAATAGAGTTTTCTGAAAAAAATAATGTTTAAACTCTTACTGACCTTAAACAAAATGTACTCAACTTCTGTGGAATATTCCTTTATACCAGCGTGTATGGTTTCCTTCTGCATCTGCGTGTGTTGGCTCAAAGGGTGCTTGTAGGAATGCCTACTGTTATGCTAACTAAATCCCTGATGCTGTCCCTAAATAACGACCTGAAATTAGTCTCAAGGCTGTGAACCTGTCCCAAACTGAGGCCTGGAGGCTCATCCTAGCTCAGGCCCTGACACTGTCCCTAGCAAAGGCCCTCACACAACTCCTAGCTCAGTCCCTGACACTATACCTAACAAAGGCTATAATGCTACTCCTAACTCAGGCCCTGACACTGTTTCTAACTAAAGCCCAGCTGCCGCCAATATCTAAAATCCTGAGACTATCCTGAGTTAATATCCTGACCCAGGTCTTACCAAGGTCCTGAAATTGACCCAAAGTAAGCCTTGATGCTGTCCAAAAATGAGGTCCTGAGGCTCTCCCTAACAGAGGCCCCGATAATGTCTTTAATGAAGAACCTGACGCTGATCCCACAGAGGCCCTTCTGCTGCTCCTAAGTCATGCCCTGACAGTGTCCCGAACTCAGGCCCTAAAGATAAGCCTCACTTAGGCCCTTTGGCTGTACCTTCCTTATGCTCTGACGCTATCTGTATAGGAAGCCCTGGCAGTGGTCCTGATTTAGGCCCTCACGCTGGTCCTAAGTAAGGCCCTGAGGCTCTCAATAACGAAGGTCTTCACGCTTTTCCTGGGTCATTTCGTGACGCTATCCCTGGCCCAGAACCTGACTCTGTCCCAAGCTAATGTCCTGCATCTTATCCTAAATGAAACCCTAATAGTATCGCTAACTAAGCCCTGACCAATCCGAACAAAGGCCTTGAAACTATCTCTCACTAAAGCCCGGAATCTGTCCCTAACATGGGACCTGTTGCAATCAATAACTAAAATCCGGACACTGTCCTGAGATAATTTCCTGACACATTTCTATGCACGATCCTGACACTGTCCCAAACCTGTCGGTGTCCTTAAGTGAAGACCTGACGCTGTGCCTAACTCAAGCCCTGAAGCTTTCCCTGAGTGAGGCCTTGATTCTGTGACTCACTCAAGGCCTGCTCATGTCTTTCACTATGACCTTTCGCTGACCCAACCAAGGTGTTTATGCTGCTCCAAAGTCATGCCCTGACTGTGTCTACAGCTAGGGGGCTGACGCTAGGCCTCACTCAGGCCCTGACGTTCTCCATAAGTCAGGTCTGACGCTGTCCCTACCGAAAATCTTGACGCAGGTCCTAAATTTTAGGCCTTGATTCTCTAAGTAACTAAGGTCTTGACACTAAATCTAGGTCATTAACTGACACTAGACCTTAATCTAATCATGACTTTAGCTAATGTCAAGTTTAGGGAAAGAGATTCTTTATGACGAAATTCTTTCATCATATGAATATTGGTTTCTTAAAAAAATAATTTTTAAACTCTTGTTAACCTTAAACAAAGTGTACTCAACTGCTGTGGAATATTCCTTCATAGCAGCGTGCATGGTTCACTTTTACATTCTTGTGTGTTGGCCTTCAGGGCTCTTGCAGGAATGGCTCCTCTTATGCTAACTAAATCATCCCTGATGCTGAACATAAATAAGGCGCTGAAATTACTCCCGATGCTCTGAACCTGTCCCTAACTACGGCCTGGAGACTCGTGCTAACCCAGGCCCTGACACTGTCCCTAACCAAGACCCTGACATTACATGTAACTCGGACCCTGACACTACTCCTAGCTCACTGCCTGACACTATACCTAACAAAGGCCATAATGATATTCCTAACTCAGACCCTGACACTGACTCTAAATAAGGCCCTACTGCCGCCAATATCTAAAGTCCTGATACTATCCTGAGTTAATATCCTGACCCAGGTCTTACCAAGGTCCTGAAACTGACCCAAAGTAAGCCTTGATGCTGTCCAAAAATGAGGTCCTGAGGCTCTCCCTAACAGAGGCCCCGATAATGTCTTTAATGAAGAATCTGACGCTGATCCCACAGAGGCCCTTCTGCTGCTCCTAAGACATGCCCTGACAGTGTCCCTAACTCAGGCCCTAAAGATAAGCCTCACTTAGGCCCTTTGGCTGTACCTTCCTTATGCTCTGACGCTGTCTGTATAAGAAGCCCTGCCAGTAGTCCTGATTTAGGCCCTCACGCTGGTCCTAAGTAAGGCCCTGAGGCTCTCAATAACGAAGGTCTTCACGCTTTTCCTGGGTCATTTCGTGACGTTATCCCTGGCCCGGAACCTGACTCTGTCCCAAGCTAATGTCCTGCATCTTATCCTAAATGAAACCCTAATAGTATCGCTAACTAAGCCCTGACCAATCCGAACAGAGGCCTTGACACTATCTCTCACTAAAGCCCAAAATCTGTCCCTAACATGGGACCTGTTGCAATCAATAACTAAAATCCGGACACTGTCCTGAGGTAATTTCCTGACACATTTCTATGCACGATCCTGACACTGTCCCAAACCTGTCGGTGTCCTTAAGTGAAGACCTGACGCTGTGCCTAACTCAGGCCCTGAAGCTTTCCCTGAGTGAGGCCTTGATTCTGTGACTCACTCAAGGCCTGCTCATGTCTTTCACTATGACCTTTCGCTGACCCAACCAAGTTGTTTATGCTGCTCCTAAGTCGTACCCTGACTGTGTCTGCAGCTAGGGGGCTGACGCTAGGCCTCACTCAGGCCCTGACGTTCTCCATAAGTCAGGTCTGACGCTGTCCCTACCGAAAATCTTGACGCAGGTCCTAAATTTTAGGCCTTGATTCTCTAAGTAACTAAGGTCTTGACACCAAATCTAGGTCATTAACTGACACAACCCCTAGACCTTAATCTAATCTTGACTTTAGCTAATGTCAAGTTTAGGGAAAGAGATTCTTTACGATGAAATTCTTCCATCATATGAATACTGGTTTCTTAAAACAATAATTTTTAAACTCTTGTTAACCTTAAACAAAGTGTACTCAACTGCTGTGGAATATTCCTTCATAGCAGCGTGCATGGTTCACTTTTACATTCTTGTGTGTTGGCCTTCACGGTTCTTGCAGGAATGGCTCCTCTTATGCTAACTAAATCATCCCTGATGCTGAACATAAATAAGGCGCTGAAATTACTCCCGATGCTCTGAACCTGTCCCTAACTACGGCCTGGAGACTCGTGCTAACCCAGGCCCTGACACTGTCCCTAACCAAGACCCTGACATTACACGTAACTCGGACCCTGACACTACTCCTAGCTCACTCCCTGACACTACACCTAACAAAGGCCATAATGATATTCCTAACTCAGACCCTGACACTGACTCTAACTAAGGCCCTACTGCCGCCAATATCTAAAGTCCTGATACTATCCTGAGTTAATATCCTGACCCAGGTCTTACCAAGGTCCTGAAACTGACCCAAAGTAAGCCTTGATGCTGTCCGAAAATGAGGTCCTAAGGCTCTCCCTAACAGAGGCCCTGATAATGTCTTTAATGAAGACCCTCACGCTGATCCCACAGAGGCCCTTCTGCTGCTCCTAAGTCATGCCCTGACACTTTCCCTAACTCAGATCCTAAAGATAGGCCTCACTTAGGCACTTGGGCTGTACCTTACTTAGGCTCTGATGCTGTCCTTATATGAAGCCAGGGCAGTGGTCGTGATTTAGGGCCTGACTCTGGTCCTAAGTCAGGCCCCGATGCTCTCAATAACTAAGGTTTTAACGCTTTCTCTTGGTCGTTTCCTGACACTATCCCTGGCCCGGGACCTGACTCTGTCCCAAGCTCATGTCCTGCATCTTATCCTAAATGAAACCCTAACACTCTCCGTAACTAGGGCCCTGAATAATCCTGCCTAAGGCCTTGACACCACTTCTCACTAAGGCCCGGAACCTGACATTGTCCCTAGAATAGACCCTGACACAACACCTAGCTCAGTCCCTGACACTATACCTAACAAAGGCTATAATGCTAGTCCTAACTCAGGCCCTGACACTGTTTCTAACTAAAGCCCAGCTGCCGCCAATATCTAAAATCCTGATATTATCCTGAGTTAATACCCTGACCCAGGTCTTACCAAGGTCCTGAAACTGACTAAAAGTAAGCCTTGATGCTGTCCATAAATAAGGCCCTGAGGCTCTCCCTAACAGAGACTCTGATAATGCCTTTAATGAAGAACCTGACACTGATCCCACAGAGGCCCTTCTGCTGCTCCTAAGTCATGCCCTGACAGTGTCCCGAACTCAGGCCCTAAAGATAAGCCTCACTTAGGCCCTTTGGCTGTACCTTCCTTATGCTCTGACGCTGTCTGTATAGGAAGCCCTGGCAGTGGTCCTGATTTAGGCCCTCACACTGGTCCTAAGTAAGGCCCTGAGGCTCTCAATAACGAAGGTCTTCACGCTTTTCCTGGGTCATTTCGCGACGCTATCCCTGGCCCGGAACCTGACTCTGTCCCAAGCTCATGTCCTGCATCTTATCCTAAATGAAACCCTAATAGTATCCCTAACTAAGCCCTGATTAAACCTAACAAAGGCCTTCACACTATCTCTCACGAACACCCAGAATATATCCCTAATGGTCCCTGCTGCAATCAATAACTAAAATCCGGACACTGTCCTGAGCTATTACCCTGACTCATTTCTATCCACTGTCCTGATACTTTCCAAAAGAAAGCCTGTTGCCGTCCTTAGGTGAAGACCTGGGGCTGTGCCTAACTCAGGCCCTGAAACTTTCCCTAACTGAGGCCTTGATTCTGTGACTAACACAGGCCCTGCTCATTTCTTTCACTATGACCCGAATGCTGACCCAACAAAGGCCCTGATGCTGTTCCTACGTCATGCCCTGTGTCTCCAGCTAGTGGGCTGACACTAGGCCGCACTCAGGCCTAGATGTTCTCCCTAAGTCAGGCTTTGACGCTGTCCCTACCCGAAACCCTGACACAGGTCCTAAATTAGGCCTTGGTTCTCTAAGTAACTAAGGTCTTGACACCAACCCAGGTCATTGGCTGACACTATCCCTGGCTCGGATCGTGACTCTGTCCCAAGCTAATGTCCTGCATCTTATCCTAATTGAAACCCTAATACTCTCCCTAACTAAGGCGCTCACTGATCCTAACTAAGACTTTCACCCTAGCTCTCACTAAGGCCCAGAATCAGTCCCTAACATGGGCCGTGCTGCAGTCAATAATGAAAATCCGGACACTATCCTGAGCTAATATCCTGACACATTTCTATCCACCCACCAAACACAGTCCCAAAGAAAGGCCTGTCGCTGTCCTTAACTGAAGACGAGAGGCTGTGCCTAACTCAGGACCTCAAGATTTCCCTAACTGAGGCCTCGATTCTCTGACTCACTCAGGCCCTGCTCATGTCTTTCACTATGACCCGAATGCTGACTCCACAAACGCCCTGAATGCTGCTCCTAAGTCATGCCCTGACAGTGTCTGCATCTAGGGGCCTCACTCAGGCCCTCACCTTCTCCCTATATCAGGCTCTGACGCTATCCCTACCCGAAGCCCTGGCACAGGTCCTAAATTAGGCCCTGATTCTCTAAGTACCTAAGGGCTTGATTCCAAACCCAGGTCATTACCTGACACTAGCCCTAGACCTGAATGTAACCTTGTCTGTTGCTAATGTCAAATTTATCTAAAGAGATTCTTTAGGATGAAATTCTTTCATCTTCTGAATAGAGTTTTCTGAAAAAAATAATGTTTAAACTCTTACTGACCTTAAACAAAATGTACTCAACTTCTGTGGAATATTCCTTTATACCAGCGTGTATGGTTTCCTTCTGCATCTGCGTGTGTTGGCTCAAAGGGTGCTTGTAGGAATGCCTACTGTTATGCTAACTAAATCCCTGATGCTGTCCCTAAATAACGACCTGAAATTAGTCTCAAGGCTGTGAACCTGTCCCAAACTGAGGCCTGGAGGCTCATCCTAGCTCAGGCCCTGACACTGTCCCTAGCAAAGGCCCTCACACAACTCCTAGCTCAGTCCCTGACACTATACCTAACAAAGGCTATAATGCTACTCCTAACTCAGGCCCTGACACTGTTTCTAACTAAAGCCCAGCTGCCGCCAATATCTAAAATCCTGAGACTATCCTGAGTTAATATCCTGACCCAGGTCTTACCAAGGTCCTGAAATTGACCCAAAGTAAGCCTTGATGCTGTCCAAAAATGAGGTCCTGAGGCTCTCCCTAACAGAGGCCCCGATAATGTCTTTAATGAAGAACCTGACGCTGATCCCACAGAGGCCCTTCTGCTGCTCCTAAGTCATGCCCTGACAGTGTCCCGAACTCAGGCCCTAAAGATAAGCCTCACTTAGGCCCTTTGGCTGTACCTTCCTTATGCTCTGACGCTGTCTGTATAGGAAGCCCTGGCAGTGGTCCTGATTTAGGCCCTCACGCTGGTCCTAAGTAAGGCCCTGAGGCTCTCAATAACGAAGGTCTTCACGCTTTTCCTGGGTCATTTCGCGACGCTATCCCTGGCCCGGAACCTGACTCTGTCCCAAGCTAATGTCCTGCATCTTATCCTAAATGAAACCCTAATAGTATCGCTAACTAAGCCCTGACCAATCCGAACAAAGGCCTTGAAACTATCTCTCACTAAAGCCCGGAATCTGTCCCTAACATGGGACCTGTTGCAATCAATAACTAAAATCCGGACACTGTCCTGAGATAATTTCCTGACACATTTCTATGCACGATCCTGACACTGTCCCAAACCTGTCGGTGTCCTTAAGTGAAGACCTGACGCTGTGCCTAACTCAGGCCCTGAAGCTTTCCCTGAGTGAGGCCTTGATTCTGTGACTCACTCAAGGCCTGCTCATGTCTTTCACTATGACCTTTCGCTGACCCAACCAAGGTGTTTATGCTGCTCCAAAGTCATGCCCTGACTGTGTCTACAGCTAGGGGGCTGACGCTAGGCCTCACTCAGGCCCTGACGTTCTCCATAAGTCAGGTCTGACGCTGTCCCTACCGAAAATCTTGACGCAGGTCCTAAATTTTAGGCCTTGATTCTCTAAGTAACTAAGGTCTTGACACCAAATCTAGGTCATTAACTGACACTAGACCTTAATCTAATCTTGACTTTAGCTAATGTCAAGTTTAGGGAAAGAGATTCTTTATGACGAAATTCTTTCATCATATGAATATTGGTTTCTTAAAAAAATAATTTTTAAACTCTTGTTAACCTTAAACAAAGTGTACTCAACTGCTGTGGAATATTCCTTCATAGCAGCGTGCATGGTTCACTTTTACATTCTTGTGTGTTGGCCTTCACGGTTCTTGCAGGAATGGCTCCTCTTATGCTAACTAAATCATCCCTGATGCTGAACATAAATAAGGCGCTGAAATTACTCCCGATGCTCTGAACCTGTCCCTAACTACGGCCTGGAGACTCGTGCTAACCCAGGCCCTGACACTGTCCCTAACCAAGACCCTGACATTACACGTAACTCGGACCCTGACACTACTCCTAGCTCACTCCCTGACACTACACCTAACAAAGGCCATAATGATATTCCTAACTCAGACCCTGACACTGACTCTAACTAAGGCCCTACTGCCGCCAATATCTAAAGTCCTGATACTATCCTGAGTTAATATCCTGACCCAGGTCTTACCAAGGTCCTGAAACTGACCCAAAGTAAGCCTTGATGCTGTCCGAAAATGAGGTCCTAAGGCTCTCCCTAACAGAGGCCCTGATAATGTCTTTAATGAAGACCCTCACGCTGATCCCACAGAGGCCCTTCTGCTGCTCCTAAGTCATGCCCTGACACTTTCCCTAACTCAGATCCTAAAGATAGGCCTCACTTAGGCACTTGGGCTGTACCTTACTTAGGCTCTGATGCTGTCCTTATATGAAGCCAGGGCAGTGGTCGTGATTTAGGGCCTGACTCTGGTCCTAAGTCAGGCCCCGATGCTCTCAATAACTAAGGTTTTAACGCTTTCTCTTGGTCGTTTCCTGACACTATCCCTGGCCCGGGACCTGACTCTGTCCCAAGCTCATGTCCTGCATCTTATCCTAAATGAAACCCTAACACTCTCCGTAACTAGGGCCCTGAATAATCCTGCCTAAGGCCTTGACACCACTTCTCACTAAGGCCCGGAACCTGACATTGTCCCTAGAATAGACCCTGACACAACACCTAGCTCAGTCCCTGACACTATACCTAACAAAGGCTATAATGCTAGTCCTAACTCAGGCCCTGACACTGTTTCTAACTAAAGCCCAGCTGCCGCCAATATCTAAAATCCTGATATTATCCTGAGTTAATACCCTGACCCAGGTCTTACCAAGGTCCTGAAACTGACTAAAAGTAAGCCTTGATGCTGTCCATAAATAAGGCCCTGAGGCTCTCCCTAACAGAGACTCTGATAATGCCTTTAATGAAGAACCTGACACTGATCCCACAGAGGCCCTTCTGCTGCTCCTAAGTCATGCCCTGACAGTGTCCCGAACTCAGGCCCTAAAGATAAGCCTCACTTAGGCCCTTTGGCTGTACCTTCCTTATGCTCTGACGCTGTCTGTATAGGAAGCCCTGGCAGTGGTCCTGATTTAGGCCCTCACACTGGTCCTAAGTAAGGCCCTGAGGCTCTCAATAACGAAGGTCTTCACGCTTTTCCTGGGTCATTTCGCGACGCTATCCCTGGCCCGGAACCTGACTCTGTCCCAAGCTCATGTCCTGCATCTTATCCTAAATGAAACCCTAATAGTATCCCTAACTAAGCCCTGATTAAACCTAACAAAGGCCTTCACACTATCTCTCACGAACACCCAGAATATATCCCTAATGGTCCCTGCTGCAATCAATAACTAAAATCCGGACACTGTCCTGAGCTATTACCCTGACTCATTTCTATCCACTGTCCTGATACTTTCCAAAAGAAAGCCTGTTGCCGTCCTTAGGTGAAGACCTGGGGCTGTGCCTAACTCAGGCCCTGAAACTTTCCCTAACTGAGGCCTTGATTCTGTGACTAACACAGGCCCTGCTCATTTCTTTCACTATGACCCGAATGCTGACCCAACAAAGGCCCTGATGCTGTTCCTACGTCATGCCCTGTGTCTCCAGCTAGTGGGCTGACACTAGGCCGCACTCAGGCCTAGATGTTCTCCCTAAGTCAGGCTTTGACGCTGTCCCTACCCGAAACCCTGACACAGGTCCTAAATTAGGCCTTGGTTCTCTAAGTAACTAAGGTCTTGACACCAACCCAGGTCATTGGCTGACACTATCCCTGGCTCGGATCGTGACTCTGTCCCAAGCTAATGTCCTGCATCTTATCCTAATTGAAACCCTAATACTCTCCCTAACTAAGGCGCTCACTGATCCTAACTAAGACTTTCACCCTAGCTCTCACTAAGGCCCAGAATCAGTCCCTAACATGGGCCGTGCTGCAGTCAATAATGAAAATCCGGACACTATCCTGAGCTAATATCCTGACACATTTCTATCCACCCACCAAACACAGTCCCAAAGAAAGGCCTGTCGCTGTCCTTAACTGAAGACGAGAGGCTGTGCCTAACTCAGGACCTCAAGATTTCCCTAACTGAGGCCTCGATTCTCTGACTCACTCAGGCCCTGCTCATGTCTTTCACTATGACCCGAATGCTGACTCCACAAACGCCCTGAATGCTGCTCCTAAGTCATGCCCTGACAGTGTCTGCATCTAGGGGCCTCACTCAGGCCCTCACCTTCTCCCTATATCAGGCTCTGACGCTATCCCTACCCGAAGCCCTGGCACAGGTCCTAAATTAGGCCCTGATTCTCTAAGTACCTAAGGGCTTGATTCCAAACCCAGGTCATTACCTGACACTAGCCCTAGACCTGAATGTAACCTTGTCTGTTGCTAATGTCAAATTTATCTAAAGAGATTCTTTAGGATGAAATTCTTTCATCTTCTGAATAGAGTTTTCTGAAAAAAATAATGTTTAAACTCTTACTGACCTTAAACAAAATGTACTCAACTTCTGTGGAATATTCCTTTATACCAGCGTGTATGGTTTCCTTCTGCATCTGCGTGTGTTGGCTCAAAGGGTGCTTGTAGGAATGCCTACTGTTATGCTAACTAAATCCCTGATGCTGTCCCTAAATAACGACCTGAAATTAGTCTCAAGGCTGTGAACCTGTCCCAAACTGAGGCCTGGAGGCTCATCCTAGCTCAGGCCCTGACACTGTCCCTAGCAAAGGCCCTCACACAACTCCTAGCTCAGTCCCTGACACTATACCTAACAAAGGCTATAATGCTACTCCTAACTCAGGCCCTGACACTGTTTCTAACTAAAGCCCAGCTGCCGCCAATATCTAAAATCCTGAGGCTATCCTGAGTTAATATCCTGACCCAGGTCTTACCAAGGTCCTGAAATTGACCCAAAGTCAGCCTTGATGCTGTCCAAAAATGAGGTCCTGAGGCTCTCCCTAACAGAGGCCCCGATAATGTCTTTAATGAAGAACCTGACGCTGATCCCACAGAGGCCCTTCTGCTGCTCCTAAGTCATGCCCTGACAGTGTCCCGAACTCAGGCCCTAAAGATAAGCCTCACTTAGGCCCTTTGGCTGTACCTTCCTTATGCTCTGACGCTGTCTGTATAGGAAGCCCTGGCAGTGGTCCTGATTTAGGCCCTCACGCTGGTCCTAAGTAAGGCCCTGAGGCTCTCAATAACGAAGGTCTTCACGCTTTTCCTGGGTCATTTCGTGACGCTATCCCTGGCCCGGAACCTGACTCTGTCCCAAGCTAATGTCCTGCATCTTATCCTAAATGAAACCCTAATAGTGTCGCTAACTAAGCCCTGACCAATCCGAACAAAGGCCTTGAAACTATCTCTCACTAAAGCCCGGAATCTGTCCCTAACATGGGACCTGTTGCAATCAATAACTAAAATCCGGACACTGTCCTGAGATAATTTCCTGACACATTTCTATGCACGATCCTGACACTGTCCCAAACCTGTCGGTGTCCTTAAGTGAAGACCTGACGCTGTGCCTAACTCAGGCCCTGAAGCTTTCCCTGAGTGAGGCCTTGATTCTGTGACTCACTCAAGGCCTGCTCATGTCTTTCACTATGACCTTTCGCTGACCCAACCAAGGTGTTTATGCTGCTCCAAAGTCATGCCCTGACTGTGTCTACAGCTAGGGGGCTGACGCTAGGCCTCACTCAGGCCCTGACGTTCTCCATAAGTCAGGTCTGACGCTGTCCCTACCGAAAATCTTGACGCAGGTCCTAAATTTTAGGCCTTGATTCTCTAAGTAAGTAAGGTCTTGACACTAAATCTAGGTCATTAACTGACACTAGACCTTAATCTAATCTTGACTTTAGCTAACGTCAAGTTTAGGGAAAGAGATTCTTTATGACGAAATTCTTTCATCATATGAATATTGGTTTCTTAAAAAAATAACTTTTAAACTCTTGTTAACCTTAAACAAAGTGTACTCAACTGCTGTGGAATATTCCTTCATAGCAGCGTGCATGGTTCACTTTTACATTCTTGTGTGTTGGCCTTCACGGTTCTTGCAGGAATGGCTCCTCTTATGCTAACTAAATCATCCCTGATGCTGAACATAAATCAGGCGCTGAAATTACTCCCGATGCTCTGAACCTGTCCCTAACTACGGCCTGGAGACTCGTGCTAACCCAGGCCCTGACACTGTCCCTAACCAAGACCCTGACATTACACGTAACTCGGACCCTGACACTACTCCTAGCTCACTCCCTGACACTACACCTAACAAAGGCCATAATGATATTCCTAACTCAGACCCTGACACTGACTCTAACTAAGGCCCTACTGCCGCCAATATCTAAAGTCCTGATACTATCCTGAGTTAATATCCTGACCCAGGTCTTACCAAGGTCCTGAAACTGACCCAAAGTAAGCCTTGATGCTGTCCGAAAATGAGGTCCTAAGGCTCTCCCTAACAGAGGCCCTGATAATGTCTTTAATGAAGACCCTCACGCTGATCCCACAGAGGCCCTTCTGCTGCTCCTAAGTCATGCCCTGACACTTTCCCTAACTCAGATCCTAAAGATAGGCCTCACTTAGGCACTTGGGCTGTACCTTACTTAGGCTCTGATGCTGTCCTTATATGAAGCCAGGGCAGTGGTCGTGATTTAGGGCCTGACTCTGGTCCTAAGTCAGGCCCCGATGCTCTCAATAACTAAGGTTTTAACGCTTTCTCTTGGTCGTTTCCTGACACTATCCCTGGCCCGGGACCTGACTCTGTCCCAAGCTCATGTCCTGCATCTTATCCTAAATGAAACCCTAACACTCTCCGTAACTAGGGCCCTGAATAATCCTGCCTAAGGCCTTGACACCACTTCTCACTAAGGCCCGGAACCTGACATTGTCCCTAGAATAGACCCTGACACAACACCTAGCTCAGTCCCTGACACTATACCTAACAAAGGCTATAATGCTAGTCCTAACTCAGGCCCTGACACTGTTTCTAACTAAAGCCCAGCTGCCGCCAATATCTAAAATCCTGATATTATCCTGAGTTAATACCCTGACCCAGGTCTTACCAAGGTCCTGAAACTGACTAAAAGTAAGCCTTGATGCTGTCCATAAATAAGGCCCTGAGGCTCTCCCTAACAGAGACTCTGATAATGCCTTTAATGAAGAACCTGACACTGATCCCACAGAGGCCCTTCTGCTGCTCCTAAGTCATGCCCTGACAGTGTCCCGAACTCAGGCCCTAAAGATAAGCCTCACTTAGGCCCTTTGGCTGTACCTTCCTTATGCTCTGACGCTGTCTGTATAGGAAGCCCTGGCAGTGGTCCTGATTTAGGCCCTCACGCTGGTCCTAAGTAAGGCCCTGAGGCTCTCAATAACGAAGGTCTTCACGCTTTTCCTGGGTCATTTCGTGACGCTATCCCTGGCCCGGAACCTGACTCTGTCCCAAGCTAATGTCCTGCATCTTATCCTAAATGAAACCCTAATAGTGTCGCTAACTAAGCCCTGACCAATCCGAACAAAGGCCTTGAAACTATCTCTCACTAAAGCCCGGAATCTGTCCCTAACATGGGACCTGTTGCAATCAATAACTAAAATCCGGACACTGTCCTGAGATAATTTCCTGACACATTTCTATGCACGATCCTGACACTGTCCCAAACCTGTCGGTGTCCTTAAGTGAAGACCTGACGCTGTGCCTAACTCAGGCCCTGAAGCTTTCCCTGAGTGAGGCCTTGATTCTGTGACTCACTCAAGGCCTGCTCATGTCTTTCACTATGACCTTTCGCTGACCCAACCAAGGTGTTTATGCTGCTCCAAAGTCATGCCCTGACTGTGTCTACAGCTAGGGGGCTGACGCTAGGCCTCACTCAGGCCCTGACGTTCTCCATAAGTCAGGTCTGACGCTGTCCCTACCGAAAATCTTGACGCAGGTCCTAAATTTTAGGCCTTGATTCTCTAAGTAACTAAGGTCTTGACACCAAATCTAGGTCATTAACTGACACTAGACCTTAATCTAATCTTGACTTTAGCTAATGTCAAGTTTAGGAAAAGAGATTCTTTATGACGAAATTCTTTCATCATATGAATATTGGTTTCTTAAAAAAATAACTTTTAAACTCTTGTTAACCTTAAACAAAGTGTACTCAACTGCTGTGGAATATTCCTTCATAGCAGCGTGCATGGTTCACTTTTACATTCTTGTGTGTTGGCCTTCACGGTTCTTGCAGGAATGGCTCCTCTTATGCTAACTAAATCATCCCTGATGCTGAACATAAATAAGGCGCTGAAATTACTCCCGATGCTCTGAACCTGTCCCTAACTACGGCCTGGAGACTCGTGCTAACCCAGGCCCTGACACTGTCCCTAACCAAGACCCTGACATTACACGTAACTCGGACCCTGACACTACTCCTAGCTCACTCCCTGACACTACACCTAACAAAGGCCATAATGATATTCCTAACTCAGACCCTGACACTGACTCTAACTAAGGCCCTACTGCCGCCAATATCTAAAGTCCTGATACTATCCTGAGTTAATATCCTGACCCAGGTCTTACCAAGGTCCTGAAACTGACCCAAAGTAAGCCTTGATGCTGTCCGAAAATGAGGTCCTAAGGCTCTCCCTAACAGAGGCCCTGATAATGTCTTTAATGAAGACCCTCACGCTGATCCCACAGAGGCCCTTCTGCTGCTCCTAAGTCATGCCCTGACACTTTCCCTAACTCAGATCCTAAAGATAGGCCTCACTTAGGCACTTGGGCTGTACCTTACTTAGGCTCTGATGCTGTCCTTATATGAAGCCAGGGCAGTGGTCGTGATTTAGGGCCTGACTCTGGTCCTAAGTCAGGCCCCGATGCTCTCAATAACTAAGGTTTTAACGCTTTCTCTTGGTCGTTTCCTGACACTATCCCTGGCCCGGGACCTGACTCTGTCCCAAGCTCATGTCCTGCATCTTATCCTAAATGAAACCCTAACACTCTCCGTAACTAGGGCCCTGAATAATCCTGCCTAAGGCCTTGACACCACTTCTCACTAAGGCCCGGAACCTGACATTGTCCCTAGAATAGACCCTGACACAACACCTAGCTCAGTCCCTGACACTATACCTAACAAAGGCTATAATGCTAGTCCTAACTCAGGCCCTGACACTGTTTCTAACTAAAGCCCAGCTGCCGCCAATATCTAAAATCCTGATATTATCCTGAGTTAATACCCTGACCCAGGTCTTACCAAGGTCCTGAAACTGACTAAAAGTAAGCCTTGATGCTGTCCATAAATAAGGCCCTGAGGCTCTCCCTAACAGAGACTCTGATAATGCCTTTAATGAAGAACCTGACACTGATCCCACAGAGGCCCTTCTGCTGCTCCTAAGTCATGCCCTGACAGTGTCCCGAACTCAGGCCCTAAAGATAAGCCTCACTTAGGCCCTTTGGCTGTACCTTCCTTATGCTCTGACGCTGTCTGTATAGGAAGCCCTGGCAGTGGTCCTGATTTAGGCCCTCACGCTGGTCCTAAGTAAGGCCCTGAGGCTCTCAATAACGAAGGTCTTCACGCTTTTCCTGGGTCATTTCGCGACGCTATCCCTGGCCCGGAACCTGACTCTGTCCCAAGCTCATGTCCTGCATCTTATCCTAAATGAAACCCTAATAGTATCCCTAACTAAGCCCTGATTAAACCTAACAAAGGCCTTCACACTATCTCTCACGAACACCCAGAATATATCCCTAATGGTCCCTGCTGCAATCAATAACTAAAATCCGGACACTGTCCTGAGCTATTACCCTGACTCATTTCTATCCACTGTCCTGATACTTTCCAAAAGAAAGCCTGTTGCCGTCCTTAGGTGAAGACCTGGGGCTGTGCCTAACTCAGGCCCTGAAACTTTCCCTAACTGAGGCCTTGATTCTGTGACTAACACAGGCCCTGCTCATTTCTTTCACTATGACCCGAATGCTGACCCAACAAAGGCCCTGATGCTGTTCCTACGTCATGCCCTGTGTCTCCAGCTAGTGGGCTGACACTAGGCCGCACTCAGGCCTAGATGTTCTCCCTAAGTCAGGCTTTGACGCTGTCCCTACCCGAAACCCTGACACAGGTCCTAAATTAGGCCTTGATTCTCTAAGTAACTAAGGTCTTGACACCAACCCAGGTCATTGGCTGACACTATCCCTGGCTCGGATCGTGACTCTGTCCCAAGCTAATGTCCTGCATCTTATCCTAATTGAAACCCTAATACTCTCCCTAACTAAGGCGCTCACTGATCCTAACTAAGACTTTCACCCTAGCTCTCACTAAGGCCCAGAATCAGTCCCTAACATGGGCCGTGCTGCAGTCAATAATGAAAATCCGGACACTATCCTGAGCTAATATCCTGACACATTTCTATCCACCCACCAAACACAGTCCCAAAGAAAGGCCTGTCGCTGTCCTTAACTGAAGACGAGAGGCTGTGCCTAACTCAGGACCTCAAGATTTCCCTAACTGAGGCCTCGATTCTCTGACTCACTCAGGCCCTGCTCATGTCTTTCACTATGACCCGAATGCTGACTCCACAAACGCCCTGAATGCTGCTCCTAAGTCATGCCCTGACAGTGTCTGCATCTAGGGGCCTCACTCAGGCCCTCACCTTCTCCCTATATCAGGCTCTGACGCTATCCCTACCCGAAGCCCTGGCACAGGTCCTAAATTAGGCCCTGATTCTCTAAGTACCTAAGGGCTTGATTCCAAACCCAGGTCATTACCTGACACTAGCCCTAGACCTGAATGTAACCTTGTCTGTTGCTAATGTCAAATTTATCTAAAGAGATTCTTTAGGATGAAATTCTTTCATCTTCTGAATAGAGTTTTCTGAAAAAAATAATGTTTAAACTCTTACTGACCTTAAACAAAATGTACTCAACTTCTGTGGAATATTCCTTTATACCAGCGTGTATGGTTTCCTTCTGCATCTGCGTGTGTTGGCTCAAAGGGTGCTTGTAGGAATGCCTACTGTTATGCTAACTAAATCCCTGATGCTGTCCCTAAATAACGACCTGAAATTAGTCTCAAGGCTGTGAACCTGTCCCAAACTGAGGCCTGGAGGCTCATCCTAGCTCAGGCCCTGACACTGTCCCTAGCAAAGGCCCTCACACAACTCCTAGCTCAGTCCCTGACACTATACCTAACAAAGGCTATAATGCTACTCCTAACTCAGGCCCTGACACTGTTTCTAACTAAAGCCCAGCTGCCGCCAATATCTAAAATCCTGAGACTATCCTGAGTTAATATCCTGACCCAGGTCTTACCAAGGTCCTGAAATTGACCCAAAGTAAGCCTTGATGCTGTCCAAAAATGAGGTCCTGAGGCTCTCCCTAACAGAGGCCCCGATAATGTCTTTAATGAAGAACCTGACGCTGATCCCACAGAGGCCCTTCTGCTGCTCCTAAGTCATGCCCTGACAGTGTCCCGAACTCAGGCCCTAAAGATAAGCCTCACTTAGGCCCTTTGGCTGTACCTTCCTTATGCTCTGACGCTGTCTGTATAGGAAGCCCTGGCAGTGGTCCTGATTTAGGCCCTCACGCTGGTCCTAAGTAAGGCCCTGAGGCTCTCAATAACGAAGGTCTTCACGCTTTTCCTGGGTCATTTCGCGACGCTATCCCTGGCCCGGAACCTGACTCTGTCCCAAGCTCATGTCCTGCATCTTATCCTAAATGAAACCCTAATAGTATCCCTAACTAAGCCCTGATTAAACCTAACAAAGGCCTTCACACTATCTCTCACGAACACCCAGAATATATCCCTAATGGTCCCTGCTGCAATCAATAACTAAAATCCGGACACTGTCCTGAGCTATTACCCTGACTCATTTCTATCCACTGTCCTGATACTTTCCAAAAGAAAGCCTGTTGCCGTCCTTAGGTGAAGACCTGAGGCTGTGCCTAACTCAGGCCCTGAAACTTTCCCTAACTGAGGCCTTGATTCTGTGACTAACACAGGCCCTGCTCATTTCTTTCACTATGACCCGAATGCTGACCCAACAAAGGCCCTGATGCTGTTCCTACGTCATGCCCTGTGTCTCCAGCTAGTGGGCTGACACTAGGCCGCACTCAGGCCTAGATGTTCTCCCTAAGTCAGGCTTTGACGCTGTCCCTACCCGAAACCCTGACACAGGTCCTAAATTAGGCCTTGGTTCTCTAAGTAACTAAGGTCTTGACACCAACCCAGGTCATTGGCTGACACTATCCCTGGCTCGGATCGTGACTCTGTCCCAAGCTAATGTCCTGCATCTTATCCTAATTGAAACCCTAATACTCTCCCTAACTAAGGCGCTCACTGATCCTAACTAAGACTTTCACCCTAGCTCTCACTAAGGCCCAGAATCAGTCCCTAACATGGGCCGTGCTGCAGTCAATAATGAAAATCCGGACACTATCCTGAGCTAATATCCTGACACATTTCTATCCACCCACCAAACACAGTCCCAAAGAAAGGCCTGTCGCTGTCCTTAACTGAAGACGAGAGGCTGTGCCTAACTCAGGACCTCAAGATTTCCCTAACTGAGGCCTCGATTCTCTGACTCACTCAGGCCCTGCTCATGTCTTTCACTATGACCCGAATGCTGACTCCACAAACGCCCTGAATGCTGCTCCTAAGTCATGCCCTGACAGTGTCTGCATCTAGGGGCCTCACTCAGGCCCTCACCTTCTCCCTATATCAGGCTCTGACGCTATCCCTACCCGAAGCCCTGGCACAGGTCCTAAATTAGGCCCTGATTCTCTAAGTACCTAAGGGCTTGATTCCAAACCCAGGTCATTACCTGACACTAGCCCTAGACCTGAATGTAACCTTGTCTGTTGCTAATGTCAAATTTATCTAAAGAGATTCTTTAGGATGAAATTCTTTCATCTTCTGAATAGAGTTTTCTGAAAAAAATAATGTTTAAACTCTTACTGACCTTAAACAAAATGTACTCAACTTCTGTGGAATATTCCTTTATACCAGCGTGTATGGTTTCCTTCTGCATCTGCGTGTGTTGGCTCAAAGGGTGCTTGTAGGAATGCCTACTGTTATGCTAACTAAATCCCTGATGCTGTCCCTAAATAACGACCTGAAATTAGTCTCAAGGCTGTGAACCTGTCCCAAACTGAGGCCTGGAGGCTCATCCTAGCTCAGGCCCTGACACTGTCCCTAGCAAAGGCCCTCACACAACTCCTAGCTCAGTCCCTGACACTATACCTAACAAAGGCTATAATGCTACTCCTAACTCAGGCCCTGACACTGTTTCTAACTAAAGCCCAGCTGCCGCCAATATCTAAAATCCTGAGACTATCCTGAGTTAATATCCTGACCCAGGTCTTACCAAGGTCCTGAAATTGACCCAAAGTCAGCCTTGATGCTGTCCAAAAATGAGGTCCTGAGGCTCTCCCTAACAGAGGCCCCGATAATGTCTTTAATGAAGAACCTGACGCTGATCCCACAGAGGCCCTTCTGCTGCTCCTAAGTCATGCCCTGACAGTGTCCCGAACTCAGGCCCTAAAGATAAGCCTCACTTAGGCCCTTTGGCTGTACCTTCCTTATGCTCTGACGCTGTCTGTATAGGAAGCCCTGGCAGTGGTCCTGATTTAGGCCCTCACGCTGGTCCTAAGTAAGGCCCTGAGGCTCTCAATAACGAAGGTCTTCACGCTTTTCCTGGGTCATTTCGTGACGCTATCCCTGGCCCGGAACCTGACTCTGTCCCAAGCTAATGTCCTGCATCTTATCCTAAATGAAACCCTAATAGTGTCGCTAACTAAGCCCTGACCAATCCGAACAAAGGCCTTGAAACTATCTCTCACTAAAGCCCGGAATCTGTCCCTAACATGGGACCTGTTGCAATCAATAACTAAAATCCGGACACTGTCCTGAGATAATTTCCTGACACATTTCTATGCACGATCCTGACACTGTCCCAAACCTGTCGGTGTCCTTAAGTGAAGACCTGACGCTGTGCCTAACTCAGGCCCTGAAGCTTTCCCTGAGTGAGGCCTTGATTCTGTGACTCACTCAAGGCCTGCTCATGTCTTTCACTATGACCTTTCGCTGACCCAACCAAGGTGTTTATGCTGCTCCAAAGTCATGCCCTGACTGTGTCTACAGCTAGGGGGCTGACGCTAGGCCTCACTCAGGCCCTGACGTTCTCCATAAGTCAGGTCTGACGCTGTCCCTACCGAAAATCTTGACGCAGGTCCTAAATTTTAGGCCTTGATTCTCTAAGTAAGTAAGGTCTTGACACTAAATCTAGGTCATTAACTGACACTAGACCTTAATCTAATCTTGACTTTAGCTAACGTCAAGTTTAGGGAAAGAGATTCTTTATGACGAAATTCTTTCATCATATGAATATTGGTTTCTTAAAAAAATAACTTTTAAACTCTTGTTAACCTTAAACAAAGTGTACTCAACTGCTGTGGAATATTCCTTCATAGCAGCGTGCATGGTTCACTTTTACATTCTTGTGTGTTGGCCTTCACGGTTCTTGCAGGAATGGCTCCTCTTATGCTAACTAAATCATCCCTGATGCTGAACATAAATCAGGCGCTGAAATTACTCCCGATGCTCTGAACCTGTCCCTAACTACGGCCTGGAGACTCGTGCTAACCCAGGCCCTGACACTGTCCCTAACCAAGACCCTGACATTACACGTAACTCGGACCCTGACACTACTCCTAGCTCACTCCCTGACACTACACCTAACAAAGGCCATAATGATATTCCTAACTCAGACCCTGACACTGACTCTAACTAAGGCCCTACTGCCGCCAATATCTAAAGTCCTGATACTATCCTGAGTTAATATCCTGACCCAGGTCTTACCAAGGTCCTGAAACTGACCCAAAGTAAGCCTTGATGCTGTCCGAAAATGAGGTCCTAAGGCTCTCCCTAACAGAGGCCCTGATAATGTCTTTAATGAAGACCCTCACGCTGATCCCACAGAGGCCCTTCTGCTGCTCCTAAGTCATGCCCTGACACTTTCCCTAACTCAGATCCTAAAGATAGGCCTCACTTAGGCACTTGGGCTGTACCTTACTTAGGCTCTGATGCTGTCCTTATATGAAGCCAGGGCAGTGGTCGTGATTTAGGGCCTGACTCTGGTCCTAAGTCAGGCCCCGATGCTCTCAATAACTAAGGTTTTAACGCTTTCTCTTGGTCGTTTCCTGACACTATCCCTGGCCCGGGACCTGACTCTGTCCCAAGCTCATGTCCTGCATCTTATCCTAAATGAAACCCTAACACTCTCCGTAACTAGGGCCCTGAATAATCCTGCCTAAGGCCTTGACACCACTTCTCACTAAGGCCCGGAACCTGACATTGTCCCTAGAATAGACCCTGACACAACACCTAGCTCAGTCCCTGACACTATACCTAACAAAGGCTATAATGCTAGTCCTAACTCAGGCCCTGACACTGTTTCTAACTAAAGCCCAGCTGCCGCCAATATCTAAAATCCTGATATTATCCTGAGTTAATACCCTGACCCAGGTCTTACCAAGGTCCTGAAACTGACTAAAAGTAAGCCTTGATGCTGTCCATAAATAAGGCCCTGAGGCTCTCCCTAACAGAGACTCTGATAATGCCTTTAATGAAGAACCTGACACTGATCCCACAGAGGCCCTTCTGCTGCTCCTAAGTCATGCCCTGACAGTGTCCCGAACTCAGGCCCTAAAGATAAGCCTCACTTAGGCCCTTTGGCTGTACCTTCCTTATGCTCTGACGCTGTCTGTATAGGAAGCCCTGGCAGTGGTCCTGATTTAGGCCCTCACGCTGGTCCTAAGTAAGGCCCTGAGGCTCTCAATAACGAAGGTCTTCACGCTTTTCCTGGGTCATTTCGTGACGCTATCCCTGGCCCGGAACCTGACTCTGTCCCAAGCTAATGTCCTGCATCTTATCCTAAATGAAACCCTAATAGTGTCGCTAACTAAGCCCTGACCAATCCGAACAAAGGCCTTGAAACTATCTCTCACTAAAGCCCGGAATCTGTCCCTAACATGGGACCTGTTGCAATCAATAACTAAAATCCGGACACTGTCCTGAGATAATTTCCTGACACATTTCTATGCACGATCCTGACACTGTCCCAAACCTGTCGGTGTCCTTAAGTGAAGACCTGACGCTGTGCCTAACTCAGGCCCTGAAGCTTTCCCTGAGTGAGGCCTTGATTCTGTGACTCACTCAAGGCCTGCTCATGTCTTTCACTATGACCTTTCGCTGACCCAACCAAGGTGTTTATGCTGCTCCAAAGTCATGCCCTGACTGTGTCTACAGCTAGGGGGCTGACGCTAGGCCTCACTCAGGCCCTGACGTTCTCCATAAGTCAGGTCTGACGCTGTCCCTACCGAAAATCTTGACGCAGGTCCTAAATTTTAGGCCTTGATTCTCTAAGTAACTAAGGTCTTGACACCAAATCTAGGTCATTAACTGACACTAGACCTTAATCTAATCTTGACTTTAGCTAATGTCAAGTTTAGGAAAAGAGATTCTTTATGACGAAATTCTTTCATCATATGAATATTGGTTTCTTAAAAAAATAACTTTTAAACTCTTGTTAACCTTAAACAAAGTGTACTCAACTGCTGTGGAATATTCCTTCATAGCAGCGTGCATGGTTCACTTTTACATTCTTGTGTGTTGGCCTTCACGGTTCTTGCAGGAATGGCTCCTCTTATGCTAACTAAATCATCCCTGATGCTGAACATAAATAAGGCGCTGAAATTACTCCCGATGCTCTGAACCTGTCCCTAACTACGGCCTGGAGACTCGTGCTAACCCAGGCCCTGACACTGTCCCTAACCAAGACCCTGACATTACACGTAACTCGGACCCTGACACTACTCCTAGCTCACTCCCTGACACTACACCTAACAAAGGCCATAATGATATTCCTAACTCAGACCCTGACACTGACTCTAACTAAGGCCCTACTGCCGCCAATATCTAAAGTCCTGATACTATCCTGAGTTAATATCCTGACCCAGGTCTTACCAAGGTCCTGAAACTGACCCAAAGTAAGCCTTGATGCTGTCCGAAAATGAGGTCCTAAGGCTCTCCCTAACAGAGGCCCTGATAATGTCTTTAATGAAGACCCTCACGCTGATCCCACAGAGGCCCTTCTGCTGCTCCTAAGTCATGCCCTGACACTTTCCCTAACTCAGATCCTAAAGATAGGCCTCACTTAGGCACTTGGGCTGTACCTTACTTAGGCTCTGATGCTGTCCTTATATGAAGCCAGGGCAGTGGTCGTGATTTAGGGCCTGACTCTGGTCCTAAGTCAGGCCCCGATGCTCTCAATAACTAAGGTTTTAACGCTTTCTCTTGGTCGTTTCCTGACACTATCCCTGGCCCGGGACCTGACTCTGTCCCAAGCTCATGTCCTGCATCTTATCCTAAATGAAACCCTAACACTCTCCGTAACTAGGGCCCTGAATAATCCTGCCTAAGGCCTTGACACCACTTCTCACTAAGGCCCGGAACCTGACATTGTCCCTAGAATAGACCCTGACACAACACCTAGCTCAGTCCCTGACACTATACCTAACAAAGGCTATAATGCTAGTCCTAACTCAGGCCCTGACACTGTTTCTAACTAAAGCCCAGCTGCCGCCAATATCTAAAATCCTGATATTATCCTGAGTTAATACCCTGACCCAGGTCTTACCAAGGTCCTGAAACTGACTAAAAGTAAGCCTTGATGCTGTCCATAAATAAGGCCCTGAGGCTCTCCCTAACAGAGACTCTGATAATGCCTTTAATGAAGAACCTGACACTGATCCCACAGAGGCCCTTCTGCTGCTCCTAAGTCATGCCCTGACAGTGTCCCGAACTCAGGCCCTAAAGATAAGCCTCACTTAGGCCCTTTGGCTGTACCTTCCTTATGCTCTGACGCTGTCTGTATAGGAAGCCCTGGCAGTGGTCCTGATTTAGGCCCTCACGCTGGTCCTAAGTAAGGCCCTGAGGCTCTCAATAACGAAGGTCTTCACGCTTTTCCTGGGTCATTTCGCGACGCTATCCCTGGCCCGGAACCTGACTCTGTCCCAAGCTCATGTCCTGCATCTTATCCTAAATGAAACCCTAATAGTATCCCTAACTAAGCCCTGATTAAACCTAACAAAGGCCTTCACACTATCTCTCACGAACACCCAGAATATATCCCTAATGGTCCCTGCTGCAATCAATAACTAAAATCCGGACACTGTCCTGAGCTATTACCCTGACTCATTTCTATCCACTGTCCTGATACTTTCCAAAAGAAAGCCTGTTGCCGTCCTTAGGTGAAGACCTGGGGCTGTGCCTAACTCAGGCCCTGAAACTTTCCCTAACTGAGGCCTTGATTCTGTGACTAACACAGGCCCTGCTCATTTCTTTCACTATGACCCGAATGCTGACCCAACAAAGGCCCTGATGCTGTTCCTACGTCATGCCCTGTGTCTCCAGCTAGTGGGCTGACACTAGGCCGCACTCAGGCCTAGATGTTCTCCCTAAGTCAGGCTTTGACGCTGTCCCTACCCGAAACCCTGACACAGGTCCTAAATTAGGCCTTGATTCTCTAAGTAACTAAGGTCTTGACACCAACCCAGGTCATTGGCTGACACTATCCCTGGCTCGGATCGTGACTCTGTCCCAAGCTAATGTCCTGCATCTTATCCTAATTGAAACCCTAATACTCTCCCTAACTAAGGCGCTCACTGATCCTAACTAAGACTTTCACCCTAGCTCTCACTAAGGCCCAGAATCAGTCCCTAACATGGGCCGTGCTGCAGTCAATAATGAAAATCCGGACACTATCCTGAGCTAATATCCTGACACATTTCTATCCACCCACCAAACACAGTCCCAAAGAAAGGCCTGTCGCTGTCCTTAACTGAAGACGAGAGGCTGTGCCTAACTCAGGACCTCAAGATTTCCCTAACTGAGGCCTCGATTCTCTGACTCACTCAGGCCCTGCTCATGTCTTTCACTATGACCCGAATGCTGACTCCACAAACGCCCTGAATGCTGCTCCTAAGTCATGCCCTGACAGTGTCTGCATCTAGGGGCCTCACTCAGGCCCTCACCTTCTCCCTATATCAGGCTCTGACGCTATCCCTACCCGAAGCCCTGGCACAGGTCCTAAATTAGGCCCTGATTCTCTAAGTACCTAAGGGCTTGATTCCAAACCCAGGTCATTACCTGACACTAGCCCTAGACCTGAATGTAACCTTGTCTGTTGCTAATGTCAAATTTATCTAAAGAGATTCTTTAGGATGAAATTCTTTCATCTTCTGAATAGAGTTTTCTGAAAAAAATAATGTTTAAACTCTTACTGACCTTAAACAAAATGTACTCAACTTCTGTGGAATATTCCTTTATACCAGCGTGTATGGTTTCCTTCTGCATCTGCGTGTGTTGGCTCAAAGGGTGCTTGTAGGAATGCCTACTGTTATGCTAACTAAATCCCTGATGCTGTCCCTAAATAACGACCTGAAATTAGTCTCAAGGCTGTGAACCTGTCCCAAACTGAGGCCTGGAGGCTCATCCTAGCTCAGGCCCTGACACTGTCCCTAGCAAAGGCCCTCACACAACTCCTAGCTCAGTCCCTGACACTATACCTAACAAAGGCTATAATGCTACTCCTAACTCAGGCCCTGACACTGTTTCTAACTAAAGCCCAGCTGCCGCCAATATCTAAAATCCTGAGACTATCCTGAGTTAATATCCTGACCCAGGTCTTACCAAGGTCCTGAAATTGACCCAAAGTAAGCCTTGATGCTGTCCAAAAATGAGGTCCTGAGGCTCTCCCTAACAGAGGCCCCGATAATGTCTTTAATGAAGAACCTGACGCTGATCCCACAGAGGCCCTTCTGCTGCTCCTAAGTCATGCCCTGACAGTGTCCCGAACTCAGGCCCTAAAGATAAGCCTCACTTAGGCCCTTTGGCTGTACCTTCCTTATGCTCTGACGCTGTCTGTATAGGAAGCCCTGGCAGTGGTCCTGATTTAGGCCCTCACGCTGGTCCTAAGTAAGGCCCTGAGGCTCTCAATAACGAAGGTCTTCACGCTTTTCCTGGGTCATTTCGTGACGCTATCCCTGGCCCGGAACCTGACTCTGTCCCAAGCTAATGTCCTGCATCTTATCCTAAATGAAACCCTAATAGTATCGCTAACTAAGCCCTGACCAATCCGAACAAAGGCCTTGAAACTATCTCTCACTAAAGCCCGGAATCTGTCCCTAACATGGGACCTGTTGCAATCAATAACTAAAATCCGGACACTGTCCTGAGATAATTTCCTGACACATTTCTATGCACGATCCTGACACTGTCCCAAACCTGTCGGTGTCCTTAAGTGAAGACCTGACGCTGTGCCTAACTCAGGCCCTGAAGCTTTCCCTGAGTGAGGCCTTGATTCTGTGACTCACTCAAGGCCTGCTCATGTCTTTCACTATGACCTTTCGCTGACCCAACCAAGGTGTTTATGCTGCTCCAAAGTCATGCCCTGACTGTGTCTACAGCTAGGGGGCTGACGCTAGGCCTCACTCAGGCCCTGACGTTCTCCATAAGTCAGGTCTGACGCTGTCCCTACCGAAAATCTTGACGCAGGTCCTAAATTTTAGGCCTTGATTCTCTAAGTAAGTAAGGTCTTGACACTAAATCTAGGTCATTAACTGACACTAGACCTTAATCTAATCTTGACTTTAGCTAACGTCAAGTTTAGGGAAAGAGATTCTTTATGACGAAATTCTTTCATCATATGAATATTGGTTTCTTAAAAAAATAACTTTTAAACTCTTGTTAACCTTAAACAAAGTGTACTCAACTGCTGTGGAATATTCCTTCATAGCAGCGTGCATGGTTCACTTTTACATTCTTGTGTGTTGGCCTTCACGGTTCTTGCAGGAATGGCTCCTCTTATGCTAACTAAATCATCCCTGATGCTGAACATAAATAAGGCGCTGAAATTACTCCCGATGCTCTGAACCTGTCCCTAACTACGGCCTGGAGACTCGTGCTAACCCAGGCCCTGACACTGTCCCTAACCAAGACCCTGACATTACACGTAACTCGGACCCTGACACTACTCCTAGCTCACTCCCTGACACTACACCTAACAAAGGCCATAATGATATTCCTAACTCAGACCCTGACACTGACTCTAACTAAGGCCCTACTGCCGCCAATATCTAAAGTCCTGATACTATCCTGAGTTAATATCCTGACCCAGGTCTTACCAAGGTCCTGAAACTGACCCAAAGTAAGCCTTGATGCTGTCCGAAAATGAGGTCCTAAGGCTCTCCCTAACAGAGGCCCTGATAATGTCTTTAATGAAGACCCTCACGCTGATCCCACAGAGGCCCTTCTGCTGCTCCTAAGTCATGCCCTGACACTTTCCCTAACTCAGATCCTAAAGATAGGCCTCACTTAGGCACTTGGGCTGTACCTTACTTAGGCTCTGATGCTGTCCTTATATGAAGCCAGGGCAGTGGTCGTGATTTAGGGCCTGACTCTGGTCCTAAGTCAGGCCCCGATGCTCTCAATAACTAAGGTTTTAACGCTTTCTCTTGGTCGTTTCCTGACACTATCCCTGGCCCGGGACCTGACTCTGTCCCAAGCTCATGTCCTGCATCTTATCCTAAATGAAACCCTAACACTCTCCGTAACTAGGGCCCTGAATAATCCTGCCTAAGGCCTTGACACCACTTCTCACTAAGGCCCGGAACCTGACATTGTCCCTAGAATAGACCCTGACACAACACCTAGCTCAGTCCCTGACACTATACCTAACAAAGGCTATAATGCTAGTCCTAACTCAGGCCCTGACACTGTTTCTAACTAAAGCCCAGCTGCCGCCAATATCTAAAATCCTGATATTATCCTGAGTTAATACCCTGACCCAGGTCTTACCAAGGTCCTGAAACTGACTAAAAGTAAGCCTTGATGCTGTCCATAAATAAGGCCCTGAGGCTCTCCCTAACAGAGACTCTGATAATGCCTTTAATGAAGAACCTGACACTGATCCCACAGAGGCCCTTCTGCTGCTCCTAAGTCATGCCCTGACAGTGTCCCGAACTCAGGCCCTAAAGATAAGCCTCACTTAGGCCCTTTGGCTGTACCTTCCTTATGCTCTGACGCTGTCTGTATAGGAAGCCCTGGCAGTGGTCCTGATTTAGGCCCTCACGCTGGTCCTAAGTAAGGCCCTGAGGCTCTCAATAACGAAGGTCTTCACGCTTTTCCTGGGTCATTTCACGACGCTATCCCTGGCCCGGAACCTGACTCTGTCCCAAGCTCATGTCCTGCATCTTATCCTAAATGAAACCCTAATAGTATCCCTAACTAAGCCCTGATTAAACCTAACAAAGGCCTTCACACTATCTCTCACGAACACCCAGAATATATCCCTAATGGTCCCTGCTGCAATCAATAACTAAAATCCGGACACTGTCCTGAGCTATTACCCTGACTCATTTCTATCCACTGTCCTGATACTTTCCAAAAGAAAGCCTGTTGCCGTCCTTAGGTGAAGACCTGAGGCTGTGCCTAACTCAGGCCCTGAAACTTTCCCTAACTGAGGCCTTGATTCTGTGACTAACACAGGCCCTGCTCATTTCTTTCACTATGACCCGAATGCTGACCCAACAAAGGCCCTGATGCTGTTCCTACGTCATGCCCTGTGTCTCCAGCTAGTGGGCTGACACTAGGCCGCACTCAGGCCTAGATGTTCTCCCTAAGTCAGGCTTTGACGCTGTCCCTACCCGAAACCCTGACACAGGTCCTAAATTAGGCCTTGGTTCTCTAAGTAACTAAGGTCTTGACACCAACCCAGGTCATTGGCTGACACTATCCCTGGCTCGGATCGTGACTCTGTCCCAAGCTAATGTCCTGCATCTTATCCTAATTGAAACCCTAATACTCTCCCTAACTAAGGCGCTCACTGATCCTAACTAAGACTTTCACCCTAGCTCTCACTAAGGCCCAGAATCAGTCCCTAACATGGGCCGTGCTGCAGTCAATAATGAAAATCCGGACACTATCCTGAGCTAATATCCTGACACATTTCTATCCACCCACCAAACACAGTCCCAAAGAAAGGCCTGTCGCTGTCCTTAACTGAAGACGAGAGGCTGTGCCTAACTCAGGACCTCAAGATTTCCCTAACTGAGGCCTCGATTCTCTGACTCACTCAGGCCCTGCTCATGTCTTTCACTATGACCCGAATGCTGACTCCACAAACGCCCTGAATGCTGCTCCTAAGTCATGCCCTGACAGTGTCTGCATCTAGGGGCCTCACTCAGGCCCTCACCTTCTCCCTATATCAGGCTCTGACGCTATCCCTACCCGAAGCCCTGGCACAGGTCCTAAATTAGGCCCTGATTCTCTAAGTACCTAAGGGCTTGATTCCAAACCCAGGTCATTACCTGACACTAGCCCTAGACCTGAATGTAACCTTGTCTGTTGCTAATGTCAAATTTATCTAAAGAGATTCTTTAGGATGAAATTCTTTCATCTTCTGAATAGAGTTTTCTGAAAAAAATAATGTTTAAACTCTTACTGACCTTAAACAAAATGTACTCAACTTCTGTGGAATATTCCTTTATACCAGCGTGTATGGTTTCCTTCTGCATCTGCGTGTGTTGGCTCAAAGGGTGCTTGTAGGAATGCCTACTGTTATGCTAACTAAATCCCTGATGCTGTCCCTAAATAACGACCTGAAATTAGTCTCAAGGCTGTGAACCTGTCCCAAACTGAGGCCTGGAGGCTCATCCTAGCTCAGGCCCTGACACTGTCCCTAGCAAAGGCCCTCACACAACTCCTAGCTCAGTCCCTGACACTATACCTAACAAAGGCTATAATGCTACTCCTAACTCAGGCCCTGACACTGTTTCTAACTAAAGCCCAGCTGCCGCCAATATCTAAAATCCTGAGACTATCCTGAGTTAATATCCTGACCCAGGTCTTACCAAGGTCCTGAAATTGACCCAAAGTAAGCCTTGATGCTGTCCAAAAATGAGGTCCTGAGGCTCTCCCTAACAGAGGCCCCGATAATGTCTTTAATGAAGAACCTGACGCTGATCCCACAGAGGCCCTTCTGCTGCTCCTAAGTCATGCCCTGACAGTGTCCCGAACTCAGGCCCTAAAGATAAGCCTCACTTAGGCCCTTTGGCTGTACCTTCCTTATGCTCTGACGCTGTCTGTATAGGAAGCCCTGGCAGTGGTCCTGATTTAGGCCCTCACGCTGGTCCTAAGTAAGGCCCTGAGGCTCTCAATAACGAAGGTCTTCACGCTTTTCCTGGGTCATTTCGTGACGCTATCCCTGGCCCGGAACCTGACTCTGTCCCAAGCTAATGTCCTGCATCTTATCCTAAATGAAACCCTAATAGTATCGCTAACTAAGCCCTGACCAATCCGAACAAAGGCCTTGAAACTATCTCTCACTAAAGCCCGGAATCTGTCCCTAACATGGGACCTGTTGCAATCAATAACTAAAATCCGGACACTGTCCTGAGATAATTTCCTGACACATTTCTATGCACGATCCTGACACTGTCCCAAACCTGTCGGTGTCCTTAAGTGAAGACCTGACGCTGTGCCTAACTCAGGCCCTGAAGCTTTCCCTGAGTGAGGCCTTGATTCTGTGACTCACTCAAGGCCTGCTCATGTCTTTCACTATGACCTTTCGCTGACCCAACCAAGGTGTTTATGCTGCTCCAAAGTCATGCCCTGACTGTGTCTACAGCTAGGGGGCTGACGCTAGGCCTCACTCAGGCCCTGACGTTCTCCATAAGTCAGGTCTGACGCTGTCCCTACCGAAAATCTTGACGCAGGTCCTAAATTTTAGGCCTTGATTCTCTAAGTAAGTAAGGTCTTGACACTAAATCTAGGTCATTAACTGACACTAGACCTTAATCTAATCTTGACTTTAGCTAACGTCAAGTTTAGGGAAAGAGATTCTTTATGACGAAATTCTTTCATCATATGAATATTGGTTTCTTAAAAAAATAACTTTTAAACTCTTGTTAACCTTAAACAAAGTGTACTCAACTGCTGTGGAATATTCCTTCATAGCAGCGTGCATGGTTCACTTTTACATTCTTGTGTGTTGGCCTTCACGGTTCTTGCAGGAATGGCTCCTCTTATGCTAACTAAATCATCCCTGATGCTGAACATAAATAAGGCGCTGAAATTACTCCCGATGCTCTGAACCTGTCCCTAACTACGGCCTGGAGACTCGTGCTAACCCAGGCCCTGACACTGTCCCTAACCAAGACCCTGACATTACACGTAACTCGGACCCTGACACTACTCCTAGCTCACTCCCTGACACTACACCTAACAAAGGCCATAATGATATTCCTAACTCAGACCCTGACACTGACTCTAACTAAGGCCCTACTGCCGCCAATATCTAAAGTCCTGATACTATCCTGAGTTAATATCCTGACCCAGGTCTTACCAAGGTCCTGAAACTGACCCAAAGTAAGCCTTGATGCTGTCCGAAAATGAGGTCCTAAGGCTCTCCCTAACAGAGGCCCTGATAATGTCTTTAATGAAGACCCTCACGCTGATCCCACAGAGGCCCTTCTGCTGCTCCTAAGTCATGCCCTGACACTTTCCCTAACTCAGATCCTAAAGATAGGCCTCACTTAGGCACTTGGGCTGTACCTTACTTAGGCTCTGATGCTGTCCTTATATGAAGCCAGGGCAGTGGTCGTGATTTAGGGCCTGACTCTGGTCCTAAGTCAGGCCCCGATGCTCTCAATAACTAAGGTTTTAACGCTTTCTCTTGGTCGTTTCCTGACACTATCCCTGGCCCGGGACCTGACTCTGTCCCAAGCTCATGTCCTGCATCTTATCCTAAATGAAACCCTAACACTCTCCGTAACTAGGGCCCTGAATAATCCTGCCTAAGGCCTTGACACCACTTCTCACTAAGGCCCGGAACCTGACATTGTCCCTAGAATAGACCCTGACACAACACCTAGCTCAGTCCCTGACACTATACCTAACAAAGGCTATAATGCTAGTCCTAACTCAGGCCCTGACACTGTTTCTAACTAAAGCCCAGCTGCCGCCAATATCTAAAATCCTGATATTATCCTGAGTTAATACCCTGACCCAGGTCTTACCAAGGTCCTGAAACTGACTAAAAGTAAGCCTTGATGCTGTCCATAAATAAGGCCCTGAGGCTCTCCCTAACAGAGACTCTGATAATGCCTTTAATGAAGAACCTGACACTGATCCCACAGAGGCCCTTCTGCTGCTCCTAAGTCATGCCCTGACAGTGTCCCGAACTCAGGCCCTAAAGATAAGCCTCACTTAGGCCCTTTGGCTGTACCTTCCTTATGCTCTGACGCTGTCTGTATAGGAAGCCCTGGCAGTGGTCCTGATTTAGGCCCTCACGCTGGTCCTAAGTAAGGCCCTGAGGCTCTCAATAACGAAGGTCTTCACGCTTTTCCTGGGTCATTTCGCGACGCTATCCCTGGCCCGGAACCTGACTCTGTCCCAAGCTCATGTCCTGCATCTTATCCTAAATGAAACCCTAATAGTATCCCTAACTAAGCCCTGATTAAACCTAACAAAGGCCTTCACACTATCTCTCACGAACACCCAGAATATATCCCTAATGGTCCCTGCTGCAATCAATAACTAAAATCCGGACACTGTCCTGAGCTATTACCCTGACTCATTTCTATCCACTGTCCTGATACTTTCCAAAAGAAAGCCTGTTGCCGTCCTTAGGTGAAGACCTGGGGCTGTGCCTAACTCAGGCCCTGAAACTTTCCCTAACTGAGGCCTTGATTCTGTGACTAACACAGGCCCTGCTCATTTCTTTCACTATGACCCGAATGCTGACCCAACAAAGGCCCTGATGCTGTTCCTACGTCATGCCCTGTGTCTCCAGCTAGTGGGCTGACACTAGGCCGCACTCAGGCCTAGATGTTCTCCCTAAGTCAGGCTTTGACGCTGTCCCTACCCGAAACCCTGACACAGGTCCTAAATTAGGCCTTGATTCTCTAAGTAACTAAGGTCTTGACACCAACCCAGGTCATTGGCTGACACTATCCCTGGCTCGGATCGTGACTCTGTCCCAAGCTAATGTCCTGCATCTTATCCTAATTGAAACCCTAATACTCTCCCTAACTAAGGCGCTCACTGATCCTAACTAAGACTTTCACCCTAGCTCTCACTAAGGCCCAGAATCAGTCCCTAACATGGGCCGTGCTGCAGTCAATAATGAAAATCCGGACACTATCCTGAGCTAATATCCTGACACATTTCTATCCACCCACCAAACACAGTCCCAAAGAAAGGCCTGTCGCTGTCCTTAACTGAAGACGAGAGGCTGTGCCTAACTCAGGACCTCAAGATTTCCCTAACTGAGGCCTCGATTCTCTGACTCACTCAGGCCCTGCTCATGTCTTTCACTATGACCCGAATGCTGACTCCACAAACGCCCTGAATGCTGCTCCTAAGTCATGCCCTGACAGTGTCTGCATCTAGGGGCCTCACTCAGGCCCTCACCTTCTCCCTATATCAGGCTCTGACGCTATCCCTACCCGAAGCCCTGGCACAGGTCCTAAATTAGGCCCTGATTCTCTAAGTACCTAAGGGCTTGATTCCAAACCCAGGTCATTACCTGACACTAGCCCTAGACCTGAATGTAACCTTGTCTGTTGCTAATGTCAAATTTATCTAAAGAGATTCTTTAGGATGAAATTCTTTCATCTTCTGAATAGAGTTTTCTGAAAAAAATAATGTTTAAACTCTTACTGACCTTAAACAAAATGTACTCAACTTCTGTGGAATATTCCTTTATACCAGCGTGTATGGTTTCCTTCTGCATCTGCGTGTGTTGGCTCAAAGGGTGCTTGTAGGAATGCCTACTGTTATGCTAACTAAATCCCTGATGCTGTCCCTAAATAACGACCTGAAATTAGTCTCAAGGCTGTGAACCTGTCCCAAACTGAGGCCTGGAGGCTCATCCTAGCTCAGGCCCTGACACTGTCCCTAGCAAAGGCCCTCACACAACTCCTAGCTCAGTCCCTGACACTATACCTAACAAAGGCTATAATGCTACTCCTAACTCAGGCCCTGACACTGTTTCTAACTAAAGCCCAGCTGCCGCCAATATCTAAAATCCTGAGACTATCCTGAGTTAATATCCTGACCCAGGTCTTACCAAGGTCCTGAAATTGACCCAAAGTAAGCCTTGATGCTGTCCAAAAATGAGGTCCTGAGGCTCTCCCTAACAGAGGCCCCGATAATGTCTTTAATGAAGAACCTGACGCTGATCCCACAGAGGCCCTTCTGCTGCTCCTAAGTCATGCCCTGACAGTGTCCCGAACTCAGGCCCTAAAGATAAGCCTCACTTAGGCCCTTTGGCTGTACCTTCCTTATGCTCTGACGCTGTCTGTATAGGAAGCCCTGGCAGTGGTCCTGATTTAGGCCCTCACGCTGGTCCTAAGTAAGGCCCTGAGGCTCTCAATAACGAAGGTCTTCACGCTTTTCCTGGGTCATTTCGTGACGCTATCCCTGGCCCGGAACCTGACTCTGTCCCAAGCTAATGTCCTGCATCTTATCCTAAATGAAACCCTAATAGTATCGCTAACTAAGCCCTGACCAATCCGAACAAAGGCCTTGAAACTATCTCTCACTAAAGCCCGGAATCTGTCCCTAACATGGGACCTGTTGCAATCAATAACTAAAATCCGGACACTGTCCTGAGATAATTTCCTGACACATTTCTATGCACGATCCTGACACTGTCCCAAACCTGTCGGTGTCCTTAAGTGAAGACCTGACGCTGTGCCTAACTCAGGCCCTGAAGCTTTCCCTGAGTGAGGCCTTGATTCTGTGACTCACTCAAGGCCTGCTCATGTCTTTCACTATGACCTTTCGCTGACCCAACCAAGGTGTTTATGCTGCTCCAAAGTCATGCCCTGACTGTGTCTACAGCTAGGGGGCTGACGCTAGGCCTCACTCAGGCCCTGACGTTCTCCATAAGTCAGGTCTGACGCTGTCCCTACCGAAAATCTTGACGCAGGTCCTAAATTTTAGGCCTTGATTCTCTAAGTAAGTAAGGTCTTGACACTAAATCTAGGTCATTAACTGACACTAGACCTTAATCTAATCTTGACTTTAGCTAACGTCAAGTTTAGGGAAAGAGATTCTTTATGACGAAATTCTTTCATCATATGAATATTGGTTTCTTAAAAAAATAACTTTTAAACTCTTGTTAACCTTAAACAAAGTGTACTCAACTGCTGTGGAATATTCCTTCATAGCAGCGTGCATGGTTCACTTTTACATTCTTGTGTGTTGGCCTTCACGGTTCTTGCAGGAATGGCTCCTCTTATGCTAACTAAATCATCCCTGATGCTGAACATAAATAAGGCGCTGAAATTACTCCCGATGCTCTGAACCTGTCCCTAACTACGGCCTGGAGACTCGTGCTAACCCAGGCCCTGACACTGTCCCTAACCAAGACCCTGACATTACACGTAACTCGGACCCTGACACTACTCCTAGCTCACTCCCTGACACTACACCTAACAAAGGCCATAATGATATTCCTAACTCAGACCCTGACACTGACTCTAACTAAGGCCCTACTGCCGCCAATATCTAAAGTCCTGATACTATCCTGAGTTAATATCCTGACCCAGGTCTTACCAAGGTCCTGAAACTGACCCAAAGTAAGCCTTGATGCTGTCCGAAAATGAGGTCCTAAGGCTCTCCCTAACAGAGGCCCTGATAATGTCTTTAATGAAGACCCTCACGCTGATCCCACAGAGGCCCTTCTGCTGCTCCTAAGTCATGCCCTGACACTTTCCCTAACTCAGATCCTAAAGATAGGCCTCACTTAGGCACTTGGGCTGTACCTTACTTAGGCTCTGATGCTGTCCTTATATGAAGCCAGGGCAGTGGTCGTGATTTAGGGCCTGACTCTGGTCCTAAGTCAGGCCCCGATGCTCTCAATAACTAAGGTTTTAACGCTTTCTCTTGGTCGTTTCCTGACACTATCCCTGGCCCGGGACCTGACTCTGTCCCAAGCTCATGTCCTGCATCTTATCCTAAATGAAACCCTAACACTCTCCGTAACTAGGGCCCTGAATAATCCTGCCTAAGGCCTTGACACCACTTCTCACTAAGGCCCGGAACCTGACATTGTCCCTAGAATAGACCCTGACACAACACCTAGCTCAGTCCCTGACACTATACCTAACAAAGGCTATAATGCTAGTCCTAACTCAGGCCCTGACACTGTTTCTAACTAAAGCCCAGCTGCCGCCAATATCTAAAATCCTGATATTATCCTGAGTTAATACCCTGACCCAGGTCTTACCAAGGTCCTGAAACTGACTAAAAGTAAGCCTTGATGCTGTCCATAAATAAGGCCCTGAGGCTCTCCCTAACAGAGACTCTGATAATGCCTTTAATGAAGAACCTGACACTGATCCCACAGAGGCCCTTCTGCTGCTCCTAAGTCATGCCCTGACAGTGTCCCGAACTCAGGCCCTAAAGATAAGCCTCACTTAGGCCCTTTGGCTGTACCTTCCTTATGCTCTGACGCTGTCTGTATAGGAAGCCCTGGCAGTGGTCCTGATTTAGGCCCTCACGCTGGTCCTAAGTAAGGCCCTGAGGCTCTCAATAACGAAGGTCTTCACGCTTTTCCTGGGTCATTTCACGACGCTATCCCTGGCCCGGAACCTGACTCTGTCCCAAGCTCATGTCCTGCATCTTATCCTAAATGAAACCCTAATAGTATCCCTAACTAAGCCCTGATTAAACCTAACAAAGGCCTTCACACTATCTCTCACGAACACCCAGAATATATCCCTAATGGTCCCTGCTGCAATCAATAACTAAAATCCGGACACTGTCCTGAGCTATTACCCTGACTCATTTCTATCCACTGTCCTGATACTTTCCAAAAGAAAGCCTGTTGCCGTCCTTAGGTGAAGACCTGAGGCTGTGCCTAACTCAGGCCCTGAAACTTTCCCTAACTGAGGCCTTGATTCTGTGACTAACACAGGCCCTGCTCATTTCTTTCACTATGACCCGAATGCTGACCCAACAAAGGCCCTGATGCTGTTCCTACGTCATGCCCTGTGTCTCCAGCTAGTGGGCTGACACTAGGCCGCACTCAGGCCTAGATGTTCTCCCTAAGTCAGGCTTTGACGCTGTCCCTACCCGAAACCCTGACACAGGTCCTAAATTAGGCCTTGGTTCTCTAAGTAACTAAGGTCTTGACACCAACCCAGGTCATTGGCTGACACTATCCCTGGCTCGGATCGTGACTCTGTCCCAAGCTAATGTCCTGCATCTTATCCTAATTGAAACCCTAATACTCTCCCTAACTAAGGCGCTCACTGATCCTAACTAAGACTTTCACCCTAGCTCTCACTAAGGCCCAGAATCAGTCCCTAACATGGGCCGTGCTGCAGTCAATAATGAAAATCCGGACACTATCCTGAGCTAATATCCTGACACATTTCTATCCACCCACCAAACACAGTCCCAAAGAAAGGCCTGTCGCTGTCCTTAACTGAAGACGAGAGGCTGTGCCTAACTCAGGACCTCAAGATTTCCCTAACTGAGGCCTCGATTCTCTGACTCACTCAGGCCCTGCTCATGTCTTTCACTATGACCCGAATGCTGACTCCACAAACGCCCTGAATGCTGCTCCTAAGTCATGCCCTGACAGTGTCTGCATCTAGGGGCCTCACTCAGGCCCTCACCTTCTCCCTATATCAGGCTCTGACGCTATCCCTACCCGAAGCCCTGGCACAGGTCCTAAATTAGGCCCTGATTCTCTAAGTACCTAAGGGCTTGATTCCAAACCCAGGTCATTACCTGACACTAGCCCTAGACCTGAATGTAACCTTGTCTGTTGCTAATGTCAAATTTATCTAAAGAGATTCTTTAGGATGAAATTCTTTCATCTTCTGAATAGAGTTTTCTGAAAAAAATAATGTTTAAACTCTTACTGACCTTAAACAAAATGTACTCAACTTCTGTGGAATATTCCTTTATACCAGCGTGTATGGTTTCCTTCTGCATCTGCGTGTGTTGGCTCAAAGGGTGCTTGTAGGAATGCCTACTGTTATGCTAACTAAATCCCTGATGCTGTCCCTAAATAACGACCTGAAATTAGTCTCAAGGCTGTGAACCTGTCCCAAACTGAGGCCTGGAGGCTCATCCTAGCTCAGGCCCTGACACTGTCCCTAGCAAAGGCCCTCACACAACTCCTAGCTCAGTCCCTGACACTATACCTAACAAAGGCTATAATGCTACTCCTAACTCAGGCCCTGACACTGTTTCTAACTAAAGCCCAGCTGCCGCCAATATCTAAAATCCTGAGACTATCCTGAGTTAATATCCTGACCCAGGTCTTACCAAGGTCCTGAAATTGACCCAAAGTAAGCCTTGATGCTGTCCAAAAATGAGGTCCTGAGGCTCTCCCTAACAGAGGCCCCGATAATGTCTTTAATGAAGAACCTGACGCTGATCCCACAGAGGCCCTTCTGCTGCTCCTAAGTCATGCCCTGACAGTGTCCCGAACTCAGGCCCTAAAGATAAGCCTCACTTAGGCCCTTTGGCTGTACCTTCCTTATGCTCTGACGCTGTCTGTATAGGAAGCCCTGGCAGTGGTCCTGATTTAGGCCCTCACGCTGGTCCTAAGTAAGGCCCTGAGGCTCTCAATAACGAAGGTCTTCACGCTTTTCCTGGGTCATTTCGTGACGCTATCCCTGGCCCGGAACCTGACTCTGTCCCAAGCTAATGTCCTGCATCTTATCCTAAATGAAACCCTAATAGTATCGCTAACTAAGCCCTGACCAATCCGAACAAAGGCCTTGAAACTATCTCTCACTAAAGCCCGGAATCTGTCCCTAACATGGGACCTGTTGCAATCAATAACTAAAATCCGGACACTGTCCTGAGATAATTTCCTGACACATTTCTATGCACGATCCTGACACTGTCCCAAACCTGTCGGTGTCCTTAAGTGAAGACCTGACGCTGTGCCTAACTCAGGCCCTGAAGCTTTCCCTGAGTGAGGCCTTGATTCTGTGACTCACTCAAGGCCTGCTCATGTCTTTCACTATGACCTTTCGCTGACCCAACCAAGGTGTTTATGCTGCTCCAAAGTCATGCCCTGACTGTGTCTACAGCTAGGGGGCTGACGCTAGGCCTCACTCAGGCCCTGACGTTCTCCATAAGTCAGGTCTGACGCTGTCCCTACCGAAAATCTTGACGCAGGTCCTAAATTTTAGGCCTTGATTCTCTAAGTAACTAAGGTCTTGACACTAAATCTAGGTCATTAACTGACACTAGACCTTAATCTAATCTTGACTTTAGCTAACGTCAAGTTTAGGGAAAGAGATTCTTTATGACGAAATTCTTTCATCATATGAATATTGGTTTCTTAAAAAAATAATTTTTAAACTCTTGTTAACCTTAAACAAAGTGTACTCAACTGCTGTGGAATATTCCTTCATAGCAGCGTGCATGGTTCACTTTTACATTCTTGTGTGTTGGCCTTCAGGGCTCTTGCAGGAATGGCTCCTCTTATGCTAACTAAATCATCCCTGATGCTGAACATAAATAAGGCGCTGAAATTACTCCCGATGCTCTGAACCTGTCCCTAACTACGGCCTGGAGACTCGTGCTAACCAAGGCCCTGACACTGTCCCTAACCAAGACCCTGACATTACATGTAACTCGGACCCTGACACTACTCCTAGCTCACTCCCTGACACTATACCTAACAAAGGCCATAATGATATTCCTAACTCAGACCCTGACACTGACTCTAACTAAGGCCCTACTGCCGCCAATATCTAAAGTCCTGATACTATCCTGAGTTAATATCCTGACCCAGGTCTTACCAAGGTCCTGAAACTGACCCAAAGTAAGCCTTGATGCTGTCCGAAAATGAGGTCCTGAGGCTCTCCCTAATGGAGGCCCCGATAATGTCTTTAATGAAGACCCTCACGCTGATCCCACAGAGGCCCTTCTGCTGCTCCTAAGACATGCCCTGACAGTGTCCCTAACTCAGGCCCTAAAGATAAGCCTCACTTAGGCCCTTTGGCTGTACCTTCCTTATGCTCTGACGCTGTCTGTATAGGAAGCCCTGGCAGTGGTCCTGATTTAGGCCCTCACGCTGTTCCTAAGTAAGGCCCTGAGGCTCTCAATAACGAAGGTCTTCACGATTTTCCTGGGTCATTTCGTGACGCTATCCCTGGCCCGGAACCTGACTCTGTCCCAAGCTAATGTCCTGCATCCTAGACTAAATGAAACCCTAATGGTATCCCTAACTCAGCCCTGACTAATCCGAACAAAGGCATTGACACTATCTCTCACTAAAGCCCGGAATCTGTCCCTAACATGGGACCTGTTGCAATCAATAACTAAAATCCGGACACTGTCCTGAGCTAATATCCTGACTCATTTCTATCCACTGTTCTGATACTTTCCAAAAGAAAGCCTGTTGCAATCCTTAAGTGAAGACCTGAGGCTGTGCCTAACTCAGGCCCTGAAGCTTTCCCTAACTGAGGCCTTGATTCTGTGACTAACACAGGCCCTTTTCATGTCTTTCACTATGACCTGCATGCTGACCCCACAAAGGCCCTGATGCTGTTCCTACGTCATGCCCTGACTGTGTCTCCAGCAGGTGGGCTGGCACTAGGCCTCACTCAGGCCTAGACGTTCTCCCTAAGTCAGGTTCTGACGCTGTCCCTACCCGAAGCCCTGACACAGGTCCTAAATTAGGCCCTGATTCTCTAAATAACTAAGGTCTTAACACCAACCCACGTCATTTTCTGACACTATCCCTGGCTCGGATCATGAGTCTGTCCCAAGCTAATGTCCTGCATCTTATCCTAAATGAAACCCTAATAGTATCCCTAATTAAGCCCTGACTAATCCGAACAAAGGCCTTGACACTATCTCTCACTAAAGCCCGGAATCTGTCCCTAACATGGGACCTGTTGCAATCAATAACTAAAATCCGGACACTGTCCCGAGATAATTTCCTGACACATTTCTATGCACGATCCTGACACTGTCCCAAACCTGTCGGTGTCCTTAAGTGAAGACCTGAGGCTGTGCCTAACTCAGGCCCTGAAGCTTTCCCTGAGTGAGGCCTTGATTCTGTGACTAACACAGTCCTTGTTCATGTCTTTCACTATGACCTGCATGCTGACCCCACAAAGGCCCTGATGCTTTTCCTACGTCATGCCATGACTGTGTCTCCAGCAGGGGGGCTGGCACTAGGCCTCACTCAGGCCTAGACGTTCTCCCTAAGTCAGGTTCTGATGCTGTCCCTACCCGAAGCCCTGACACAGGTCCTAAATTAGGCCCTGATTCTCTAAGTAACTAAGGTCTTGACACCAACCCAGGTCATTTGCTGACACTATCCCTGGCTCGGAACATGACTCTGTACCAAGCTAATGTCCTGCATCTTATCCTAATTGAAACCCTAATACTCTCCCTAACTAAGGCCCGGACTAATCCTAATTAAGGGATTGACCCTATCTCTCACTAAGGCCCAGAATCTGTCCCTAACATGGGACCTTCTGCAATCAATAATGAATATCCAGACACTATCCTGAGCTAATATGCGGACACTTTTCTATCCACGGACCTGACACAGTCCCAAAGAAAGGCCTGTCGCTGTCCTTAAATGAAGACGAGAGGCTGTGCCTAACTCAGGCCCTGAAGCTTTTCCTAACGGAGGCCTCGATTCTCTGACTCACTCAGGCCCTGCTCATGTCCTTTACTATGACCCAAATGCTGACCCAACAAAGGCCCTGATGCTGCTTCGACGTCATGCCCTGACACTGTCTCCAGCTAGGGGCCTGAAGCTGGGCCTCACTCAGGCCCTCTTGCTTGCCCTAAGTCCGACCCTGATGCTGGTCCTAAATAAGCCCTCAGGTTCTCAGTAACTAAGGTCTTGACACTATCCCGAGGTCATTTGCTGACACAATCCCTAGACTTTACCCTAACCCTGTCCCTAGCTAATGTCCTGCCTCTTATGCTAACTGAAGCCCTTATGCTGTGCCGATGTCAGGACCTCAATTGAGTCCCCATGCCGTGACACTGTCCCTAACTAAGGCCTGGATGTTAGGCCTAACTCACGGCCTGACACTGTCCCTAACTAAGGCCCTGATGCCATCAATATCTAAAGTCCTCACACTATCAGCAAATTTACTAACCCATCTCTTACTAAGGTCCTGAAAATATCGCTAAGTAAGCCGTGACGCTGTCCCTACCAGAAGGCCTGCTCATGTCTTTAACGAAGACCATAATGCTGATCCAACAACGGCACTGATGCTGCTCCTGTGTCACGCCCTGACAGTGTCCCCACCTACAGGAATGACGCTAGGCCTCACTAAGGCCCTGGCGCTCACCCCAAGCCAGTCCGGGATGCGATTTTTACATGAAGCCCTAACATTGCTTCTAAAGAAGGCCCTGATCCTCTCAGTAACTAAGGTCTTGACACTAGCTCTCACTAAGGCCTGGAATCTGTCCCTAACATGGGTCCTGCTGCAATCAATAACTAAAATCCGGACACTATCCTGAGCTAATATCCTGACACATTTCTATCCAAGGTTCTGACACTGTCCCAAAGAGAGCCCTGTCGCTCTCCTTAACTGAAGACGTGAGGCTGTGCCTAACTCAGGCCCTGAAGCTTTCCTTAACCGAGGCCTTGATTCTGTGACTCACTCAAGCCCTGCTCATGTCTTTCACTATGACCCGAAGGCTGACTCCACAAACGCCCTGATGCTGCTCCTAAGTCATGCCCTGACAGTGTCTGCATCTAGGGGCCTGACGCTAGGCCTCACTCAGGCCCTCACCTTCTCCCTATATCAGGCTCTGACACTGTCCCTACCCGAAGCCCTGGCACAGGTCCTAAATTAGGCCCTGATTCTCTAAGTAACTAAGGGCTTGATTCCAAACCTAGGTCATTACCTGACACTAGCCCTAGACCTGATCGTAAACTTCTCTTTTGCTAATGTTAAATTTAGCTAAAGAGATTCTTTAGGATGAAATTCTTTCATCTTCTGAATAGAGTTTTCTGAAAAAAATAATGTTTAAACTCTTACTGAACTTAAACAAAATGTACTCAACTTCTGTGGAATATTCCTTTATACCAGCCTGCCTGGTTTACTTCTGCATTTGCCTGTGTTGGCTTTCAGGGTGCTTGTAGGAATGCCTCCTCTTATGCTAACGAACTAATTCTTATTATGCTAAATCCCCGATGTTGTCCCTAATTAACTTCAGGAAACTCCTCCCAAGGCTGTGAACCTGTCCCAAACTGAGGCCTGGAGACTCATCCTAGCTCAGGCCCTGACACTGTCCCTAGCAAAGGCCCTCACACAACTCCTAGCTCAGTCCCTGACACTATACCTCTGATCCCACAGAGGCCCTTCTGCTGCTCCTAAGTAATGCCCTGACAGTGTCCCTAACTCAGGCCCTAAAGATAAGCCTCACTTAGGCCCTTTGGCTGTACCTTCCTTATGCTCTGACGCTGTCTGTATAGGAAGCCCTGGCAGTGGTCCTGATTTAGTCCCTGACGTTGGTCCTAAGTAAGGCCCTGATGCTCTCAATAACGAAGGTCTTCAAGCTTTTCCTTGGTCATTTCGCGACGCTATCCCTGGCCCGGAACCTGACTCTGTCCCAAGCTAATGTCCTGCATATTATCCTAAATGAAACCCTAATACTCTCCCTAACTAAGCCCCGACTAAACCTAACAAAGGCCTTCACACTATCTCTCACCAACACCCAGAATCTATCCCGAATGTTCCCTGCTGCAATCAATAACTAAAATCCGGACACTGTCCTGACCTATTACCCTGAGTCACTTCTATCCACTGTCCTGATACTTTCCAAAAGAAAGCCTGTTGCAATCCTTAAGTGAAGACCTGAGGCTGTGCCTAACTCAGGCCCTGAAACTTTCCCTAACTGAGGCCTTGATTCTGTGACTAACACAGGCCCTGCTCATGTCTTTCACTATGACCCAAATGCTGACCCAACAAAGGCCCTGATGCCGTTCCTACGTCATGCCCTGTGTCTCCAGCTAGTGGGCTGACAATAGGCCTCACTTGGGCGTAGGAGTTCTGTCTAAGTCAGGCTCTGATGCTGTCCCTACCCGAAGCCCTGACACAGGTCCTAAATTAGGCCCCGATTCTCTAAGTAACTAAGGTCTTGACACCAGCCCAGGTCATTGGCTGACACTATCCCTGGCTCGGAACCTGAGTCTGTCCCAAGCTAATGTCCTGCATCTTATCCTAATTGAAACCCTAATACTCTCCCTAACTAAGGCGCTCACGGATCCTAACTAAGACTTTCACCTTATCTCTCATTAAGGCCCAGAATCTGTCCCTGACATGGGCCGTGCTGCAGTCAATAATGAAAATCCCGACATTATCCTGAGCTAATATCCTGACACATTTCTATCCACGGACCTGACACAGTCCCAAAGAAAGACCTGTCGCTGTCCTTAAATGAAGACAAGAGGCTGTGCCTAACTCAGGCCCTGAAGCTTTTCCTAACGGAGGCCTCGATTCTCTGACTCACTCAGGCCCTGCTCATGTCCTTTACTATGACCCAAATGCTGACCCAACAAAGGCCCTGATGCTGCTTCGACGTCATGCCCTGACACTGTCTCCAGCTAGGGGCCTGAAGCTGGGCCTCACTCAGGCCCTCTTGCTTGCCCTAAGTCCGACCCTGATGCTGGTCCTAAATAAGCCCTCAGGTTCTCAGTAACTAAGGTCTTAACACTATCCCGAGGTCACTTGCTGACACAATCCCTAGACTTTACCCTAACCCTGTCCCTAGCTAATGTCCTGCCTCTTATGCTAACTGAAGCCCTTATGCTGTGCCGATGTCAGGACCTGAATTGGTTCCCCACGCCGTGACACTGTCCCTAACTAAGGCCTGGATGTTAGGCCTAACTCACGGCCTGACACTGTCCCTAACTAAGGCCCTGATGCCATCAATATCTAAAGTCCTCACACTATCCTCAGCTAATTTACTATCCCATCTCTTACTAAGGTCCTGAAAATATCGCTAAGTAAGCCGTGACGCTGTCCCTAACAGAAGGCCTGCTCATGTCTTTAACGAAGACCATAATGCTGATCCAACAAAGGCACTGATGCTGCTCCTGTGTCACGCCCTGACAGTGTCCCCACCTACAGGAATGACGCTAGGCCTCCCTCAGGCCCTGGCGCTCGCCCGAAGCCAGTCCGTGATGCTATTATTACATGAAGCCCTAACATTGCTTCTAAAGAAGGCCCTGATCCTCTCAGTAACTAAGGTCTTGACACTATCTCTCACTAAGGCCTGGAATCTGTCCCTAACATGGGTCCTGCTGCAATCAATAACTAAAATCCGGACACTATCCTGAGCTAATATCCTGACACATTTCTATCCAAGGTTCTGACACTGTCCCAAAGAGAGCCCTGTCGCTCTCCTTAACTGAAGACGTGAGGCTGTGCCTAACTCAGGCCCTGAAGCATTCCTTAACCGAGGCCTTGATTCTGTGACTCACTCAAGCCCTGCTCATGTCTTTAACTATGATCTGAATGCTGACTCCACAAACGCCCTGATGCTGCTCCTAAGTCATGCCCTGACAGTGTCTGCATCTAGGGGCCTGACGCTAGGCCTCACTCAGGCTCTCACATTCTCCCTATATCAGGCTATGACACTGTCCCTACCTGAAGCCCTGGCACAGGTCCTAAATTAGGCCCTGATTCTCTACGTAACTAAGGGCTTGTTTCCAAACCTAGGTCATTACCTGACACTAGCCCTAAACCTGAACGTAAACTTCTCTTTTGCTAATGTTAAATTTAGCTAAAGAGATTCTTTAGGATGAAATTCCTTCATCTTCTGAATATAGTTTTCTGAAAAAAATAATGTTTAAACTCTTTCGCACCTTAAACAAAATGTACTCAACTTCTGTGGAATATTCCTTTATACCAGCGTGCATGGTTTACTTCTGCACCTGCGTGTGTTGGCTTTCAGGGTGCTTGTAGGAATTCCTCCTGTTATGCTAACTAAATCCCTGATGCTGTCCCTAAATAACGCCCTGAAATTAGTCCCGAGGCTGTGAACCTGTCCCAAACTGAGGCCTGGAGGCTCCTCCTATCTCAGTCCCTGACACTATGCCTAACAAAGGCTATAATGCTACTCCTAACTCAGGCCCTGACACTGTGTCTAACTAAGGCCCTAGTGCCGCCAATATCTAGAGTCCTGATACTATCCTGAGTTAATATCTTGACCCAGGTCTTACCAAGGTCCTGAAACTGACCCAAAGTAAGCCTTGATGCTGTCCATAAATGAGGCCCTGAGGCTCTCCCTAACAGAGGCCCTGATAATGTCTTTAATGAAGAACCTGACGCTGATCCCACAGAGGCCCTTCTGCTGCTCCTAAGTCATGCCCTGACAGTGTCCCGAACTCAGGCCCTAAAGATAAGCCTCACTTAGGCCCTTTGGCTGTACCTTCCTTATGCTCTGACGCTGTCTGTATAGGAAGCCCTGGCAGTGGTCCTGATTTAGGCCCTCACGTTGGTCCTAACTACGGCCCTGAGGCTCTCAATAACGAAGGTCTTCACGCTTCTCCTGGGTCATTTCGTGACGCTATCCCTGGCCCGCAACCTGACTCTGTCCCAAGCTAATATCTTGCATCTTATCCTAACTGAAACCCTAATAGTTTCCCTAACTAAGCCCTGACTAACCCTAAGTAAGTCCTTCACACTCGCTCTCACTAAGGCCCGGAATCTGTCCCTAACATGGGACCTGCTGAAATCAATAACTAAAATCTGGACACTATCCTGAGATAATTTCCTGCCACATTTCTATGCACGTTCCTGACTCTGTCCCAAAGAAAGCCCTGTCAGTGTCCTTAAGTGACGTCCTGAGGCTGTGCCTAACTCAGGCCCTGAAGCTTTTCCTAAATGAAGCCTTGATGTTCTTAGTAACTCAGGTTCTGATCATATCTTTCACTGAGACCATAATGTTGACCCAACAAAGGCCCTGATGCTGCTCTTAAGTCATGCCCTGACAGTTTCTCCAGCTAAGATCCTCTTAATGTACACATTCAACGCAATCCTTACCAAAAGTCCAATGACATTTTCCATAGAAACAGGACGAACCATCTTAGGTTGTGTGTGGAACCACAAAGGACCCAGAAGAACCAAAGCGACCCTGAGGCAGGGGAACGTGTGGAGGCATCTCGCTCCCTGACTTCACACTTCATTATGAAGCTAGTCCCCCAAAATTGTGGCATTGGCAGAAAAACAGGCACACAGACCACAGGAATAGAGCAGAGAGCCCAGGAATCAACCTACAGATATGTGATCAGTTAATTCACAAGAAAGGAGCCAAGAACATACACCAGGGAAAGGACAGGCCCCTCAATAAACGGTGCTGGGAAAACCAGACACCACACGCCAAAGAACAACATTCAACTGTCTACACCCCACACAAAATGGGCCAAAAACCCAGTTTTCCACATCAAGCCCTTCCTCTCCTGGGTCCTCTGGAGACAGACACCCACAGCGGTCAGCCACGCACAGGAACCTTCTCCCCACTTTTCCTCACCTTCTCCCTCAGCGGCATCACCTCCTAGCAGGTCCTGAGGAGATCAGGCTCATGTCAGTCTGAACTGGACCCCCCAGTGTCCAAGAGCTGAAGCCTCGGCGGGTCCTGAGGAGACCCGGTTTCCGTTAGTGTGGACTTGACCCCGGGTTGTACCGAAGCCGGGCCATCAGCGTGGACTCAGCCCCGCGTGTTCCTGAAGCCAAAGCCCCAGCAGGTCCCGAGGAGACAGGGCTCCTCCCAGCATGAACATGAACAGCGTGATCTGAACAGACATCCTGCCAAAAAAGTTACAGATAGTAAAAGTCATACAGAAAAAAGCTCAACATCATATACCATTAGGGAACTACAAATTAAAATCATGAGACACCATAGCACACCAATTGGGACTGCTAAGCTCCAAAAATATGACAATACCAATTGCTAGAGGGTGAGGAACAAAAGGAACTCTCCCTCATAGCTGGGGGGATGCCTGTGCAGCCACTTTGTAAGACAATTTGGCAGTTTTTTCCAAAGCTAAACAAGTCTCACGTTGGGATCCAACAATCATACTTCCAGTATTTAGGCAACTGCTTTGAAAATCTATGTCCAAATGCAAACAAGGATGCAATTATGCACAGCAGCACTTCCATAATGGCTAAAAACTTGAAATCAGGATATCCTTCAAAAGATGAATGCATCAGCAAATTGGGATACATCCATGTCAAGGCGAGTAGAATATGCCACCTCAAAATATGTCTCTCTGGCATAAGGGTTATTGGTCTGCTTTAAAAAGAATAGGGCTTCCCTGGTGGCTCAGTGAGTAAGAGTCCACCTGCCGATTCAGGGGACACAGGTTCGAGGCCCGGTCCGGGAAGATCCCACATGCCGCAGAGCAACTAAGCCTGTGCGCCACAACTACTGAGCCTGTGCTCTAGAGCCCGCAAGCCACAACTACTGAGCCCGTGTGCCACAACTACTGAAGCCTGCATGCCTAGAGCCTGTGCTCCGTGACAAGAAAAGCCACCACAATGAGAAGCCCCTGCTCGCCAACACCCAGAGAAAAGACTGCACGCAGCAACGAAGACCCAATGAAGCCAAAAATAAAATAATAAATTTATTTTTAAAAAAATCTCAGAAAACTGAGATTGCCGTTTTATGAAGGGCATTTACAATAGAGAAATCTCCATTTATAAGGGTATGTCCCTCTTTGCACCAAAAATAGAAGGATAGTTAAATCTTAAATAACTCTTTTCAATGGGGAAGTCCTGACTTAAATGTGCACACAGCCATACCCTTGTTTACTGTGCTTTGCATGATAACCTTCCATAACTGGCCTTCCCCCCTTCCCCAGCATCTTTTCTGTTTTTAGCTGAAGACGGTATTGAAGGGGATGGTTTGGGGAGTGACTCAGTTTTCCGTGGTATCCCCCCTCTATTCAGAAGGTATACATGTTATTAAACTTCTGCTTTTCTCCTGGTAATCTGTCTTTTATTACAGGGGCGGGGGGGGCCTCAACCAAGAACCTAGAAAAGTAGAGGGAAAATTGTTTTTCCTCCCATACACATGCAGTGGAATACTACTCAGCAGAAAGGAATGCACCATCCACCTATGGAAAGACATGGATAAACCTTCAGCGTGTACTGCTAAGTGAAAAATCCAGCCTGAGCAGGCTGCACACAGTATGACCCCATTGATGACATCCCGGGAAAGGCAAAGCTACATAGATGATAAGCAGATCATGGGGTGGGGGGTTTGAAGTAGTCCATGTGATACTCTAGGATGGATACCTGTCACTATGCATTTGTCTCAGCCCATAGATGTGTGTAGCCCAAGGGGCCAATCATAATCTACTCAAATTTAGTTATTTAGGGTGTAGGATGTTGCACGATGGAATACGTCATGTGACAGAATCTAACTGTATTAGAAATATATGGAAACAACTCACTGTAGGGGATGGGGTAAAAGCTGCTGACTTAAGTTACCTTTGGAAATGAATGGAATCTGTAGGCTAAAGGCAAAATGGCCCGTATATACACAGTGGGCTTTGTTTTATGAAGTTCTTTCCAGGGTGTAGTAGCTAACAATTCTGAAACCTCTGCACATGTAATGTGGAAAGGAGCAATGCATAGATAAATGGCAGATGGTGGGAGCCAGGCTCCTTGCTGTGGGAGTGCGAACTTACAGGTACGCAAGGGGAGAGCCTCTGCCCTCGTAATCCTGGATCTGGGCTTCCTGGGAGGATGCCGACTGGCCGGGGGGAACACACAGATCTTCACGCCGGGAAGACCCTGCAGACATAGGAACTTCGCACCCCATCTTTCCATCCACACCTGCTAGAAACACTCAGCACTCCGTAATCAGTCAACTGCAGCGTTTAAGACATTCTCACCCCTAAGCAGATAAAGGAGCGTGAGGGTCTTGCTTACCCCTAAGCTGTCCCAAAATCTAGGCCCTGGGTGGAGACAGTTTGGGGATTCCTGGGACACTGAATCCAGGCTCTGGGGGTGGAGCCAAGTTGGGGGCTCCTGGGCCTCTGAATCCAGGCCCTGGGGGTGGAGCCAGGTTGGGGGTTCCTGGGCCTCTGACCAGCAGGTGAGAGGAAGGAGGAAGACCAGTCCTGAGGACAGAGGTGCCCTGAAGTCTGTGAGCCCAGGAGCCCCGATGGGACTCATTCCCAGGGAGGACATGGGCGGGGCCTGCAGTGGTTCTGTGTTCCCCCTGGGCCCTTTGATGAAGCCATGGCAGCACTGGGCCCAGACGTCTCCTGGCGGCGTCTCAAACTCTGACACAGTGGTTTTACAAAGGAACAAGAGAATGGAGCTGAGCCCCTGACGGCCACTCCTTTCTGGCTCTGAGTTGCTTCCAACAAGACCGCAGTCACCTGCATTAGTCTGCTGTGACCCATCTGCCCCCACTTTGCCTTTCCTCTCCCTCCCTGCGATGATTCCAGTGACATTTCCAGCCCGGACCCCTCTCCCAGGCCAGACGCCTCCGTCCAGTCACTGCACACCCATCTCACCTTGGGGGCTTAGCAGGGTTTCAGAGGACTGGGATCCTGCAGCTCCCCACACCCAGGAGCAGCCCCACCTCCCCAGGTTGCTGAGCCCAGCCACCAGGTGTAACCAAGCAGGACCCTGTGGGGCCTTCCCAGGACAGACCCCTCCCCCACACCCTCTGCTGTAGCTCCTCTCTGAAGTACCTGGATAACAGTGCCCGATGCATGCTTCCTCCACCACCAAGTGGAAGAAATTAACTACTTGATGATCAGGAACAGGTAACCCCGGAGCTCCTGGTGCTTAAGAATTTATAACGTTAACCGCCCGTTACCTCACCATCAATCAGAGAATTGTGCACCAGCTGATCACATACCCTGCGACCCCCCTCCTTCACTTGGCCTTGAAAATTGCTTTGCTGAAATCCTTCAGGGAGCTCGGGGTTTTAGAGCACAGGCCACCTGGCCTCCTTGTATCCGCACTTTGACAATTCAGGCTGCACCTTCCTCCACCACCCCCGGTGTCAGTAGACTGGCTCTGCTGCCCTCGGGCGAGCGGACCCACGTTCGGTTCGGTAACACTGGGGCCTCCCAGGCTCCCACTCGCCTTGTGCCCCAGTGACTGTCAGCTCCTCCTCCACAGTCTTGTTGCAGCAAAAACAGAAACGAAGTTTCCCTGCCCTGAGAACAAGGGGACAGCGAAAAGACTAGAGAAGAAACGTAACCTGGCCTAAAAGAGCTCATCACTCCTTGTTTCACTTTGTCACTCATTTGTAGTAACCAGATTTGTACTCTACAAAGCTAACCTCACTCCGACACTATGGAATTTACCTTCGGCACCCATCACCCCTCACTGTGTGTGTTACAGCCCCTGCTTCTCACTCCCTAACCTTATTATGTAACGCACTTAGATTCTATACGCTCCTCATAACAAATCACCCCCTAGTTTTTCATTTCAGAAACAAGGTCACTGGCCAATAAACCAGAGGCAAACGGACGCAATTACCAGTCTGCTGGACCCCAATTACCGGCGACCTGATGCCAGCGATGACTGTTTTGAAATAATGCAAAGGAAAGGAGGAATGCAAGACCTTCACTACTTTGATCCTTATCCTCTACCCTGGACTGCGGAAGCCCCACATATAAAATCTTCCCTGATTCTCAAAGAGGGGTGCCCAGTTCTTGAGGTGCTAGCCAGCTGTGTCTTCCCTGCTGCCTGGCAGAAAAATAAAGCCATCTGTCTCTTCCTCCAAAACCCCTGTCTCCGTATTTCTGTTCGGCCTCGGTGCACAGGGAAACCGATACTTTGACAACGGTCTGTGGCCAGTTCCCACACTAATTCCCCTCTACGCCCACAGCCCTGGCCCAAGCCGGATCTTGTGCCTGGTTCCTCCATCAGACCTGACAAACCTCCCTGCCCCACGGTGCGTCTCACATCCCACCCCAACGTGGTCTTTCTGAAGCATAAACGAGACTGTGACTCTCTCCCTCCTGTAATCCCCCAAAGTTTCCCCACTTTCGCTAGGGTATCTGCCAAGGCCCTGAGAGTCCCCAGCAGCCCCACTAGGCTGCTGACTCCTGGGTTCCCAGACACTGAGCACCTCAGCAGGCCAGGTGACACGGCAGGAAACCCCAGAACTGCTCACCTCAGGAGGGGGCTGGCACTGCCACTGCCTGATCAAAGAGAGCAGAGAAGGGTTCCCCAGCTGGGACACAAACTCTGCACGAGTGGCCTCTCCTTGAGCCATTAGCTCACCTCGTATGACTTGAAGGAAGGAAGGACCGAGGCACACTTGGTTCCTAAGGAGGATGCTATAGGCTCAGTCATGTCTCCCTAAATCCACATGCTGAATGCCTAACCCCCAGGACCCCAGGATGTGTCTGTATTTGGAGATGGGATTTTTAAAGAGATGATCAAAGTAAAAATGACGTCACTAGGGTGGATCCTAATCCAATAGGATTGATGTCCTATAAGAAGAGATTAGGACACAGATAGGCACAGGGGGAGACCATGTGAGGACCTGGGGAGAAGATGGCTGTCTAAGCACCAAGGAGAGAGGCCTCAGGAGAAGCCAGCGTGCAGACACCTTGATCTCCGACAGCATCCAGGACTGGGAGATAGGCCTGTTATTCAAGCTGCGCAGTCTGTGGTATTTGTTACGGTGGTCCCGAGCAGACTCACAGGGTAACTCAGGGCTCAGACTGGACAGACCCTGCTCTCCATCCCCTTGTACGTGAGTTACAGGAGCCCCAGGCACTGAGGAGGGGGTCCCTGAGGAGGCACAAGATAGAAGATGCTAGGCATTAACACGACTGCATTCATGTTAAACGTGCCTGAAGTCCATTCACCTGAGATGGTTTTGTCCTGCATGTACATCGGCACCTCTAGTCTGAACTGCAGACCTTTGGCTTCACCACCTCCACTGCGAGCATTAGCTTCACCTGCTGTGGACCATCTCCTATAGGATTCCCAGAACCACAGAGCATCGAAGCTTCACAGAACCCAGAATCTGTGCGCTAGTGTCTGGGCGACCCTCACAACAGAGCCGCACAGCTGCCCATCAGAACCCATTTCCCTTTTTCCTGTGCACAGCTACCCTGCACATCCCAGCCTTCCCACCCCTTACAGCTGGGGCACAGTGTCTCGTGTTACCAAGGGGAAGGGGTGGAGGTGGTGAGGGCCTTGGCCAGCCTGCATCCTAGGACGGAGGGCACGATGTCCCTGTGGTCACCCCACCCCGCTGGTTGAAACACTCACCTGGAAGCAGGGAGGAGAAACAAAGTGGGGGCAGAGCCTGGGAACTGACACCCACCTGCCCTGGACTCTCACAGGAAGGGGACAGAGACATCTTGAGCTTCAGCCCAGTTTTGGGAGACACTATGTTCCAGCAACAAACTTGGCCTTAAACGCTAAGTTGCTTTACAAACCCCTCCCCAGCTGTCACAGAAAGTCAGGCTTCATCTCATCACACGTTTCTCAAACACCAGCTCACGCTGAGACCACCTCTCAGGTGATGGTGTTTCAGAGCAGCCCCTTTAAAAGATCCCTGGATTTCAGCTCTCCCCGCCCTGCCTTCAGTTTAAGGGAGAAGTTTCCTTGACAACCTACCTTGACAAACCTGCTCAGTTTCCTTAACAACCAAGCTTCGCAATCTCCCAAACTCTTCTCCTTCAAACATTCCTATCCTAAGCTTGATGAGCCTAAAGTGACAGTGCTGTCATCACGTGCCACAGGGTGACTCCTCCAAGCCCGTAGTTACTGGTTACATGATGCTACTGATGATGACATCCCAGAAGAGCCAGCTTTGCAATATCACCATTTCTGGACTCGGCACTGGGTCCCTTTCCACAGACAGAGTGGAGTGGCTGTTTCCACGGGCCCCGTGGTGGAAGAGCTCACCTAATGCAGCCAGGACTTCACCCTTTCCAGGTGATTCCAGGGTCCTCATTCTCCCCAGACCCCCACCCACATGGCTGCTGGCTGCTATCTATACGGGACCTTGGTAATCTCCTAAAATTAGGATTATTTTATACACAGGTAATGGGTTGAATGCTGGTCCCAAAATATGTTCCCCCCAGAACACAGGAACCGGACCATATCTGGGAAAAGCGTCTTTGTATATGTAGTTAAGGGTCTCAAGGTGAGGCCATCTGGGCTTAGCGTGGCCCCCAATCCAATTGAGAGAGTCCTTATGAGACAAAAGAGGAGAAACACAAACATAGAGGAGAAGCCACGTGAAGGCAGAGACAGGAGGGCTGCAGCCGCAAGCCTGGGGATGCCTGGAGCCCCCCAAAGCTGGAAAAGGCAGGAAGAGCCCTATCCTGGAGCCTCTGGAGGGACGTCCATCCTGGAACACCATGATCTCAGATGTCTGGTCTCCAGGACTGGGGGAGGATGAATTCCTGTTGTTTTAAACCACCCAGCTTGTGGTCATTTGTTACAGAAGCCACAGAACAGTCACACGGACCCTGCTCTGTGGGACCCTGGAAGTGCGGGTCTCATTAAAGACCAACAGAGGCTGGGTTACAGAACCCTTAGAGTCAGCACTGGGCCCCAGAAATTCTAAAGCAGTGGCTGGACACCAGAACGTTGAGGGGTCAGTCGGAAGCCAATCCCTAAGGGGGCCGGCTGCACACGGCCTCCCCAGGTTTTTATGCCTGCCTGTACAAGTTGGGGATAAGTATTTCCATCCTGATTCAGGACCTCTGATATCACCGTTCACGCTGCCAATTAAGAACCCACTAGTTACACAGAGGAAAACCCTTTCAGGAAAACCCTTGCTCCAGTGGTAAACAATTCTGAAGTTGGTCAGAGGTGGGGAATCATCTCTCATGCAGCCAGCAGCCCCCCCGCAAGGAACGTCCTCATTGCAAAGCTGGGGGACCATGTCAAGGCGTCCCTGAGTAAACATGAGCTGACCCCCAGGCCAGCTGCTGCTGAACTGTTCCCACCCTTCCCAGCTAAAACACCTGAATGTGTGCAAGGACTTGAAAGCCTAGAGGAAGGGCCATGGAGCCACACCAGCACGGAGGCCGACTTGGGGCCTGCAGGCCAGCCAGCATGGTCCTGGCCCCGGGCGCTCTTCTGGAAGCTTTCCATCTCCCTGCCCAATGTACCCCTCCTGTCCCGACCCCCACCGCTTTTCTCCGTCCTCACCTCTGCCCGGGGAGAAATTCCAGCGGCAGGTATGGGTGACACATCCTCTTCTTTAGCAGGTGGCAGCGCGGCAACTCCTGCAGAAAGTCCACCAGAGCCCCACTCGCACCGGGCCACGCACAGAGCCGTGGGCCCTACTCCCTCCCACCAGCCCAGCCCCGAGACTGCCGATGGGGCAGAGAATATGGCGTCAGGCACAGCTGCAGGGGCTCTTGCTGCCTGGAGCGGTGTTTATATTGACCTCAGCCCAGGCACACCTGGGGAGGACTGGCCGGCCGGGTCAGACTGCCCAGGTCAGCCACTCCTCGCCCCTCAGGGGCTCACAGTTGCATAAAATGGACCTTGCTGCACCGGTCAGTTCCAAGGAACACGTGTAGGTCCTGAGGGTCAGGATAGACAAGGGGCTGCAGCCCTGGCTTGTTTTCTAACCATTTTATCTGGCCCATGAGTGGGAGACAACTTCAAGAAGACCCTCTCCTAATAAAAGGAACCCAGGAGTCAGGGAGAGGAGGGGTGGTGGGTGGAGACAGAGACCTGGTGCCCCGGCTGCAGTGGAAGTCTCTGGAAGACCAGGCGGAGGGAGGCCACACAGAGTGAAGCCCAGGGTCACAGACCTGTCGGAGCTGCTGTTTGTTAGTTCAAGTCCTGCTCTGAGGTGCTCTGTGTCAGCTCTGAGTGACAGGGGGTGCTCTGCAATGAGGGCTATGCGCACGGTTCCTGTGTGCCCAGCCCTGCCGTGGTACCTGCACAAGGGTGTTCCGTATCCAAGGAGGGGCCTGACCACGAGAGTCCCGTGGGCTGCTGGGTAGCTGCACAGGTGAGCTCCATATCCTGGGAGGGGCCTGACCACGAGAGCCCCGTGGGCTGCTGGGTACCTGCCCAGGTGAGCTCCATACCCTGGGAGGGGCCTGACCACGAGAGCCCCGTGGGCTGCTGGGTACCTGCCCAGGTGAGCTGTATATCCTGCGAGGGGCCTGACCACGAGAGCCCCGTGGGCTACTGGGGAACTGGTAAAGATGTCGGGACAGTCAGTGAAGCCACTGAGGATATGCATCCAATAGTTCCTAATTCCTACACCCTGCTGGTCATTGTACCATCCCCCAGGACATAGTATTCTGTATGAGACTTACATGATGCTTTCTTCTATATTCCATTAGTCCCAGAGGTCACAGAAATTTTGGCTTGTGACTGGCAGGACTCAGCATACAAGGAAGACAGTACTGCTGGGCCGTCCTCCCCCAAGGGTTCAAAACTTCCCGCACCACCTTTGGGGAAACTTAACTAAAACCTCAAAGATCTACCTCTGGAGAAGGGAACCCTCCTTCAATATGCAGACGACATTCTGATCCCCAGCCCTACTAAGGAGGCCTCTGAACTACCTAGCCAATAAAGGATAGAAGGTGTCCAAGACAAAGGCTCAAATATCACAGACTAAGGTGACCTGCCTGGGCTTCATTCTCACAGAAGGTCGGAGAAGCCCATCCCAGGAAAGGGAAGAAGTCATTTGCAGCCTTACCCCTTCTAAACCTAGAAGACAGCTTAAGGGTTCCTAGGGAGGTCGGGGTTTGCTGCATCTGGATCCCTAACTACAGTCTAATAGCTGGGCCTCTATAGGAAACATTGAAAGGAAAAGATGATGATCTGTTCGAATAGAATCCAGAAGCGGTCTTTCAAGAATGGAAAGAGCAGTTAATTCAGACCCTTGCCCTGGACCTCCCTAACTTAGCTAAACCCTTTGACCTTTACATTCTGGGTAGAAAGTGAATCGCCCTTGGAGTATTAGTGCAAAAACTGGGACCTCTTGAAATGGAACAATGCAAGAATGCCCTCCAGGTAGGAGAAAGTACGGTCACCAAGGGCTTGGCCCGCCGCCCCATCCGGCCAAGATACTGGGGGTATCTAAAAACCTGGAATCCGCAGCCCGCAAGGCCAACTCCCTCCTAAGGGGAAAGGACCGCACGCGGTGATCCTAACCACCCACCATGCCCTGAAGTTGCAGGCGTCGCTCCGTGGGCACACTGACCTCGAGTGAGGAAGCCCTCCAACTCCAACCTCCAGAGGGACAACTGGGGGCAACGGGTCCCCATGATGACCCGTGTGACCATCACTTGACGTGGATCTTCTCTCAGAAAACAACAAGAGCGTGCCCCAAAAGAGCAGACTACTGCTTGCAGGACTTACTGCACCCAGAGCGGAGCTCATAAGCTTGGCGGGGGAACCCTAAATAACGCTGTCACCATAGAAACACCTACAGACACCGCGGTGACGGCGGCGGCCGATGAGACCGGCTGCACTCCTGGATACTTGAAAAGGCCGTTGACTCAGTGGCCGTCATGGGTCTGGATCACCACCGGCCCTGGACTGTGTGGGAGTTGAGCAGGCAGGGTTCTGACACCTGGTGCTGTTTGTACGTTAATTCAGGGGCCTAATTGAAGAAAGCGCAGACTACTGGTCAGAGCATCTAGGCTGGCAGAAACCGTCTGCCTAAGGTGGCCGAACAAATGTGGGCGGGGTAAAACCGGCCACCCCAGAGTCTCTGCGCATCTCTTTCCTGCACCCTTAAAGGTCATTAGAATCTATAACACTTCAAATGCTGGGGCTCAGGCGGACGAGCAGTGAGGGAAGAGCCCTGGGGACAGTCAACCTCACCTGGAGGCTGCTGGGGAGAAGTTCTGCCCCTCCCCCCGGGTATGAGGCCTCCCGACTCAGCACGAAGCAGTTACAGAAGCGGGGTCTGCACCCTCAGCGCCCCAACAATGAGGAATGGGACAAAAGGCAGAGGAGGGGTTTGTCACCGGCAGAGCCCATGAAAAAATCCTGGGAGATAAAAATAGAATCCGGGCAATAAAGTAAAGTCTAACGTTTATTCCTTTGTGCTTTGTCTAATTTCACTTGCCCCTAGGTTTCCACATGCAGAGGTCCCACACCCGGCACTTCAGAACCTATTTCCTGGTGCAAAATGGCTGGGCCGACACCTCAGCTCGCGGGGCCCCATGCAGACTCCGCGACATGGAGCCTGAGCTCCAGCCAACCCGGCCCTCGAGACTCCGCCCCTTCCGTCCCGCTGATGCTGCCGGGATCCCCACACAGCAGCCCCGCCCACAGCCCTCGGGGGAGCGCACGCTCTCACCTCTCCCCGTTCTCTGATCAGAATCTAAAGTTTCCTTTGCTTCTGAACCAAACTCAGTCTCGTTCTCTTGGCTCCAATGACACGGGGCAGGAGACCCTTGTTGGGGCCCACTCTGCAGGATCAGTGACAGAAATTGAGAACATTGTAACTTCAATGAACAGATGTGTGAGCCAAACTGTAATTAACCTAGAGCCGTGTATAAGGCTCGGGTAAAATAAGATGTTTCCAACACTTCCATTTGATATTTCCATCACTTTAGTATAGGCAAGTTCAGTGAAGGGGTTTGTCTTATTTGTCAGGTCAACATTAGAGAAATGAAGTGATTTCTTTCCAAGGATGTACATCGAATAATCTTGGCTGAAGCTTCAATATAGTTTTGAATGCTTTTCCATTGAAAATGATACCTCTCTTTCAGCTCCCCCATTTCTGAGAAACATAAAATCTTATAATTTATTATTACCAAAGGGGAAAGGTGCAGGGAGGGATAAATGAACAGTTTGGGATTAACACGTACACACTGCTATGTATAAAATAGATCATCAACACAGAACTACTGTACAGCACAGGGAACTACACTCAATATTTTGTAATAACCTAGAAGCGGAAATAATCTGAAAACGAATAGATATTTTTATTGACATCATCTATCAATGACAGATACAATGTACCCTAAGGGAGGCCGATGGTCAGCGCTTCTGACCCTGAAGACTTTAATCATCTTAAGTTCGGACTCTGCCTACTGCCCAAGGCCCTTAATGAACATACGTGTAGCCATAGCGTAAAATTCCCCAGTTTAGGGTTCAGGGAGACACTGACTTGGAAACATCCCTGGTGTTCTCTTACCATGCACGGGACCCTTCCTACAGCTAAAACATGACTCTGACACCCAGAAGGTGGTACACCATTTGATCGGGAAGAGTTTGGAAAAGGCATCTCATCTCCTCATCTCCAGGGAGTCGGGTTCACCCCCCCCAGTGTCTTTCCTAACAATCTCCCCACTTGGGGATGTCAGCACCTTCAACCTCCTGTTGCGCACAGTTTGGAATTTGTCCAGAGGATGAAGCGGAAGGATGAGAAACAATGAGAGAAAAGTCCTAGGTGTTCGGACAGGCACATGTCACTCTCATTTCCAATCAGGAAGACGAAATGACCAAAGGCTAAGATTGCCCATGGAAAAAGAATACGGCTTGAGGAAATCCCACTGTTTTGTGGCCAGTTCCCAAAAACACAAGTTGAAAAATGGAACTCAGGATCACTAAAATTCACGAAACTGCAGAGTTGAAAATATCTATCATTGAAAAATGTCTTGAGGGAAGTCACCGAAAAGGAATTGTAAGCAAGGGAGAATGGCAGGAAAGGGATTTGAAGAGGTAAAAAGGACTCATCATGAAAGCACAAAAAAGGGGCTGAACATCGCCAACGGTGCAGTTAGCCAAAAAGGGCGTATGCTTTTTTCCTGAATATATTCAAGAAAAGGGCATACAGCCTTTTTAGCCAACCAAACAGGTGGGCATTGCAAATCAATACTACAAAAAGTATCACACTTCGCATCAGTCAGAAGAGCCATCCTCATAAAGTGTAAACACCAGAAATGCAGGACAGGGCGAGGAGTGAAGGGAGCCCTGTGAGGCTGATAGTGGAAATGTAAATTGCCAACGGGCACACTGAAGAAGTGTACTGTGTTTACTAAAACATCTAAACAGATGAGCTACAGAGCATAGGGCACTTGCACTCATGGGCGAATATCTTGGGAAAAACAAAAATCGTCAGGATACAGGCACCCCAACGTTTACCGCCTCTCTGTTTAAAAGAGCCTCGACTTGGATAAAACCTAAATATACCTGGAAGGAAAAAATGGATAAAAGAGATGTGGTACGTATGTAGAGTGGAATATAACTCAGCCAGGAAATCAATGAAATAAGGCCAGTTGCATCAACTCAGGAGGAGTTATGTAAGATCATTCTAGGTAACATAAGTCAGAAAGAAAAAGACACATATCGTAAGATATAACTTAAAGGTAGAATCAACAATGGCTACACATGAAACAAATTACAAAACAGAAACATAGTCAAATATGTAGAAAACACACATAAGGCTGCCAAAGGGGAAAGGTGGGGAGGGGTGAGGCATTATCCAGGAGGTTGAAATTAGCAAAGATACCGTTCCAAATACCAAATTGATAATAGACGAGGCCTACACGGAACCTCAAAGAACTGCACTCAGCACATTCAAGTCACCAGAAAAAATTCTATACGACTGTTAAGAATCTGAAAAAGAATTTATTGATGTCTGTTTCTACGTGAATCAAGTGGATGTAGAACAGCAACAAACAGCGTTGAAAATCAGCTGTAACCAATATAACAATAGTAGAAAAAGACAGTGACAGACATAAAAACCCTTATAACTTTTGCTCAGGGGCTATGATGCAACATGGATTGAACACACCTAGACACACAGCAGGATGAGACATAAGGTTGGACACTCTTGGGACTGAGAGGATTGGTGAGGTTGAGTGAGCAAATGCAGACCCTTTAAAGTAATACTGTGTGCTACCCATTCCATGGGTCCCAACTCTCCAGGTGCAACGCAACCTTCCTACAGCTAAAAGATGCATGGGAAGCCCAGAGGATGACACACCGTGTGATCATGAAAGGTTTCGACAGCGCACCTCATTTTTCATCTCCTGGTGCTCGGGTTCACCATTCCAGCCGCTTTACTAACAATCTCCCCACTTGGAGAATCAGCACCTTTAACCTCCTGTTTCGAACAGTTTGCAATATGTGCCGAGGATGAACGGGAAAAGGGGGAACCAATGAGAGACTCGCTGGAGGTGTTTGGTCGGGCACATGTTACTCTCATTTCCCATCACGAAGAAGAATTCACCAAAGGCTCAGCCTGAAGCCCCGAAACCAGGATAGGGCCTGAGGCGATGCTGTGGTTTTCTGGGCCAGCTCACAAAAAGGGCAGTTGAAACATGGAGCTCAGGGGCACTGCAACTCACAAACCTGCACAGTGATAAATGACAACTACCATCCAAAAATACATTGAGTTAAGGCAACGAAGAGGATTTGAAAGCAAGGCAGAATTGCAGGAAACAGATTTCAAGAGGTAGATTGGAGTTTCCTTGAAAGCACATGAAAAGCGGCAGAACTTGGACAATGATGCAGTTGGCCAAAAAGGGAGTATGTGTTCCTTCCTGAATATATTCAGGTAAAAAAGCATACACACGTTTTGGCCAACCAAGCAAGCTGGGAGAGCAAATCAGCACTACAAAGAAGTCTCACTTCCCCCCGGTCAAAACGGCCATCTGAAAAAAGTGTAAAAAACCACAAATGCAGGACAGGCCATGGAAAACAGGAAACCTTGTTATGCTGACGGGCGGGATGAAAATTGCCGCAGACACTCTACAAAAGTGTATGGTGTTTCCTAAAACATCTAAACAACAGAGCTACAGAGCATAGGGCACTTCCACTCATGGGCGTATATCTTGGGAAGACTAAAAATCAACAAGACACAGGCACCCCAAAGCTTAGGGCTGCTCTGTTTACAAGAACCTCGACTTCGGTACCCGTTCCATATCCCAGGAAAGAGAAAAATGGATACAGAAGTTGTGAAACTTATGTACAATGGAATATCACTCAGCCATGAAATCAATGTCATAAGGCTAGTAGCAGCATAATGAGTGGATTTAGGTACGATAATTCAAAGTGAAAAAGGTCACACAGAAAAAGAAATTTATCAAAACATATCACTTATAGAGGGAATGTAAACATGGCTACAAAGAACTGAATTAAAACAGAACAGAGTCACGCTTTTAGAAAACACACTTATGCCTGCTTCAGGGGAAAGGTGAGGGGGGTTTTTCATAAAACAAGAGTTTGAAATTAGCACAGATACCGTTCCAAAAACCAAATATGTAATAGACAAGACCTACTCCTTGCTCAATGAACGGGACTCAACAGCTCCTATTCATCGCAGAAGAAAAATTCCAGCCCTTGTTTCTCAGGAGCTCTGGGGTCTACCTGCGAGGTAAACTTAACTCACCTGGCACAAGGCGGCCATCCCGGGTTTCACATCAACATGATCTCAGGCACAAACCTCCTGGCTTTTCCATTGTGTCTTTAAGTTACTTGTTGAAACAACTGCACAAATATGACAAAGATATAAAATCAGGCATCTTCTGCTCCAGTGCCTGCTCATAAATGATTTTCTGCCACTTTAATGATAAAGATAGGACATTTCAACATTCTGCTGCCCTTATTATTTGTCATTTTTCTTGATATTTCTATTGAATACTCTTTCAATATTTTAACAATGGAACATTTATTTACCTTGTTCCAGACCCAGCCTGTAGTGGTAAAGGTTTTGTTGTTATATTTCTATTATGTTTCCTTTAAAAATCATTATGCTATTTAACTGGATTAAGTCAATTCTACAGGCATTTATCTTATGATATTGATGAAATTAATACATAGAGGGCAGTAGTACAAGTTGATTGTACTCCAGAGCCTCTATTAGCACAGTTAAGTAAGTATAACTATTATCTATATGTAAACCAAAGTACATGCCAAGTGAGACTCTCCGACGCTTCTTCACTGTCTGCCCCTCAAGCCTGTGAGAAATGGAATATTTCTTGCCATCTCAGTAAACAAAAGATGCCACAGTCATCCTCTCCAATGTGAGCGGGCAGGCCCTGAGGAACTCAGGATATGCAATTACAGAATGCAGGCCCCAGAGAGCTGAGGTGCATATCAAAGGAAGGAATTCGTGAGCCTGACTCCAGCATCTTCGCATAAGGAAAGCCCTGCATTCCTGTAGAACCTGGGAGAGCAGGTTCTCCTTAGCTGACAATCACCTTTTCCCGTCCCCCATCAACTGCGCAAGCCCCCCGCCCTGTCCCCTCCCCCCCCCCGGTGCTTTAGCTCAGGGAGGAAGGGGGCGCACAGGGCCTCGGCTGAACAAGAGGCCTGGGAGCCTCGGGAGGAACTTTCGCCGCTTTCCCCGCCGTTGGGAGGAGGGTCGCTGACGCTGCGGCCGGACCCTGCGCCTCCCTCGCCCCGTGTCCCCTCAGGACGTTCAGCCGCCCTCTCCCCACGCCCCCCGGGCCCCGCGAGCCAGGCCGAGGGCAGGGCCGAGAGGAGGGGCCGAAGTTTCCCGGGACCAGACCCCGAGGCCGCTCGTTCTGCACAGCAGCGGCGGGTGGCAGCGAAACGCTTCCCCTCAGAAGCTGCTCTTGCGCGGCCGCCCGGGCACAGGACCCACTTACACGGCCCGCCGTCCCAACGACTGTCGCGGCTTCGGCCGCCGGGGCCCCTCCGCAGCCGGCAGCGTCAGTGAGGCCGCCCTCCCCTTGGGCTCCGGGGCAGCTCCGTGACGGCGGAGGGAAGAGACCCCGAGCCGGGAGCTCCAGCTCTGAGGAAACGCGGGCTCCGTTCTGGGCGCAGTGGGTGGGGCCGTTCTGCCCCGAGGCATCCTGGGAGGGAGCGGGGCGCCGGGGGAGGAGCCGCCAGGAGCTCAGGGCCCCGTCGGGGGTCCTGGAGGGGCGGCCCGGCCTGAGGGCCCCGCCCACTGTGGCCGCAGCGCAGGTCTTTTTCCTGCAATCCTACACAAAAAGTCAGAAAGATACACACGGTCTACAGTGAATGTTCACAAATGGTGGTTGCTGCTGTGCTTACTATCCTATTAAACGTGGGAAATCCATAACACACTTGAAGTTAGAAGTTAACTATGAATGTTTACCTTTCCTTATTATGTCTCTGCTATTCACAATTGTCGTTAATGAATCAGAGACTGTGGCATCACTAGTTAAAAATGAGCTCGTTTAAAAAATAGAACTCAGGCCCACCGGCCCTACTGTATCAGAATCTGCAATTTTACACTCTCTCCAGTGTACTTGTGGACCCATGAATAGTTGAAAGGTACATTTCTACCTCGACATGTCTTTTCTGTCTGAGAAATACGCACATTTTATCCAGTTTGATATAAATAAAACACTCAAAAATGCATATGTCCGTGTTGAAACCACCATTTTATCATTTCTTTTCCAGATAACTATAGTCTCTATCTATACTGGTTTTATGGATCACATGACATACTCTTTTTTGTAGTTAGAAATAGAGAAAGCTACTTTGTAAAAAAAATTATATATATATATATATATATATGTGTGGATAATAGAAGACACTCTTCTAAATTAAAACCAGTTCTCTTAATTTGCTCTTTTCTTCTTGCGTCACATTATGAACTCTTCCCGTGGCCACATGTCATGTGTACTTTTAATTTCAGGGACTGCTGACATCCCAGGATGTGCCCATAGATTTCTCTCAAGAGGACTGGGAATGCCTGGACCGAGATCAATGGGAATTGTACAGGGATGTGATGTGACAAAAGTATAGGATCATGCTCTCCTTGGGTGAGGATACCTTCCTTCCAGAATTCCTTATCCACCCACAGGGTTTAGAGGCCTTCATTTGTAGAATGTCTCCTGGAATGTTCTGCTTCCTACAATAGGGTTTCAGATTGCAACGTTTCAGGAAATATTGGGAGTTTGTGGGTATAATTTATGTTATTCTTTGCAAATTGCAGCCTCCTTTTTAATATACTTCGTAACTGCTTGGGATGTGTCTATATGAACAGTGTACTATATGCTTCTGTTATAGTGCTTACAATATTTTATTCTCTTATTATCTGTAACAACCTTCCATGGATTCTTTGGGCTTAAGGTGTATTAAAAGGGAGACGGCGATTCTGGGACTTCCCTGGTGATGCAGTGGTTAAGACTGCGCCTGCCAATTCAGGGGACACGGGTTCGATCCCTAGTCTGGGAAGATCCCACGTGCAACGGAGCAACTAACCCAGTGGGCCACAACTACTGAGCCTGCGTGCCACAACTACTGAAGCTGGTGCACCTTGAGCCTGTGTGCCATTTATTTTTAGAGAATAAAATCACCTCTGAGTGATTACAATTTAGACCAGCTAGTCAAAATTCTTTATCACCTGTTCTTCTCAAACACTGATCAATGGAACAAGTTTTACTAGGGATAAGAGTGTAATTGTATTCTAGAGTTCATATCGGCAATATGGTTTTTGACCTTGATGCTGGATCACGACATTTCAATGGTATAACTGCTATTAATTGTCTCTTTGTTCAATGATTAAAGTCTCACATGATCTGAGTTCAGACTGGAGCCATCCTGCTTGGTTTCTGTCTATTGCAGATTTCTTCCAGTATGAAAGGACAAGAGCAATACGGCTTACTTTACACAATGTCTTCAAACTAAATGATGACATAATCTACATTCAATTAATTTATACATACCCTACTGTAGAGCAGGGTTTGTTACGGTGGCAGAGCCCGGTAATTATGTAAAACTGAAACTTTTATCTGCACTGGTTCAAGTCCTCCTCCTAAGAATATGTTTATAATCAACACTCTTTCACAAGTTACCCAATTTAATTCACCATAGCATTCCTCATATTAACTAAATGGAAAATCCTAAGCTATATACAAATCCAGAAAGGGCCAAAAATCATCTGCCCACATGGATTATTACAACCCATTGCTGAGGCATTCAAATTACTTATTAAAGACGCACTATGGGGCTTCCCTGGTGGCGCAGTGGTTGAGAATCCGCCTGCCGATGCAGGAGACACGGGTTCGTGCCCTGGTCCGGGAAGATCCCACATGCCGCGGAGCAACTAAGCCCGTGAGCCATGGCCGCTAGGCCTGTGCGTCCGGAGCCTGTGCTCCGCAACGGGAGAGGCCGCAACAGTGAGAGGCCCGCGTACCGTAAAAAAAAAAAAAAAAAAAAAAAGACGCACTATGTCCATCAACAGCATCAATTTATATATTATTGCCCCAATGCTAGCCTTAACCCTGGCTCTCACAACATGAATTCCTCTTCCCATATCTTAGCCACTAATTAATATAAATGTAGGCATACTCTTTTTTTTTTTTTTTTTTTTTTTGTGGTATGCGGGCCTCACTGTTGTGGCCTCTCCCGTTGTGGAGCACAGGCTCTGGACGCTCAGGCTCAGCGGCCATGGCTCACGGGCCCAGCCGCTCCGCGGCATGTGGGATCTTCCCGGACCAGGGCACGAACCCGTGTCCCCTGCATCAGCAGGCGGATTCTCAACCACTGCGCCACCAGGGAAGCCCAGGCATACTCTTTATATTAGCCATATCACACCTAGCCATTTATTCCGTCCTCAGTTCTGGATGAGCTTCACATTCAACATACTCACTCACTGGAGCTCTAGGGACAGTAGCATAGACAATCTCATATGAAGTAATGTAGCAGTTATTCTATCCTCAGTCTTACTGATAAATGGATCATTTACACTTTCAACAGTAATTATTACACAGGAACACCTATGACTATTTTCTTCTGACCCCTACTCAGAATTTTATTATCTCCGCAGTAGCAGAGATTCAATGAAGCCTCACTTGATTCAACACAAGTAGAATCAAAACCTGTATATGACTTCAACGTAGAAGATGTAGCAGGCCCATTCACCTCTTCCTTGCTAGACAATATGTCAATTTCCTTATAATAAACATTTCCACAACAATCCATTTGTAGGAGCATTCGACAATCCCTAGGTGCCAGAATTATATACACCCCAAGTCATCATTAAAACACATCTAACAATCTCCTTTCTATGAATTTGAGCATCCTACCCACAATTTTGATATTATCAACGTCTACATCTCGTATAAAAATTTTTTTTCTACTAACATTAGCCCGATGTATATGAGAGTTTTCACCACCTGTCATCATACCAGGCAACCCACCACAAACTTAAGAAATATGTCTGACAAAAGAGTTACTGTGATGGAGTAAATTATAGAGGTTTCAATGCTCTTATTCCTGGAATTGAATTCTTCCTAAGAATTTTATATTCTCCATGTTACCACATTACAGCACATGCTATATACTAAGGTTCACTAGGTAAGCTTCAGGCCCATACCCCCAACATGTTGTCGTAGATCCTTCCTGTACTAATAAACTCTCATTGTTTTTACTATCATTCTACTGACCATTATCACAGGAAATATAATTGTATACGAAGCTCACACTGGTTAATGGTATCCCCATTCTAATAAAAAACACAAACCCATAAGCTACAGAAGCATCCAACAAATATTTCCTAAAACAATCCACCACACCAATACTACTTATAATGGCTAGTATCATTAATCTAATATACTCTGGTCATGGAACACAATGAATAACAAAAATCTTTCATCCAGCAGCATCCGCCCTCATGACAATCGCCCTTGTCACAAAAGTAGGACTTTCCCCATTTCACTTCTGAGTGCCTCAAGTCACACAAGGCGTCCCATGAACAGCAGGCCTGATGCTATTAATATGACAAAAGTGCACCCCTGTCAGTTTTATACCACATGTCACCATCCATCAACCTAAATATACTATTAATCATAGTGATATTATAAATCATAGCTGGAGGCTGAGGGAGATTTAGTCAGACTCACCTGGAAAAAATTAAACCCTCCTCATCAATTGCCCATATAGGATGAATAACAGCCGTTATAAAGTATATTCCGATTATAACAATCCTAAACATACTAATTTATATCATAACAATACTCTCTTCTTATTATTTATGCCCAGAGCATGGACTACAAGAGTGTCATTATCACACACATGAGGTAAAACACCTCCCATCACAATCCTTTTCCTCACCATTATAGTATCATTAGGACATAGTCCATCACTATCAGGGTTTTTACCCAAATGAATACTTATCCAAGAGATAACAAAAATGACAACATCATTCTACCAACATTAATAGCCATCACAGCAGTGCTCAGCATATATTTCTACTTGCAGCTAACATACTCCACATCACTAACTGTATTCCCTTCATGAAACAACACAAAAACAAAGCACATTGAACATTCAAAGAAATAACCTTCCTATCATTACCAATCATAAAACCCAGACAATTACTCCACATAACACCCATTCCATCCGTGCTGGACTAGGAATTTAGGTTAGTTCAGACCAAGAGCTTTCATAACCCAAAACAAGTAAAATTTACTTAATTTCTAAAAATAAGGATTGAAAGACTTCATCCTACATCGATTGAATGTAAAGCAAACATTGTAGTTAAGCCAAATCTTTAGGAGACTGATGAGTTTTAACCCCAGGAAACTTTAGTTAACAGGCAAATCCTCTAGTCAACTGGCTTCAATCTGCTTCTTCTTCATTTGAGAAAGAAAAAAAGAAAAAAGGCAGGAAAATCTCTGGCAGAATTGAAGCTGCTTCTCTGAAATTACAATTCAATTTGTTGATTCACCACAGGGTTTGTGAGAAAGAGGGCTCAATCTCTGTCTTCAGATTTACAGTCGAATGCTAGCTCAGTCATTTTACCTCTGTTCATACACTGTTGATTATTTTCAACAAATCACAAAGATATCGGCATCTTATAATTACTATTTGGTGCTTGAGCTGGAGTAGCAGGCAGCACCTTAAGAATATTAATCCAGGCTGAGCTATGCTAACCTGGAGCGCTACTTGGAGATGCACAAATCTGTAACGTGGTCATAACAGTCCCTGCAATTGTAATAATTTTCTTTATTGTTGTACCCCTTATATTGCAGGGTTTGAAAACTCACTTGGGCCACTAATAACTCGCACACCTGAGGTAGCATTTCCCCGAGTAAACCATGTAAATTTTTGACTACTTCCCCCATCGTTCTTACTCCTACTCATGTCACCAATAGTAGAAGCTTGTTCTGGTACCAGTGGACCGTGTATTCAGCTCTAGCCTGCAACCTGGCCCACGCAGGAGCCTCTGTCGACATAACCATTTCCTCCTTACATTTATCAGGTGTCTCCTCAATTCTTGGTGCTATTGCTTTTATTACTATAGTCTTTCATACAAAACCAGCAGTCATACCCCAATACCAAACACCATTATTTGTTTAATCTTCACCAACTATAGCCATATTACTATAATTACCACTCTCAGTCCGAGCAGCCAGAATTGCCATACTCTTAAGAGATAGAAATCTCAACACTACTTTCTCTGACCCTGCAGGAGGAGGCCGAATCCTATACCAACACCTATTTTGATTCTTTGGTCACCCTGAAGTCTGTATTCATGGCCTACCAGGGTTTGTTATAAATTCACACATCATTACACACTATTTAGGACAAAAGGTGCCTTTCAGCTATTTAGGAATAGTATGAGTCATGCCCACTGGCTTTTTAGGATTTCTCTTGTGGGCCCATCATATATTTACCATAGGGAGAGCTGTCCACTCAGGAGCATACTTTGCAAAAGCTACCATAATTGCTTCTATCCCGACAGGAGTGTGCTTTCTCTGGTTGCAGTGAGCAGTTGCGACTCTACGCTGCGGTGCATTGCCTTTTCACTGAAAAGGCTTTCTTTATTGCAGAGCATGGCTTTCACGCTCTAGAGGGCAGGCTCAGTAGTTGTGGCACATGGGCTTTTTGCTCCACGGCAGGTGGAATATTCCCACACGATGGCTCGAACCCGTGTCCCCTGCATTGGCAGGCAAATTCTTAACCACTGCACCACCAGGGAAGGCCCTGGTTAGCAACTGTTCACGGAGGTAATATTATATGACCTCCAATATATTATGAGTTTTAGGCTTTAGTTTTTCTTTTTATAGTAGGAGGTTTCACAGGAATCATCTTAGTGAACTCATCCCCGGACGCTATCCTCCAGGATACATACTATGTAGCAGCACACTTCCATGACCTAATGTCCATGGGAGCGGGCTTCACTATTACGGGAGGCTTCCTACACGGATTCCCACTATTCTCAGGTTACACAGTGAACTCAGCATGAGCAAAAAGTCACTTCACGCGTATATTTGTAGTAGTAAATATGACTTCCCGCAGCACTTTCTGGCCTCTCAGGAATGTCATTACTTTAGTCTCAGTACTCGGAGGCACACACAACATGAAATATTGTGTCTTTTGGCTCACTCATCTCAATAGCAGCAGTAATGCTAATCATAATCTTCATACTTTGAAAAGCATTTGCATCTAAGCAAGAAGGCTAAGCACTAGAAACTGATACTCCTAACCTAGAATTGTTACATAAATGCCCTCCACCATATCCTATGTTTCAAGATCCTACCTATGTAAATATAAAATAAGGAAGGTCTCAAGTCCTTTTCAACCACTTTCAAGCCAACACCGTAACAATTATGTCTTTCTCAATAAATGAGATAAAAGTAAAAAGTGATGTAGCTTTGTCAAACTTAAATCAGAGGCTAAAATCCTGTATATCACGAAGGCATATCAATTTCATCTAGGATCTCAAGATATAACATCACCGATTATGGAAGAACATTTACATTCTCATCATCACACATTAATAGTGATTTTTGAAACTAGTTCTCTATATTATTTCTCTAACATTGACAACTAAACTAACTCATATACATATAATAGATGCACAGGTAGAGAAAATGTGAACAATTTATCAGCCATTATTGTAATCTTAATTGCTCTATCATCATTGTGAATCCTTTACATGATACATGAAATCAATAACTCTTCCCAAACCATAAAATCGATGGGTCAGTAATGATACTGAAGCTACAAATACACAGATTATGAAGATTTAAATGTTGGCTCCTCTGTAATCCCCACATCAGGGCTAAAACCAGGAGAATAATGACTAATAGAAGTCAACAACCACGGAGTTAGAGAGAGTCATTGAATATTAGTTTCATCTGAAATTGTTGTACACTCCTGAGCTGTTCCTTCTCAGGCCTAAAAAGGGCTGCTATCCCAGAACGCCTAAATTAAAGAATCCTAATACCAACAGGACCAGGCCTATGTTGTAGACAAGAGAGCTCATTTTCCTGAGTTCAAAGACAGGCCAGAGGGATATGGCTGAGATGACGGGTGAATCTGGAGCCCATGGGGATGCACTCTCCAAGCTCCAGGATAGGAATGGGCCATTATTGGTTTAATGGACCTCTGGGGTCCCAGGCCACCCACACCACACCCTCCCGAGCAGGATCTTGGCAACATTCCCTGTCAGTGATGAGGCAACCTAGCACTTGTCACGCCCCGATGTTGTGTCCTATGTGGGCACCATGCTGTGGGGACCACACCCACACTCTGCAGGTCCATGCTACAGGGTCCTTCTTGCCTCAGGAGTAGAGACCACCCAGCAAGCAGTTCGCTCCCCAACCAGCAGGAGGAGGGGAGGAGAGCAGGGGCACCAGGGGAATCTCACTCAGACAACAACACCCAGGGGTGCCAGCGGGGACAGTGATGATGCAGATGAGGCCCAGACCAAGAGATGCAACCAGAGGACACAAAAGGCAGCTGATCAGGTCCTGACTCAACTGCATCCCGGACACCTTTGTCCCTCCTACGCCCCTTCCTCATACATCCCCTCCTGAAATGCAGATTCTTCAGATGCAAACAGGCAGAGCCTCAGACTGAAAGTCAGCTCTTCCAAAATGACCCATCAGCAAACACTGCAGGATTGCGCTCCAGTGGGAGCCCTGGAGTCCACAACTCAGGGACTGAAGGGGACATCGGTGCCAGGGCCAGTGTGAGGGGATGGGGAGTGAGACTTTCATGGTTGTGGAATGCTGGTTTTGCAAGATGAAAAGTTCTAGGCGTGGTGGTGATGGCTCCACGAGAAAGTGAATAGATCTGATGCCTCAGAAACGTGCACTTAAAATGGTGACGATGGTAAAGGGTATGTGACGTGTGTTTTATTTCACTTAAATTCATAAAATAATGTCTTTTTAAATCAGAGTCCATTTCGACTCCCGTTCATCACAAATGTCGGAGACCCAAACACATTCCCCTACCTTAGGGGCCATCAAGGTACCCTCACATGGCACATGGGAGACCGTTCTCACGGGGGCCTAGTCTGTGCTCACCTCACCTCTGTCCAGGGAGACCCAGGCAGTGGTGACCCCCATAGATTAGACATATGATATGCTATGATATTAATATAACACCACCGAACATTGTCACTCACCAGAACACAGAGCAGCACCCCACTCAAACATGCATGACCTCATATGAATGCGACAAGATTAAGGGAAGAAAAGGAACCACCGGTTAATCAGGGCAACACCCTTAACGCAGAGGTTGGAAATGTCAAAGGGGTAAAGACACACTGCAGGCAAAGAGCACATAGGGGTCTCCGCATACATGTGATCCTGACCCATGCAGATGTGGTGAGACCCATACAGTGCCCGTACCCTATAGCTGGGGTCACACACCCACACTCACCACAGTGACCCCACCTCCCCAGACCCTGCACCTAAAGTCACACGTTCTCTCTCAACACGTGACCCCACCTCCTCAGACCCCTCCACCTGGGTCACATGTCCACAGTCCCAGGGTGAACTGCCCTCCGCAGACTCCCCCAACTGGGGTCACACGTGCACATCCTCCAGGGTGACCTCACCTCACCAGACTGTGCACCTGGGGTCACATGTCCCCTTGGTCAGGGCACCATAGCTCTGCTCTTGGCTCCCTAATTTGGAAACAAGCTGGGTTCCTGGGCCCTGCTGGGATGAGAAAAAGTGTAAGGTGGGTCTGCTGTCCCCACACTTGTCCCACAGAAGTCCTCCTCTTTTCACTTTGGTTCTGTGTGATTTTACCTCTTTTTAAAGCTTTCATGCTAGAGTTGAACACATTACTTGGTTCTGGCAGGCACAGTCTCACTTTCTTGTCTCACTTGTTGAGAAAACTCACAGGACAGCAGGGCTGAAAGCCGAAGGGCAGCTCTGGACGCTGCTGACTAGGGACGGCAGACAGGAAGGAGAGCTCAGCAGCAGCCTCAGCTGTTACCCATCGGCCTTTTGCCCGATCTGCGTGCCCTGCAATCAATTCACCAGCTAAACCTGCCTCCCTTCGCACCATGCACGTGCTGGTAAATTGGAATAATCAGCAGGTAGCCCTCCTGAGGATTATCCACGAGCCCCAAGGAAGGTGAACCTTGCAGGAATAAAGACTAAGGCCCTGCCCATAGCACTGCCCTTGGGAGGACCAGGTCACCACAGTCAGAAGAGAGGGTGTTACCTAGACAAGCCCACCTCGGCTCCAGACCCAGACATCTAAGCACTGACTTTCAAATGCAGGCACGGAGCTTCCCAGTACTGAGGCCAGGCCGGCTCTCTTCCCAGCTCTCCATACTCCTAGCGTACACGGAACATGGTCAGGTCTAAATCTTCTTATTATAGACAACACATGGTCAGCTCTAAACATAAACAGTAGTCAGCATATGGAGAGGTCTAAATTTACCGTGTAGACAGAACTTGATCACGTTTCAACTAGCTTAGGGCTGAGCTCATAGGAGGTACAGATCACACATATGGGTCTCTCATCTTTGGACACCCACATCAGGAAACTGAACAATATCGTTGTCATTAAACATTTCAACAGGCAAAACAGAAATGTTACCAGTGTCTCTGGCCACCTGATGGTCAGGATCCACATGTGATCCAAGAATTTCTTAGAGTGCAGCCCAGTCTGCGGCCAGGCCAGACAAGAAGTGGCCTGATTCCAGCCTCCCAGGCTTCCAGAAGGAGGCGGCCGCACAGGAGGCCCAGGCAGGACAGTTCTGCATGGTGCGGGCCAGGAGAGCCTGTCTGTCCATTCCACTGGCCGATTCCGGGCGGGGTGCTCAGGGCTGCTGAGAGCCCCGCGCTCAAGTCCTGCCTCCCTGAAGCATGTGCGTGTGCGTGTATGTGTGTGTGTGTGTAGAGGGGGCAGTGGCTGACGGCTCCCACGGCTCCCGTCCCGGGCACCGTGATGTCTTCGAGGGGAGGTACGGGGAGAGGTAGGGGCACAGAAGCCATTGGAGAGGAGAACCCACCACGGAGCTCCTTGCACACTGGCTCGCCCCACCCGGGGACCAGCCTACCCATCGTGGGCCACATGCCACCCCCCAGCCCCACACCCCCAAATGCAGGGCGCCTGCTCTTTCAACAGCACAGGGTCTCACATGAAGTAGACTCAGTGGGGACTGTCGCCCCTCCCACTCCTGATGCTCCGTTTGCGGAGAATGAACCCCCTTGACTGGGCGATGGGACCCTGTGATGAAACATGTGGTGCCCCATCCAAGTCGGTGTCTGGCTGACAGATGGGAACACAGGAGCCATGTGCAGGGCCTGGAGGCCAGGCCAACAGGAGGGGCCCCCCCAGCCCTGGGCAGACTCTCCAACTGTGACATTGTAATTTATAGGGGACCTGGGGCAGGTGACTGAATGTAATGGGGGCCTCAGGTGGACCCTGAATGGGACTTAGAGAAGGTGGGAAGGATGTCACTCAGACAGTGACAGTCATTGGAAGACAGACCCTGTGTCAGGACATCCTGCTTCATCCATTTAAATCCCTGACAGCTCTGATCTTTATGTGGAAAAGCAGGAATGTTAGAGCAGATGCGTGCGGACATATCTGGGGCACAATTCAGTCTGCAACCAACTTGCAAGTGGTTCCAGAAAACACACAGGTGTGCGCAAAGGTAGACACAGCACACACACAAACATACGCACGCACACAGCACAAATATATTCACACACTAGCCTATGAACACACACGCACGCATGTACCAACGCACACACTAACGTGTGCCAGTGCACATACCTATGCACATGCACAGCATATGTAGGCAAACAGGCACATGCACACACGTAGCACACACACAGGGAATAAAGTGAATCCGTAAAGCATTAATTCCTGAACACAGGTGAAGCTGACATGTATTTTCCCTTTTTCTTAGCTTTGATGTTGTTCACAGTAAAAAGTTTAAGAAAAGAGTTAATGGCAGATGACTTTAGATTCAAAGGACTTTCTGACGTTATTCCACAATTATTATGACATGAGAAATGAATGTAGATATTACACGTGTCCACTAATGGATGAATGGAGAAGAAAAACACGGTCCTTCGATACAAGGGAATGTTGTTCAGCCTAAAAAAAAGGCAATTCTGACACAGCCTTCAGCAGGGATGAGCTTCGAGGGTATTATGCTCAGTGATGTAAGCTAGACACAAAACAACACGCAGTGCTGGCTCCATTCACAAGAGGCCCCTAGAGCAGTCAGAAACATAGAGACAGAAAGTAGCATGTTGAGTGCCAGGGGCTGAGGGAGGGAGCATGGGGAGTGCGTGTTTAATGGGGACTGTTTCAATGTTGCAAGATGAGAAAGTTCTGGAGGACGATGGCGGTCAGGTTTGCACAACAGCGCCAATTACTTCTTGACCATGAAATGGCATTTAAAAATGGTTAAGATACTAAATTTTATGTTATGTGTATTGAACCACAATTTTTAAAACTTTTTAAAAACGAACAGGAAATAGTGTATGAATACTAGTAGATGCACAACTTCACTAACCACCGAAGGATTAAAACCATAAGAAAAATACTGTGCATACACCTACCAGAATGCAGACGTGAAAGACATAGTATCAAATATCAGCAGGCTGTGGGGCAATGGAAAGCCTGGCACGCAGCGGGCCGATGCAACCGCTTCTGAAACAATCGGGCCTCAGAGAGCGAAGTCCGCGCACGCACACAGACCCGCAGGGCTCCTCCCAGCTGAACACAAACCTACCGGCACTGCACCAGGACACACGGACATGGACTCCACAGCCACAGGAGCCAAACTGGAAAGAACATGAAGGCCATCACAAGCAGATGCAGAAATGAACCATGCACGCTCCTATGAAGGAATATTCCACAGCAATGGAGTACATTTTGTTTAAAGTTCGTAAAACTATAAAAATTATTTTTTAAACATCTCTATTCACAAGGTGAAGGAATCCCATGGACACGATGCTGCGCCATCAAGAGCAATAAAGCAGCACGCACGGTACACGCATTTACCGACTTTGGAACAAGGCAAAGCTGGGCTGCGTTGCGCAGAGATGCGTCCCTGGGCGAAAACTCTGAGGACAAGTCACTGGCACAAAATCAGGAGAACAGCTCCCTCACGGTGGGGAGGAGGCTGTGACGAGGGAAGGGCACTCCTGGGTGTCCACTCATCATGTTCTGTTCCTTGATCTTTATGATTATTCTTTACATGTATATAACCTAAAACTTAATATGTACTTACAGCTTCTCATTTTTGTTTAGTAAAAAGGGAGTCTCCCCAACAAAGTAGAAGGAGACCTGCTCCTCCCAGGGAAGAAAAGGAATAGTTTCTACCAGTGAAATCTCGATACCATGGCTGCATCGACCATCAAGGCTGACAGCAACTCCCGTGAGAGGGACACCGGGGCCACGACCCTCAGAAGGACGCTCGGGGGCCTCAGTCCTGGGTCACTGCCTCTGAGGAGTCCGCGACACCTGTGCAAAAAAAAAAAAGTCATTCGCCATTAACTCTTTTCTTAAAGTTTTTATTGTGAAAAACATCAAAGCTAAGAAAAAGGGAAAAATACATGTCAGCTTCACTTGCTTTCAGGAATTAATGCTTTACGGATTCACTTTATTCCCTGTGTGTGTGCTACGTGTGTGCATGTGCCTGTATGCGTACATGTGCTGTGCATGTGCATAGGTATGTGCACCGGCACACGTTAGTGTGTGCGTGGGTACACGCGTGCGTGTGTGTTCATAGGCTAGTGTGTGAATATATTTGTGCTGTGCGCATGCGTATGTTTGTGTGTGTGCTGTGTCTACCTTTGCGCACACCTGTGTGTTTTCTGCAACCACTTGCAAGTTGATTGCAGACTGAATTGTGCCCCAGATATGTCCACACGCACCTGCTCTAACAATCCTGCGTAGCCACGTAAAGTTCAGAGATCGCAGGGATTTAAATGGATGGAGCAGGATGTCCTCACACAGGGTCTGTCTTCCAGTGACTGTCACTGTCTGAGTGACATCCTTCACACGTTCTTTAAGCCCCATTCAGGGTCCAGTTTAGACCCCATTACATTCAGTCACCTGCCTCAGGTCCCTTAATGCTACAATGTCACAGTTGGAGAGCTAGACCAAGGCTGGAGGTGCTTGTCCTGTTGGCCTGGCCTCCAGGCCATGCACGTGGCTCCTGTGTTCCCATCTGTCAGCCAGACCCCGACTTGGATGGGGCACCACATGTTTCATCACAGGGTCCCATCGCCCAGTCAAGGGGGTTCATTCTCCCCAAACGGAGCATCAGGAGTGGGGGAGTGGGTGACATTCCCCACTGAGTCTCCTTCATGTGAGACCCTGTGCTACTGAAAGAGCAGGCGCCCTGCCTTTTGGGGTGCGGGGCTGGGGGGTGGCATGTGGCCCACGATGGGTAGGCTGGTCCCCGGGTGGGGCGAGCCAGTGTGCAAGGAGGTCCGTGGTGGGTTCTCCTCTCCAATGGCTTCTGTGCCCCTACCTCTCCCCGTACCTCCCCTCGAAGACATCACGGTGCCCGGGACGGGAGCCGTGGGAGCCGTCAGCCACTGCCCCCTCTACACACACACAGATACACACACACACACACACACGCACACGCACATGGTGCAGGGAAGCAGGGCCTGAGCGCGGGGCTCTCAGCGGCCCTGAGCACCCCGCCCGGAATCGGCCAGTGGAATGGACAGACAGGCTCTCCTGGCCCGCACCATGCAGAACTGTCCTGCCTGGGCCTCCTGTGCGGCCGCCTCCTTCTGGAAGCCTGGGAGGCTGGAATCAGGCCACTTCTTGTCTGGCCTGGCCGCAGACTGGGCTGCACTCTAAGAAGTTCTTGCATCACATGAGGATGCTGACCATCAGGTGGCCAGACACACTGGTAACATTTCTGTTTTGCCTGTTGAAATGTTTAATGACAACGATATTGTTCAGTTTCCTGATGTGGGTGTCCAAAGATGAGAGACCCATATGTGTGATCTGTACCTCCTATGAGCTCAGCCCTAAGCTAGTTGAAACATGATCAAGTCCTGTCTACATGGTAAATTTAGACCTCTCCATGTGCTGTCTACTGTTTATGTTTAGAGCTGACCATGTGTTGTCTATAATAAGAAGATTTAGACCTGACCATGTTCCGTGTACGCTAGGAGTATGGAGAGCTGGGAAGAGAGCCGGCCTGGCCTCAGTACTGGGAAGCTCCGTGCCTGCATTTGAAAGTCAGTGCTTAGATGTCTGGGTCTGGAGCCGAGGTGGGCTTGTCTAGGTAACACCCTCTCTTCTGACTGTGGTGACCTGGTCCTCCCAAGGGCAGTGCTATGGGCAGGGCCTTAGTCTTTATTCCTGCAAGGTTCACCTTCCTTGGGGCTCGTGGATAATCCTCAGGAGGGCTACCTGCTGATTATTCCAATTTACCAGCACGTGCATGGTGCGAAGGGAGGCAGGTTTAGCTGGTGAATTGATTGCAGGGCACGCAGATCGGGCAAAAGGCCGACGGGTAACAGCTGAGGCTGCTGCTGAGCTCTCCTTCCTGTCTGCCGTCCCTAGTCAGCAGCGTCCAGAGCTGCCCTTCGGCTTTCAGCCCTGCTGTCCTATGAGTTTTCTCAACAAGTAAGTGAGACAAGAAAGTGAGACTGTGCCTGCCAGAACCAAGTAATGTGTTCAACTCTAGCATGAAAGCTTTAAAAAGAGGTAAAATCACACAGAACCAAAGTGAAAAGAGGAGGACTTCTGTGGGACAAGTGTGGGGACAGCAGACCCACCTTACACTTTTTCTCATCCCAGCAGGGCCCAGGAACCCAGCTTGTTTCCAAATTAGGGAGCCAAGAGCAGAGCTATGGTGCCCTGACCAAGGGGACATGTGACCCCAGGTGCACGGTCTGGTGAGGTGAGGTCACCCTGGAGGATGTGCACGTGTAACCCCAGTTGGGGGAGTCTGTGGAGGGCAGTTCACCCTGGGACTGTGGACATGTGACCCAGGTGGAGGGGTCTGAGGAGGTGGGGTCACGTGTTGAGAGAGAACGTGTGACTTTAGGTGCAGGGTCTGGGGAGGTGGGGTCACTGTGGTGAGTGTGGATGTGTGACCCCAGCTATAGGGTACGGGCACTGTATGGGTCTCACCACATCTGCATGGGTCAGGATCACATGTATGGGGAGACCCCTATGTGCTCTTTGCCTGCAGTGTGTCTTTACCCCTTTGACATTTCCAACCTCCGCGTTAAGGGTGTTGCCCTGATTAACCGGTGGTTCCTTTTCTTCCCTTAATCTTGTCGCATTCATATGAGGTCATGCATGTTTGAGTGGGGTGCTGCTCTGTGTTCTGGTGAGTGACAATGTTCGGTGGTGTCATATGAATATCATAGCATATCATATGTCTAATCTATGGGGGTCACCACTGCCTGGGTCTCCCTGGACAGAGGTGAGGTGAGCACAGACTAGGCCCCCGTGAGAACGGTCTCCCATGTGCCATGTGAGGGTACCTTGATGGCCCCTAAGGTAGGGGAATGTGTTTGGGTCTCCGACATTTGTGATGAACGGGAGTCGAAATGGACTCTGATTTAAAAAGACATTATTTTATGAATTTAAGTGAAATAAAACACACGTCACATACCCTTTACCATCGTCACCATTTTAAGTGCACGTTTCTGAGGCATCAGATCTATTCACTTTCTCGTGGAGCCATCACCACCACGCCTAGAACTTTTCATCTTGCAAAACCAACATTCCACAACCATGAAAGTCTCACTCCCCATCCCCTCACACTGGCCCTGGCACCGATGTCCCCTTCAGTCCCTGAGTTGTGGACTCCAGGGCCCCCACTGGAGCACAATCCTGCAGTGTTTGCTGACGGGTCATTTTGGAAGAGCTGACTTTCAGTCTGAGGCTCTGCCTGTTTGCATCTGAAGAATCTGCATTTCAGGAGGGGATGTATGAGGAAGGGGCGTAGGAGGGACAAAGGTGTCCGGGATGCAGTTGAGTCAGGACCTGATCAGCTGCCTTTTGTGTCCTCTGGTCGCATCTCTTGGTCTGGGCCTCATCTGCATCATCACTGTCCCCGCTGGCACCCCTGGGTGTTGTTGTCTGAGTGAGATTCCCCTGGTGCCCCTGCTCTCCTCCCCTCCTCCTGCTGGTTGGGGAGTGAACTGCTTGCTGGGTGGTCTCTACTCCTGAGGCAAGAAGGACCCTGTAGCATGGACCTGCAGAGTGTGGGTGTGGTCCCCACAGCATGGTGCCCACATAGGACACAACATCGGGGCGTGACAAGTGCTAGGTTGCCTCATCACTGACAGGGAATGTTGCCAAGATCCTGCTCGGGAGGGTGTGGTGTGGGTGGCCTGGGACCCCAGAGGTCCATTAAACCAATAATGGCCCATTCCTATCCTGGAGCTTGGAGAGTGCATCCCCATGGGCTCCAGATTCACCCCTCATCTCAGCCATATCCCTCTGGCCTGTCTTTGAACTCAGGAAAATGAGCTCTCTTGTCTACAACATAGGCCTGGTCCTGTTGGTATTAGGATTCTTTAATTTAGGCGTCCTGGGATAGCAGCCCTTTTTAGGCCTGAGAAGGAACAGCTCAGGAGTGTACAACAATTTCAGATGAAACTAATATTCAATGACTCTCTCTAACTCCGTGGTTGTTGACTTCTATTAGTCATTATTCTCCTGGTTTTAGCCCTGATGTGGGGATTACAGAGGAGCCAACATTTAAATCTTCATAATCTGTGTATTTGTAGCTTCAGTATCATTACTGACCCATCGATTTTATGGTTTGGGAAGAGTTATTGATTTCATGTATCATGTAAAGGATTCACAATGATGATAGAGCAATTAAGATTACAATAATGGCTGATAAATTGTTCACATTTTCTCTACCTGTGCATCTATTATATGTATATGAGTTAGTTTAGTTGTCAATGTTAGAGAAATAATATAGAGAACTAGTTTCAAAAATCACTATTAATGTGTGATGATGAGAATGTAAATGTTCTTCCATAATCGGTGATGTTATATCTTGAGATCCTAGATGAAATTGATATGCCTTCGTGATATACAGGATTTTAGCCTCTGATTTAAGTTTGACAAAGCTACATCACTTTTTACTTTTATCTCATTTATTGAGAAAGACATAATTGTTACGGTGTTGGCTTGAAAGTGGTTGAAAAGGACTTGAGACCTTCCTTATTTTATATTTACATAGGTAGGATCTTGAAACATAGGATATGGTGGAGGGCATTTATGTAACAATTCTAGGTTAGGAGTATCAGTTTCTAGTGCTTAGCCTTCTTGTTTAGATGCAAATGCTTTTCAAAGTATGAAGATTATGATTAGCATTACTGATGCTATTGAGATGAGTGAGCCAAAAGACACAATATTTCATGTTGTGTGTGCCTCCGAGTAGTGAGACTAAAGTAATGACATTCCTGAGAGGCCAGAAAGTGCTGCGGGAAGTCATATTTACTACTACAAATATACGCGTGAAGTGACTTTTTGCTCATGCTGAGTTCACTGTGTAACCTGAGAATAGTGGGAATCCGTGTAGGAAGCCTCCCGTAATAGTGAAGCCCGCTCCCATGGACATTAGATCATGGAAGTGTGCTGCTACATAGTATGTATCCTGGAGGATAGTGTCCGGGGATGAGTTCACTAAGATGATTCCTATGAAACCTCCTACTGTAAAAAGAAAAACTAAAGCCTAAAACTCATAATATATTGGAGGTCATATAATATTACCTCCGTGAACAGTTGCTAACCAGGGCCTTCCCTGGTGGTGCAGTGGTTAAGAATTTGCCTGCCAATGCAGGGGACACGGGTTCGAGCCATCGTGTGGGAATATTCCACCTGGCGTGGAGCAAAAAGCCCATGTGCCACAACTACTGAGCCTGCTCTCTAGAGCGTGAAAGCCATGCTCTGCAATAAAGAAAGCCTTTTCAGTGAAAAGGCAATGCACCGCAGCGTAGAGTCGCAACTGCTCACTGCAACCAGAGAAAGCACACTCCTGTCGGGATAGAAGCAATTATGGTAGCTTTTGCAAAGTATGCTCCTGAGTGGACAGCTCTCCCTATGGTAAATATATGATGGGCCCACAAGAGAAATCCTAAAAAGCCAGTGGGCATGACTCATACTATTCCCAAATAGCTGAAAGGCACCTTTTGTCCTAAATAGTGTGTAATGATGTGTGAATTTATAACAAACCCTGGTAGGCCATGAATACAGACTTCAGGGTGACCAAAGAATCAAAATAGGTGTTGGTATAGGATTCGGCCTCCTCCTGCAGGGTCAGAGAAAGTAGTGTTGAGATTTCTATCTCTTAAGAGTATGGCAATTCTGGCTGCTCGGACTGAGAGTGGTAATTATAGTAATATGGCTATAGTTGGTGAAGATTAAACAAATAATGGTGTTTGGTATTGGGGTATGACTGCTGGTTTTGTATGAAAGACTATAGTAATAAAAGCAATAACACCAAGAATTGAGGAGACACCTGATAAATGTAAGGAGGAAATGGTTATGTCGACAGAGGCTCCTGCGTGGGCCAGGTTGCAGGCTAGAGCTGAATACACGGTCCACTGGTACCAGAACAAGCTTCTACTATTGGTGACATGAGTAGGAGTAAGAACGATGGGGGAAGTAGTCAAAAATTTACATGGTTTACTCGGGGAAATGCTACCTCAGGTGTGCGAGTTATTAGTGGCCCAAGTGAGTTTTCAAACCCTGCAATATAAGGGGTACAACAATAAAGAAAATTATTACAATTGCAGGGACTGTTATGACCACGTTACAGATTTGTGCATCTCCAAGTAGCGCTCCAGGTTAGCATAGCTCAGCCTGGATTAATATTCTTAAGGTGCTGCCTGCTACTCCAGCTCAAGCACCAAATAGTAATTATAAGATGCCGATATCTTTGTGATTTGTTGAAAATAATCAACAGTGTATGAACAGAGGTAAAATGACTGAGCTAGCATTCGACTGTAAATCTGAAGACAGAGATTGAGCCCTCTTTCTCACAAACCCTGTGGTGAATCAACAAATTGAATTGTAATTTCAGAGAAGCAGCTTCAATTCTGCCAGAGATTTTCCTGCCTTTTTTCTTTTTTTCTTTCTCAAATGAAGAAGAAGCAGATTGAAGCCAGTTGACTAGAGGATTTGCCTGTTAACTAAAGTTTCCTGGGGTTAAAACTCATCAGTCTCCTAAAGATTTGGCTTAACTACAATGTTTGCTTTACATTCAATTGATGTAGGATGAAGTCTTTCAATCCTTATTTTTAGAAATTAAGTAAATTTTACTTGTTTTGGGTTATGAAAGCTCTTGGTCTGAACTAACCTAAATTCCTAGTCCAGCACGGATGGAATGGGTGTTATGTGGAGTAATTGTCTGGGTTTTATGATTAGTAATGATAGGAAGGTTATTTCTTTGAATGTTCAATGTGCTTTGTTTTTGTGTTGTTTCATGAAGGGAATACAGTTAGTGATGTGGAGTATGTTAGCTGCAAGTAGAAATATATGCTGAGCACTGCTGAGATGGCTATTAATGTTGGTAGAATGATGTTGTCATTTTCGTTATCTCTTGGATAAGTATTCATTTGGGTAAAAACCCTGATAGTGATGGACTATGTCCTAATGATACTATAATGGTGAGGAAAAGGATTGTGATGGGAGGTGTTTTACCTCATGTGTGTGATAATGACACTCTTGTAGTCCATGCTCTGGGCATAAATAATAAGAAGAGAGTACTGTTATGATATAAATTAGTATGTTTAGGATTGTTATAATCGGAATATACTTTATAACGGCTGTTATTCATCCTATATGGGCAATTGATGAGGAGGGTTTAATTTTTTCCAGGTGAGTCTGACTAAATCTCCCTCAGCCTCCAGCTATGATTTATAATATCACTATGATTAATAGTATATTTAGGTTGATGGATGGTGACATGTGGTATAAAACTGACAGGGGTGCACTTTTGTCATATTAATAGCATCAGGCCTGCTGTTCATGGGACGCCTTGTGTGACTTGAGGCACTCAGAAGTGAAATGGGGAAAGTCCTACTTTTGTGACAAGGGCGATTGTCATGAGGGTGGATGCTGCTGGATGAAAGATTTTTGTTATTCGTTGTGTTCCATGACCAGAGTATATTAGATTAATGATACTAGCCATTATAAGTAGTATTGGTGTGGTGGATTGTTTTAGGAAATATTTGTTGGATGCTTCTGTAGCTTATGGGTTTGTGTTTTTTATTAGAATGGGGATACCATTAACCAGTGTGAGCTTCGTATACAATTATATTTCCTGTGATAATGGTCAGTAGAATGATAGTAAAAACAATGAGAGTTTATTAGTACAGGAAGGATCTACGACAACATGTTGGGGGTATGGGCCTGAAGCTTACCTAGTGAACCTTAGTATATAGCATGTGCTGTAATGTGGTAACATGGAGAATATAAAATTCTTAGGAAGAATTCAATTCCAGGAATAAGAGCATTGAAACCTCTATAATTTACTCTATCACAGTAACTCTTTTGTCAGACATATTTCTTAAGTTTGTGGTGGGTTGCCTGGTATGATGACAGGTAGTGAAAACTCTCATATACATCGGGCTAATGTTAGTAGAAAAAAAATTTTTATACGAGATGTAGACGTTGATCATATCAAAATTGTGGGTAGGATGCTCAAATTCATAGAAAGGAGATTGTTAGATGTGTTTTAATGATGACTTGTGGTGTATATAATTCTGGCACCTAGGGATTGTCGAATGCTCCTACAAATGGATTGTTGTGGAATGTTTATTATAAGGAAATTGACATATTGTCTAGCAAGGAAGAGGTGAATGGGCCTGCTACATCTTCTACATTGAAGTCATATACAGGTTTTGATTCTACTTCTGTTGAATCAAGTGAGGCTTCATTGAATCTCTGCTACTGCGGAGATAATAAAATTCTGAGTAGGGGTCAGAAGAAAATAGCCATAGGTGTTCCTGTGTAATAATTACTGTTGAAAGTGTAAATGATCCATTTATCAGTAAGACTGAGAATAGAATAACTGCTACATTACTTCATATGAGATTGTCTATGCTACTGTCCCTAGAGCTCCAGTGAGTGAGTATGTTGAATGTGAAGCTCATCCAGAACTGAGGATGGAATAAATGGCTAGGTGTGATATGGCTAATATAAAGAGTATGCCTACATTTATATTAATTAGTGGCTAAGATATGGGAAGAGGAATTCATGTTGTGAGAGCCAGGGTTAAGGCTAGCATTGGGGCAATAATATATAAATTGATGCTGTTGATGGACATAGTGGTTCTTTAATAAGTAATTTGAATGCCTCAGCAATGGGTTGTAATAATCCATGTGGGCAGATGATTTTTGGCCCTTTCTGGATTTGTATATAGCTTAGGATTTTCCATTTAGTTAATATGAGGAATGCTATGGTGAATTAAATTGGGTAACTTGTGAAAGAGTGTTGATTATAAACATATTCTTAGGAGGAGGACTTGAACCAGTGCAGATAAAAGTTTCAGTTTTACATAATTACCGGGCTCTGCCACCGTAACAAACCCTGCTCTACAGTAGGGTATGTATAAATTAATTGAATGTAGATTATGTCATCATTTAGTTTGAAGACATTGTGTAAAGTAAGCCGTATTGCTCTTGTCCTTTCATACTGGAAGAAATCTGCAATAGACAGAAACCAAGCAGGATGGCTCCAGTCTGAACTCAGATCATGTGAGACTTTAATCATTGAACAAAGAGACAATTAATAGCAGTTATACCATTGAAATGTCGTGATCCAGCATCAAGGTCAAAAACCATATTGCCGATATGAACTCTAGAATACAATTACACTCTTATCCCTAGTAAAACTTGTTCCATTGATCAGTGTTTGAGAAGAACAGGTGATAAAGAATTTTGACTAGCTGGTCTAAATTGTAATCACTCAGAGGTGATTTTATTCTCTAAAAATAAATGGCACACAGGCTCAAGGTGCACCAGCTTCAGTAGTTGTGGCACGCAGGCTCAGTAGTTGTGGCCCACTGGGTTAGTTGCTCCGTTGCACGTGGGATCTTCCCAGACTAGGGATCGAACCCGTGTCCCCTGAATTGGCAGGCGCAGTCTTAACCACTGCATCACCAGGGAAGTCCCAGAATCGCCGTCTCCCTTTTAATACACCTTAAGCCCAAAGAATCCATGGAAGGTTGTTACAGATAATAAGAGAATAAAATATTGTAAGGACTATAACAGAAGCATATAGTACACTGTTCATATAGACACATCCCAAGCAGTTACAAAGTATATTATAAAGGAGGCTGCAGTTTGCAAAGAATAACATAAATTATACCCACAAACTCCCAATATTTCCTGAATCGTTGCAATCTGAAACCCTATTGTAGGAAGCAGAACATTCCAGGAGACATTCTACAAATGAAGGCCTCTAAACCCTGTGGGTGGATAAGGAATTCTGGAAGGAAGGTGTCCTCACTCAAGGAGTGCATGATCCTATACTTTTATCACATCAGATCCCTGTACAATTCCCATAGATCTCGGTCCAGGCATTCCCAGTCCTCTTGAGAGAAATCTATGGGCACATCCTGGGATGTCAGCAGTCCCTGAAATTAAAAGTACACATGACATGTGGCCACGGGAAGAGTTCATAATGTGACGCAAGAAGAAAAGAGCAAATTAAGAGAACTGGTTTTAATTTAGAAGAGTGTCTTCAATCATCCACTAATATATATATATATATATATATATATATATATATATATATATACATATATATTTTTTTTCACAAAGTAACTTTCTCTATTTCTAACTACAAAAAAGAGTATGTCATGTGATCCATAAAACCAGTAAAGAGACTATAGTTATCTGGAAAAAAATGATAAAATGGTGGTTTCAACACGGACATATGCATTTTTGAGTGTTTTATTTATATCAAACTGGATAAAATGTGCGTATTTCTCAGACAGAAAAGACATGTCGAGGTAGAAATGTACCTTTCAACTATTCATGGGTCCACAAATACACTGGAGAGAGTGTAAAATTGCAGATTGTGATACCGTAGGGCCGGTGGGCCTGAGTTCTATTTTTTTAACGAGCTCATTTTTAACTAGTGATGCCACAGTCTCTGATTCATTAACGACAATTGTGAATAGCAGAGACATAATAAGGAAAGGTAAACATTCATAGTTAACTTCTAACTTCAAGTGTGTTATGGATTTCCCACGTTTAATAGGATAGTAAGCACAGCAGCAACCACCATTTGTGAACATTCACTGTAGACCGTGTGTATCTTTCTGACTTTTTGTGTAGGATTGCAGGAAAAAGGCCTGTGCTGCGGCCACAGTGGGCGGGGCCCTCAGGCCGGGCCGCCCCTCCAGGCCCCCCGACGGGGCCCTGAGCTCCTGGCGGCTCCTCCCCCGGCGCCCCGCTCCCTCCCAGGAGGCCTCAGGCAGAGCGGCCCCACCCGCAGTGCCCAGAACGGAGCCCGCGTTTCCTCAGAGCTGGAGCTCCCGGCTCGGGGTCTCTTCCCTCCGCCGTCACGGAGCTGCCCCGGAGCCCCAGGGGAGGGCGGCCTCACTGACGCTGCCGGCTGCGGAGGGGCCCCGGCGGCCGAAGCCGCGACAGTCGTGGGGACGGCGGGCCGGGTAAGTGGGTCCTGTGCCCGGGCGGCCGCGCAAGAGCAGCTTCTGAGGGAAAGGGTTTCGCTGCCACCCGCCGCTGGTGTGCAGAACGAGCGGCCTGGGGTCTGGTCCCGGGGAACTTCGGCCCCTCCTCTCGGCCCTGCCCTCGGCCTGGCTCGCGGGGCCCGGGGGGCGTGGGGAGAGGGCGGCTGAACGTCCTGAGGGGACACGGGGCGAGGGAGGCGCAGGGTCCGGCCGCAGCGTCAGCGACCCTCCTCCCGACGGCGGGGAAAGCGGCCGAAAGTTCCTCCCGAGGCTTCCAGGCCTCTTGTTCAGCCGAGGCCCTGTGCGCCCCATCCTCCCTGAGCTAAAGCACCCGGGGGGCGGGAGGGGACAGGGCGGGGGGCTGGCGCAGGTGATGGGGGACGGGAAAAGGTGATTGTCAGCTAAGGAGAACCTGCTCTCCCAAGGTGAGCAATGCAGGGCTTTCCTTTGTATGCGAAGATGCTGGAGTCAGGCTCACGAATTCCTTCCTTTGATATGCACCTCAGCTCTCTGGGGCCTGCATCCTGTATTTGCATATCCTGAGTTCCTCAGGGCCTGCCCGCTCACATTGGAGAGGATGACTGTGGCATCTTTTGTTTACTGAGATGGCAAGAAATATTCCATTTCTCACAGGCTTGAGGGGCAGACAGTGAAGAAGCGTCGGAGAGTCTCACTTGGCATGTACTTTGGTTTACATATAGATAATAGTTATACTTACTTAACTGTGCTAATAGAGAGAGGCTCTGGAGTACAATCAACTTGTACTACTGCCCTCTATGTATTAATTTCATCAATATCATAAGATAAATGCCTGTAGAATTGACTTAATCCAGTTAAATAGCATAATGATTTTTAAAGGAAACATAATAGAAATATAACAACAAAACCTTTACCACTACAGGCTGGGTCTGGAACAAGGTAAATAAATGTTCCATTGTTAAAATATTGAAAGAGTATTCAATAGAAATATCAAGAAAAATGACAAATAATAAGGGCAGCAGAATGTTGAAATGTCCTATCTTTATCATTAAAGTGGCAGAAAATCATTTATGAGCAGGCACTGGGGCAGAAGATGCCTGATTTTATATCTTTGTCATAGTTGTGCAGTTGTTTCAACAAGTAACTTAAAGACACAATGGAAAAGCCAGGAGGTTTGTGCCTGAGATCATGTTGATGTGAAACCCGGGATGGCCGCCTTGTGCCAGGTGAGTTAAGTTTACCTCGCAGGTAGACCTCAGAGCTCCTGAGAAACAAGGGCTGGAATTTTCCTGCTGGGTGCCCCTTAGGTTCTGTGACTTGATTGATTGTGAGTCATGTTGGGAGAAAGACCTGATCACAGGAAGAGGGTGGGAATAGAGTGATTTGAGGAGCACCTGACAACATTCATCACAGCTCATTGCCTGAATGAATTTTAAAGAAACAGGAAAACAAATGATTCTTATGGAATCAGAGAATGTGAGGGCTGGACAATCCCAGGAAATGAGGAACACCCATCCCGTTTTCCAGATGAGAAAACAGAGGCCCAGCAAGTTGAATCCCTCAGCCAAGTTGCACCCGTCTTTCCTCCCCACTACATGGTTTGTGTAAGCAGGACTCTTCCTGTCTTGATCACTGCTGAACCCCGAAAAGGGCCACGCATCTAGTAGCTGCTCCAAAATTTTTGATTGACTGTATGAACAATGCTATTTCTTTCTTTCTCACTCTTATTCAAGATTGTGCCAAGAACTCCCCAGGTTGCAATGTAATTCGATAAATGTCAATATGAATAGAGTTTTGTTGTGATGAGGACTTAGGCTTTAAGGTAACAGACTTGGTTCAGATCCTGGTTCTGCCACTCAATAGCTGTTTGGCTTCGGGAAAATTACCAAACCTCTCTGAGATTATTTCCTCCTTTGTAAAAGTGGGGATAAAACTATCTGAGCCAGCAGAGCACCTGCATGAGACATGTGCACTAAATGTTGGTCTTTCTCACTCTCCCACGCCATCTCTCTGTTCTTCCCAGAGAAGTTGTACAGAAGGATATAGTACTTTAAAAAAATATTTATTTATTTATTTATTTATTTATTTATTTATTTTTGGCTGCGTTGGGTCTTCTTTGCTATGCATGGGCTTTCTCTAGTTGCAGCAAGCAGGGGTTACTTTTTGTTGCAGTGCGTGGGCTTCTCATTGCAGTGGCTTCTCTTGCTGTGCTTGTGGTGGAGCATCGGCTCTAGGCGTGCGGGCTTCAGTAGTTGTGGCCTGAAGGCTCAGTAGTTGTGGCACATGGGCTTAGCTACTCCGCGGCATGTGAGATCTTCCCTGACCAGGGCTCGAACCCATGTCCCCTGCCTTAGCATGCAGATTATTAACCACTGCGCCACCAGGGAAGTCCGATACAGTACTTTATAAAGAGGGGTTTTAATTTAATTCGGATAGTGTACATTTTTCTCGTAGAAAAGATTATTCCACTATAGAGACATTAGCACGCAATACCACTACAAATGCAGTATTCTATGGGTTAGATATTATCAGTAAATTTTATAAGGAATTGGACAAATGCCAAAACACTAGCAACTGTTGAGTAAGAGGATTCAAATCTGGGGTGCCCCCACCCCAATTTCAAGAGCAGCATGTGATTTTCAAATCCATGTTTCATCTGGTCTTTGTTTCTCATCCATCCTCTGGGTTTGCCTTTGTCAAGAAGGCTCAGATCCTCTGCTTTCACAGCCTCGCGGCTGGCTGTGCCCCAGCTCCCGTCCTGGAACCTCTGCATGCTTGGCTGTGCCTGCTCTCCCTGTGCATCACCAGCTTTGCCTGGGAGCTGCTGCGTCCTGCACTGCTTGCTGTACCCCAGAGTACCTAGACCCTTCTGGTACATGAAGTACACCCTCATACCATGTGTGGGATCAAAGTGAAGTTCCCAACTTTGGAAGTTGCAGGCTTGAGGGGCACACAGTGATTTAAAGCCGGGTCACCTGACTTAAAGGGGGGGGGGTTGATTGTTTTAAAGCCAGGGCAGCTGACTTAAAGTCTGCGTCCCTCAGCTGCAGGACGAGACCAATTTTGGCAGTGCACGGGTTCGCTGTTCAGGAAGAGCTCCAGTAGCGCCTTAGTGCAGGGGGACTTGGTCCGTTGTCTTCCCTTGCCCTCAGAGGGGGGCCACCTGCTCTTCTGGAGGAGAATCAGGGAGGGGGAAGTGCAGAGTCCCGGCTGGAGTTGCGGCACCCCTTGTCTGATGGCAGGGAAAGGGGGGAGGGGCTTTGTGGTGTCCTGGGGCTGGACTCACCAGGTCGACTCAGCCTCTCAATCTCCTAACCTCCCCCTACACACTCCACAAGAGTTTCCAATAATATGTAATTGCGCTTTAGATTCTCGGTCTTCAAACTCATACCCAGGCTCCCGGGTCCCTTGATTCAGCCAACTCCTCTGTGCTCTCTCTTCTATTAGATACAGTCCCAGAGGGAGGGGCCGGGGGATGGGACTGGAGGGACCCCGGCAGCACTGGCCTCAGTCGAGTGCATAGATCCGGGGCCTGTGCTCTCACACATGTGCGAGGACCCTTAAGGCGGAATGGAGGGGGCCAGTTAGAGGCAGTCCTTGCTGCCTCAAGTGAGTATGGATCACCGTCGGGTGGGAAACCCGCTGAGACCTGAGAAGTACTGTTAGGAAGATGTGTTCCTTCCCCGGCTTCAAGGACGTGGGTGGGCTTCATGACTCCAGTTCCCCTCCAGGCCTCCAGGTCCGGCTGCAACCCAGCGCCCTTGCAGACCTGCCTTCCTGTCCCAGAACGTGCCAGGCTCCAGGAAGAATCCAGACTGCAGAGATGGTGCCTGAGCGCTCCAGCTTAAGAAGTGCTGTCCCTGGGGACCCAACAGTGGAGGCAGGAAGGGTGAAAGGAGTAGCGGGGTGGGGTAGAGAGGGGTGGCTGCTCTGGGAGACGTTGAGAGAGAAATATCGCCCCTACACCCCCTGCAACTGACCCACTGATGCCATAGGATCTCAGGGCCCTTTAGTCAGAGATGCCTCTGCTTCTTTACTCCTATGTTCAAAACTATGCAAAACCAACTCTTCATCCTCTTGCTGCCTTGCCAGGACTTTTACAGCCCTGTTATTTTGAAGCACTCATTCCCTAAACTGCAGTTTGGAGCTGCCCAAGCTACTTAAAAGTGTTCTCCTTAAACTGAGACTAAATCCTACTCTTTTGGAAAAACGACCTTCACTTCAGAGAAGATCGTCTTTTCTGCCCATTCCCTCCTTCTACTGCCCTCTTAAAAACCCCTGTGCTTAAAGAGCTTGGTGATTTATTTTTTGCTTGATGTCAAAAAGAAACCTTCCCCATGCACCCCAAAAATCTTTCCTGGAAAATAGGTATTTCAAAACCATGACAGTGTTTTGCAGTTAGTATACACTGGGTAGACTGCCTAGCAATCCCTCCAAGTGGCAGAGGTGAGCAACACCTTTACTTATTTGATTGGATGCCCTTCAAATTGAGGAAGGTCCCATTCTTATGGGACCTGAGCCCTGGATGGCTGTGGCTGTGATTAGATAATTACTGGTGATTTTATTTCCCTTACTGAGCTGCTGCTTCTAGGTTACATTCATTTTGTTACCTGTCCATTTTTAAAGAAAGACTGACGACAAAGTCACTGTAATAGGTCAGGAGCCTGAGCTCAGGGTTGGTCAAAGGTACTCACAGGGAGAAAGGTGGATAAAAATAGGTGGGTAAATGAGGAGGGTTGGCAAGTACAGCCAGGACACCCGTGTTCACCGTGCGTACTAATAAAGGCCCGAATCTCCTCATTTATCTCCCGTGGGAAGTTCTGATGGTTCACAGGATCAAACTCAAATCATATTTAAACTAGGGCATATTCCTGAGCATAAAAGGAAGTATCCATCCTTAGCAGGAGTCGCTGCAGAGGAATAAAGACGTAGAGAACGGACTTGAGGACACAGGGAGGGGGAAGGGTAAGCTGGAATGAAGTGAGAGAGTGGCATGGACATATATACACTAGCAAAGGTGAAGTGGATAGCTAGTGGAAAGCAGCTGCCTATAGCACAGGGGGATCAGCTCGGTGCTTTGTGACCACCTAGAGGGGTGGGATAGGGAGGGTGGGAGGGAGACACAAGAGGGCGGGGATATGGCGATATATGTATACGAATAGCTGATTCACTTTGTTATACAGCAGAAGCTAACACAACATGGTAAAGCAATTGTACTCCAATAAGGATGTTAACAACAACAACAACAAAACCCCCAAAACTAAGTCAATCACGCCAACGGAGACATTGTATATGCTTACAGTTCAAGAAATCCACAAGAGAATCCTTTATTCCGTATCCAATGAATGGTCCATTCGAAAAGAAAAAACACTTTCTAAAATGTTGTTTTTCCATTTATTGTTCAGAACATTTTTATACCTCTTCATTTCTTACTATTCAAAGCCAAGTCACCTGAGTTACAGGGAAGCAGCTGATTGATTTAAAGTTGGGTCATGTGATTTAAAAACCAGTGGCAGTTGATTGATTTAAATCCCAGTCATATGACATGAGGAGAGGGTGCTAAAAACTGTTTTTTCATCTCTGGCTCAGAAGATCATATTTACCTTGGTTTTTCTTATGATTTAGAAAACTTGAGCTGTCTCTCCTTGGAATCATCAGGAGAAAAATATAGTATTTCAGGTTCATTCTTGAAATCAACTTCTCACTGTTAAGGTGTATTGACTAAAAGATCTTCCTTCTTCAAGAGATTCCATACCTCTGTAGGACACTTCAATTGTAATTGGAGAAAAAAGAAGAATGAAATCAGGCCAGCAGCTGCAGGAGGCCAAGGCAGCCCCCAGGACTAGGGAAGGGGGAGGAGGAAGGGCTGAGAGTTGCCATTAGAGCAGACAACCTCCAGAGGGCGCTGAAGCACCGGCACAGCCCACCTGCCACTTCCAGTTCGGCACTCCAGGGGCAGATTTGGGCTTGGAGATGGGGTTGCTGTAACCCCAAGGAGCTGAGCAGAGAGGAGGAGTTGATTAATAGTCTCCTCTGACCCTCTGGCCAAAATTGCCTGGCTTCACAGGGGGGACAAAGTTTCGCTTTCAGCAACTGATGGGGCACTTCCAGGCTGCTCGGGTTGGCAGTGGCCCGACAGCCTGACAGGCTGACTGCGGTGTGACCGCCCTTTGTTTCTCCAGAATGTGTACATCAGGAAGTGCACGGTTGTGGGAGCCTATTCACCGCCACCCCCCCGCAAGGGGGATGGCACTTTCCCTGGCTGTACCCTATGATCACCAGGTACTTGAAATGAATGTAAGAGTTTTGACTTCAAGGAAAAGCTCACATAACTGCTTCTGCCTCATCATGTGTGGGATTTACTCGAATGGAAGGACATTATAAAGAACAGGTAGAAAACTCACCCGTTGGTCTCCTTGTAGGAGTTTATTTTGCATGAATCCCTCCTACATGAGTAGATAGCAGAGGTTTATTTTTGTTACCGTGTGTGTGTAGTTGTGGCAGAAGTTGTAGGTATGGTGATTTGAAGCCCTCAAAGAAATATTCTCAGAACTCTCAAGACTTCTCTTGATTGGAACCGAAAGAGACCTGGAAAAGGAGGAAAAGAAAAGGAGGAGGGAGAACGAATGGCTGTTTCTCAGTAAATTCACCTTCCTGGTTGATTGTTCTGTCTTCTTGTTTCTTTTCACTTCTATGTATGTCTAATGGAATAATGCAGAAAGGCTGATTTTATGCTTTAAAAGATTTTACATCACAAAGAAACTAGAAGTGGCTAACAGAACTTATTCAAATCAATTTGACATGGAGACTTTGATATTAAATTTGTATACTAAAATGGGTTAATCCAAATTTTCTCTTTCTTTTAGAGTGAATATTTGTAAAATATTTTTGTAGATAATAATTTACCCTAGATATACAAAATTGTGAGAATGGGTACCATTTTTCACCACTTAAATGATTTCTTTTCTTTCTTTTATTTTTTATTTATTTTTATTTATTTATTATTATTTTTTTGCGGTACATGGGCCTCTCACCATTGTGGCCTCTCCCGTTGCGGAGCACAGGCTCCAGACGCGCAGGTTCAGCGGCCATGGCTCATGGGCCCAGCCGCTCCGCAGCACGTGGGATCCTCCTGGACCGGGATACGAACCCATGTCCTCTGCATGAGCAGGTGGATGCTCAACCACTGCGCCACCAGGGAAGCCCATGATTTCTTTTAAATAAATAGATTATACACTTCAAATGCCAATGTTGTGTCTTACATGTTGTTTTTTAATTCCTTGATTTTCAAAACTTGTGTTTATTTAATTGATTTCTATCTAATAATCTGTCTCCCTTTTATTGTTCCTTACTTTATATTTTATTGATCTATAGTTAATATACATTATTATATTAGTTTCAGAGGTACAACATAGCGATTCATAAAAGTTTAGGTTCTTCTCCACTTATACTTATTATAAAAGAGTGGCTATATTCCCCATGCTATACAGTACATCACTGTAGATGATTGATTATATACCTAGTGATTATACCTCCAAATCTGCTACCACTCTTTTGCTCCTCCACCCTATCTCTCCCTGCTGGTAACCACTAGTCTGTTCTTTAACCTGTGAGGCTGTTTTTTCTTGTTCTTGTTGTTGTATTCAATTTTTTAGATGCCACGTGTAAGTGATAACCTACCATGCTTGTTTTCTCTGCGGCCTATTTTACTAAGCATAATAGCCTCCAAATCCATCCATGTTCTTGCAAATGGCAAAATTTCATTTTTTGCTGAAGTCATCATAAAAAATCTGTTTTATCCCCTAACCTAGTGATGAACACTGAGTTTGACTCTGTCTCTTGGCTATGGCAAACAACACTGTTACGAATATTGATGTGCAGTTATTTTTTTGAAATAGTGTTTTTGTTTTCTTCTGATATACTCAAGAGTGAAATTTTTGGATATTATGGTAGTTCTCTTTTTAGTTTTTTGTGGATCCTCCATTCTGCTTTCCACAGTAGCTGCACTACTTCACCTCCACATCAAGAGTGTACATGTGTTTCCACATCCTCACTAACCTTTGTTATTTGTGATCTTTTTGATGACAGCCATTCTGACAAGACTGAGGTGATATATCTCATAGTTTTGATTTGCATTTTACTGCCAATTAGCTATGTTTAGCATCTTTGTGAGTTCTGTCTGTCTATCTGTATTTTTTCCTTGGAAAAATGTCTGTTTAGGTCTTCTCATTTTTTAAAAAAGATTTTGGGTATTTTTTTGATATTGAGTTGTATGTGCCGTTTCTGTAGTTTAGATATGAACTCTTGCTTGGTCATCTTTTTGATGTTCACGTCTTATCATGTGCAAATATTGTCACTACTTCAGCAGCTTGTCTTTTCATTTTGTCTTTGGTTTCCTTTGCTATGCAAAATCTTTTAAGTTTAGTGAAGTCCCACTTGTTTATTTTTGCTTTTGTTTCATTTGCCTTAGTAGACTGAACCTAAAACTGTTGCTATCATTTATGTTCAAGAATGTTCTATATTTTCCTCTAGGGGTTTTATGGTTTCTGGTCCTACGTTTAGGTCTTTATTCAGTTTTGCATTTATTTTATATATGGTGTGCTAAAATAATCTAATTTTATTCTTTTCCATGTAGCTGACCAGTTTTCCCAGTACCCCTTATTGAAAAGACGTGTTTTCTCCATATTTCCTGCTTCATCATAAATCAATTAAATAGAAGTGTGTGGGCTTATTTCTGGGATATCTATTCTATTCCGGTGATCTTTGTGTCTGTTTTTGCTCCGGTACGATTCTCTTTGATTACTGTCGCTTTGCAGTCTAATCTGAAGTCAAGGTGCGTGATGCCTCCAGCTCTGTTCTTTCTCAAGATTGTTTGGCTATTTGGGGTCTTTGTGTTTCTATACAAATTTTCAAATTACTTTTTCAAGTTCTGTGAAAATGCTTTGGTATTCTGATAGGGATTGCATTAAATCTGTAGGTTGTCTTTGGTAGTAAGTTTATTTTCACAGTATTAATTCTTCCATCCACACACATGCTATATTCTCCCATCTTTTTCTGTTGCCTTCAACTTCTTTCACCAACGGCTGATAGATTTCTGAGTACATGTCTTTTACTGCTTAGGTGTGTTTGTTCCTAGGTATCTTATTCTTTTTGGTGTGATTGCATATGGTATTGTTTTCTTAATTTGTTTCTTTCTGACAGCTTTGAGTTTTGTTTTCTTCTTCTTTTTCTAATTCCTTCAGGTGTAATGTTAGGTTGTTTATTTGATGTTTTTCTTGTTTCCTAACAATAAGCTTGTATCACTATAACTTCTCCCTGTGAACTGCGTTGGCTGTGTCCCATAGATTTTGGATCATTGTGTGTTCATTTTCATCTGTCTTGGGTATTTTTAGAATCCCTCTTTAATTTCTTCAGTGTTCCTTTCTTCTCCTTTTATTCTCTTCATCTGTGATGTGAGGACTATCTTTAATGTTATGTTTGGATTTCTTTCAGTTTTTTAAAATGTGTGTGTGTGTGTGTGTGTGTGTGTGTGTGCGCGCGTGTGTGTGATTATTGAAGTTGCTGAGCTCTTAATTTCACGTGGACACTAACAACCCTGCACTGTTACTCTGCTCCACCACAGTTACTGAATTGGACCTTATATTTTACATCTACTTGTTTTGTGTGTCCCTTACCTTCTTATTGTGAATATAGATGATTTTATTAGTATTTTCTTTCATCCTTCCTATTAGCTGTGTTCATGGTTGATTTACTACCTGTGTTGAATATTTGCCTTATCCAATGAGGTTTTTCCTTTAGTAAGTTTCCTTTCCTAATTTTTATGTTTCAGTCGTGGCCTTTTCTTTTTCACTTAGAAAAGCCCCTTTCAGATTTCTCATCCCGCTGGTTTGACGATGCTGAGCTCTTTTAGTTTTGTTTCTCTGTAAAACTTGAGATCTCACCACCAAATCTGAAGGAGAGCCTTGCTGGGTAGAGTATTTTTGGTTATAGGCTTTTCCCTTTCACGACTTTAAATATACCATGCCACTCCCTTCTGGCATGCAGAGGTTATCCTGAAAAGTCAGCTGATAACTTGATGCAAGTTCCCATGTTTGTAACTTGTTGCTTTTCCTTTGCTCCTTTTACTAGTGTCTTTTTCTCTTTATTTTGTTGCCAGATTAATGACAATGAGTCTTGGTGTGGTCCTCCTTGGCTTGATCCTGTTTGGGCCTTACTGTGTTTACTGGACTTGGATGTCTGTTTTCTTTCCCAGGTTATGGAACTTTTCAGCTCTTATGTCTTCAGGTATGTTCTACATTGCTTTCTCTTACCTTTTTGCTTCTGGGACCAGTATGATGCAAATATTAGTACACTTGATGTTGTGTCACACGTCTGTTCAACTTTCCTCATTGCGTTTTAATCTATTGTTTTCCCGTTCATCCTCAGTGACCGCCCGTGCTCTGTCCTTCCGTTTTCGGATGCATTCCTCTGTATCATTTAGTCTACAGTAGTTTCCTTTTAGTGTATTTTTCATTTCAGTTACTGTATTCCTAATCTCTGTTTTGTTGTTCTTTAATGGTCTAACTCTTTTTAAAAACATTCTAACTTCTTGCTCTGGATGTCCATTCTTCTGAGTTTTTTGATCATCTTTACAGTCATTACCTTGAACTCTTTGTTGAGGAGATTGGCTCTCTCCACTTCACTTAGATCTTCTTCTGAGTTCTTATCTTGTTCCTTCATTTGGATCGTGTTTCTGTATCACCTCATTTTTCTTAACTTGCTGTTTTTATTGCTCTGTATGTAGTAAGTTCATTTCGTTTCCTGACCTTGGAGAAGTGGCTTTTTGTAGGAGAGGTCTTATGTGTCCCAGCAACCCACTGTCCCCTGGTCACTAGAACTATATGTTCTAGGTGTACCCCCTATGTGGGCTGCTTGGGCTCTTCTGTTGTGGTGGGCTGACTACTGTGGATGGTCTGGTAGGCTTGGCTGCCCCCAGAGTGCTTGTTTGCCAGACCCTGCCTTGTGTGGAGGCTGTCTGTGCTGCTTGCTGAGGCTAAATCATGAGGCAGCTCGCTGAAAAGCTCTGGGAGACACCAAATCTAGTGCTGGTTCACTTCTGGGTAGAATTGCAGTGCAGGTGATACCAGGGCTAGTGCCCAGTCCCTGGTCCTGGGGCTATGCTGGTGACTGGGAGGAAGACCCAGGTCCCGAGTTCTGGTGGCAGGCCCCAGGAGTCGCAGAGTTGGTGTTGGATCAATATCCCTGACACAGCTCTCTGCAGGGTCTGGGCTGTCCCTAGTCTTGTGTTGGCATTCTGACGGGCAGGGTCAGGACCCAGCTGAGCCCGTGGTTGCTTCTGGCCTGCAAGGGAGTGTTCTGGTCACACAGGCTGCTGGGCTGTGGTATTCCTGGGGCCGGTGTGTACCTGTTGGTGTACGAGGCCGATCCCACTGCTGGAGCAGGTTTGCGGTTGTGTAGGTCAAAGCTCCATCCAGTCCCTGGGCAGTAATCACCTGCCGACGGTGAGGCTGATTCCAAGGCCAGAGGAGGCTCACTGGTCAGAGGGGTCAGGGACTCTGGGGCTGGCGCCTGTCCACTGAGGTCTGGAGGCTGGTCCTTGGGCTTTTGGTGGCTGGGCCCATGTCCAGGGGCAGCTGTGCACTGAGGGTCTGAAGGCATCGTGTTCGCTGGTGGATGTGGCTATGCACCTGCTCAGTTAGTTGCTTGGCCTGCAGCCCCCTAGTGCTTGTGTGTATAGTGTGGTGGAAATGGGTAAGGCTAGGTCCTGAGGCTAAATAGATAGAGGGAGGATTCTGAAATTTTGCTTGCTGGTGCCAGTGGCCGCGAGGTAGAAGGAGCTCCCCCAGATGGCTGCTGCCAGTGTCCATGTCCCTGAGGCTGTGCTGTAAATGCCTCTTGCGTCTCTAGGAGACTCTCTAAGATCAGGAGGTAGGTGTAACCCAGGATCCTTGCAAATGACTGCTTCTGTTCTGATTCTCGGATCACGTGGGATTTTGTGAGCATCTCCTAAGAGTGGAATCTCTATTTCCCACAACCCTCTGGCTCTCTGGAAAATAAGCACTACTGGTGTTCAAAGCCCAACTTTCTAGGAACTCTTCTTCCCAGCACAGGATCCCTGGGCTTGGGAGCCTGATGTTGGGTTCATACCCCTTGCTCTCTGGGAGCCCCTCAGAAATTGTAATTATTCTCCCATGTGTGGGCCACCCCCCCAGGTGGTGTGGGTCTTGATGCTATTGAGATGTTGCCCCGTCCTTCCTGCCTTGCCGAGGGGCCTCTTATGTCTTTAGCTGTAAAACATCTTTCATGGTGAGTCCCGCCCTTTTCTTCAGTTGCTGCTCTGTAAACAGTTGTGACTTTGGTGTGCGTCTGAGAGGCATCCAGCTCTGAGTCTCTGAACGCTACCATCTTGGACAATCTCTCCACTTCATTCTTAAATCATATTATTTAATTTTTCTTAGTATCTTGTTTGATTCGTGACAGTTTGAAATTTATTATCACTCATGTTTACTTCGCCTGTTTTAAAAAATTGAATAGTGCATTCATTCAGTTTGAAATGAAGGTAGTGACCTGTGAATTTCCATACCTCAAAACTCAAGGATAGGACAAAAGCCTTTTCTACCTGTGTTACCCTCAAACTCTGCACCCCAGCCCAGCCTGGGGATTAACCTCTTGTACCCATGCTCACCTTCTGCTTTTGGACCGTAAACCATCACTGCATCTGTATGTGTGTTGACAACGTGAACTCTAGTCTTTCCAGTTTTTGTGTTTTGTTTTTTTGGTTTAGGGAACGGTCCTACTATGAATGTACATTTACTGGTCTGCTGAAGTTGATATATAAACCTGTCAAACACATTACCAGAATTGGAATTGCTTGTATATACACTTTGCTAAATTTTAGAGACAATGCTAGAACAGAAGTAAATTGTATTTCAGGTCCCACAATATTCTCACACCATGAAAACCCTTCCCTTTTAAATATATCTGTGTGTAGTTTATCTTTATACCCATACTATATTTCCCAGAGATGGGTAAGTGTTATGTTTCTTGCCAGCACATTTACCGTATTGCTCAAAGTGAGGTGTTTACTGGTTTTAGCATGATCATATTTCCATGAACTCGCAAATACAAGATCTTCTCTCACACTGTCTTTTACTCCCTGCTGTTTTATATTGCCCTCCTAATTCTCAGTCCTGGTCTTTCTTTATGTTCTTCATCAACCTGGATAGATTATACTATTTTCTCCTCTATTCAAGACCAACAGAATAGAATAGAACACCTAGAAATAAACCCTGATATATGGCCAAATGATTTTTGACAAGTTGCCAGACTTTTCAAAGTAAAAAGGATAGTATTTTCAACAAATGGTGCTGAGAAGTCTTGTTGTCAACGTGCAAAATAAGGAAGATGGACCCCTTACCTAACATCATATGCAAAAAATAATGAAAACGTATCAAGAAACTAAATATAAGACCTAATAAACTAAAAAGTCTTAGAAGAAGACACAAGACAAGAGCTTCATGACATTGGATTTGGCAGTGTCTTCCTCAGTATGAAATGAAGGAACAACAAAGGTACAGCTAACAAAAAATAAACAATTTGCAGTACATAATTAAAAAATAATGTGTATGAAAGAAATGTAAACAGAATAAAATGGCAACCCACAGATGGGGAAAAATATTTGAAAGCCATCTATCTGACAAGAGATTTCTCTTCAGAATATACCAAGAACTTCTACAACTCAACAAAAAGCAAACACCCTGATTCAAAAATGGATAAAAGACTTGAATAGATGGTTCTTCAAAAAGATGTACAAACGACTAAGCACTTGAATAGATGCTCCATATCACTAAATGCGTATTTATATATTTGTGTGCATGCATACACACACAAGCACACACACACACATACACAAGCAGAAAACAAGTATTGGTGAGGAAGTGAGGGAGTAGGAAGCATTGTGCTGTGTCAGAGGGAATGTAGAATGATACAGCTGCTTTGCAAAAGAGTATGGCAGTTTTTCAGATATTGAAAAATAGAATTACTCCATGATCCAGGAATCTTACTCTGAGGTATACCCAAAGGAACTGAAATCAGGGTCTTAAATATTTGTACTCTAGTGTTTAGAGCAGTAATAATCAGAATAACTAAAATATCAGAGCAACCTATGTGTTCATTCACTGGTTCCTGGATAAGCAAAGTGTGGTATACTCATAGAATACAATATTATTCAATGTGAAGAAGGAAAAGATCTAGGAATGTGCTACAACATGGATGAATCTTGAGGACATTTAGCTTCCCAAAATGCCATTTTTGTGACTTTTAGTGAGTCATAACAATACAACTACTTATTTCAATTATATGGGGTACTTAGTGTAGTCAAAACCATAGATCTGAGAGGGTAATGATGCTTTTCATGTGTCTATGGAACAAAAAGGAAAGTTAGGTTTAAAAGATATAGAGTTACAGTTTTAAAACGTAGAAAAGAATTAGAAAGATAAATGGCGATGTTGATCGCCCGATAATATGAATGTATTTAATATTACTGAATGCTGCACTTTATAATAATTAACATGTTATATTTTATGTTATTTGATTTTACCAACATACAAAATTGGGAAAGAATGTAATACGAGGGAAGGGAGTGGACCTGGGATACAGCAGACAGTAATCAGATGGGCGAGACACTGCATACGTTGAAGGAGAAGAGCTGAGAGTCTTCATTACTCTGAGGGTGTATTAAATAGATACGTGTGGGTGTACTGCTATCCCCCATGGGTTATCTTAAAGAGTCTTTAATAAAGTCCATAAGGCTTGCTGAGGCTTTTTTAAAAACTGGATAACCTAGGAGATAATTAAAGGGTGGTACTTAAGTCTATGTCTAGGTTGACAGATTTTGCAGGGAACACAAACCTGAGAACAGTGGAAGTCCTGAGAGTGTAAGTACATGGAAATTAGAAAAAAAATAAAGGGAATTAGGAAAACTTTGGACTTCGAAGGTCATGTATTAATGAGTCAGACCTGAGGTCTCTAAGGAGTTATATACACAGTTGCTATTTGGATTACTTGTTGATAAAGACCAGTGGAAAAACTAGAGTCGTTTCCAAGTGTAGGTAAGATATACTGAGAGGATGGAGGTGGAAAGTAGGGAGGCCCAGAGAAAAGTGGGAAGGTCATATTGGGCTACGGTGGTGGTAATATCCAGCAGAACAGATGCTAGGGGAGAGTATGGATTCATCTTTCTTCTTTCGATTCCCCACCTCATCCTTAATAATTCTTTGGGACTGTTTCATTGCTCTGTGACGCAGGTACAGAATTCGCGTGAGGAGACTACACCCTCAGTGTCCAGCTGTCTGAGGCCTCAGTGTGCTTCAAGTGATGGAGAACTCTTTCTTCTTTATGAGAAGAGTTAGTACCTCGTAGCTAAACTTAGGCTGGAGCTTATGCAATATTGATTCCGTTTTATATATACTGTTGGCATAGAGGTTCCTCCTCCTCTTTTCTTGACCATTCTGAAATGAATCTATATTTCTCAATATTTGGGTATATCAGATAAATACATTAAGGAAAGGAATCTTATATATTGCTCCCTGCATAGTTTGCTCTTTCTTGTTTCTCCTTTACCTTTACTAAATTAGCACAGGGAGAGACCTTGAAATGTTCTAATCAGGAGAGGTTAGAACATCATATTTCTAGAGAGGTTGGTTGGACAGAGCAGGGGTCCCAGTGAAAATCAAAGCTTCTGTTTCTACTTGGAAGTGTACCTGTATAGAGTAGAGGGCTCCAGGAAATATCCTGGAATATTCCAATGTCCCTGCAGGAGATCATTAAGCGAGGCAGGATGTGGTAGCAGATCAGGGTCCTATGACATGTTTGTCAGTCATCTGATGTGAGATTCTCAGAGCCAATCCCATATGGTAGGGCTGACTGCAGAGTGAGGCAGCACCTGTGAAAACCTTTGATCGCATGTTAAAGATGAAGCTCTGATTCTGGGGAGAATTCTGTTGCCTGACTGAATGTCACTCTTCGGTGGGGATGAGATTCTGTGCTTTTCTTCTCTTGATGACCACTGACTGAAAATCTTTAGAGGATCATGTCTAGAAAGCATTCTTGATTTAATTTCTTAAAGAAGAAAACATAGAAAACATTTTTATCCACTTCCAAATTGAGGATCAAGGGGAATGACATCAGCGAAAACGTCAGAGTCGGGAGCTCTGGCTTGTGTCCATCGCCAGAAACACGGACATACGTGGTCAAACCTGTCAGAATGATCTTTTCAACACATGTCAGTTTTCTTTTCTTTTCACCCTGTAGATTTATCTTTCATTGAAACTTAACTTACTACAGGATGTGGAGAATAAACAGGAAAGGTGAAACTGTATTTCCTGATGAAAGAATCAGTAAGTCACATTAGCTGTTCTGAGCTATGTCTTACCCACTGTGACTGTAATTAAAACAAACAAACACGTTTTTTTTGGTAAGTCAGTTCTGACATTTCCTCGTTAAAGACGAGGTAACAGATACAGACTTAGATCTCCCAGAATTGAGCAAACTTTTGATTGTACCTGTGCTGAATATATGAGCATGACCTGCTATAAGTCTTCATGATACTGATTGCCACAACTGACAAATTCCCTTTTTCCACTCCTGATATGTTGCATGTAAGGAATGCACAGGTCACTAACCCCAGCTGGTCACAGGTAAACTCTGCCACATGGATTACTGCATGTTTTCCTGCCGGAAGACTACACATTCTTTTTTTTTTTTTTTGGTGGTACGCGGGCCTCTCACTGCTGTGGCCTCTCCCGTTGCGGAGCACAGGCTCCGGACGCACCGGCCCAGCGGCCATGGCTCACGGGCCCAGCCGCTCCGCGGCATGTGGGATCTTCTCGGACCAGGGCACGAACCCGTGCCCCCTGCATCCGCAGGCAGATTCTCAACCACTGCGCCACCAGGGAAGCCCGACTACACATTCTTGAGTATCATGCCTGCAGAGTATCAGGACTCTTCTTTTTTCTGGATAATTTTATGAGAAAAATATAAATTGTATTTGCATATTCTTCATGTTTTTATTTATCCATTCTCTTTCAAGTCCTAAGTGCAGATATTAAAATGATTTCCAAGAGGGTGGTAAGTAAGACAGCTACGTATATGCTCCAAAATTAGCAATAAAGCATAATACAATTGTAAATGCATTAATGTGTGATTAATATGTAGATATTTATGTAAAAGCAATTTTAGTAATGCTTTGTGGAGAGCTTCAGAATCTAGGTATTAAAATAAAAGAAGAAGGAGTTCTTGAAACTCTCAGGGAATTATAGAGAAGTCTTTGTGTCTATAAATATCAACCTGAAATAATGCATATGCTCAGAAATAAACTAAGCATAAAATTGTAGGAAGAAACTTCATGAAATGAAAGAGCGTGTGCTGGCCATACAAGAAAAATAATATTCTCAGAGAATAATGAAGAGTGTGGAGTTCAGCAGAAGGGTAATACAGACTCAGGCAGTAAATCTTTGGAGACCCTAATTATGAGTTCCTGATATTTCATCTTTGGAGAGACAGTAGTCAGTCATTTGAAATATGATGTTATAAGATGACGTTAACATACTTAAATACTTTCGTTTAGAAATGACCACTTAGAACCAGAATAAATGAAAGAGATCACAAAAGTATGTTTTTGTTGATTTTTAAAGACCTCAGGTGAGTGCTGATAATTTAAAAATCCATGATGTCTTTCACTGCAAAGTAAAGAAACTGTTAGAGTGGAGCGATGACTGGACTGGATGTCAATATTCTGACATCGGCTGAGTGTGATTCGTGTTTGGTAATTGCAGTCATTGTTGCTTTTGTTGTGGTCATCCATTTACAATGCTTGATGTCAGTTGATTTATCTGTTGTAAAAATAAAATACAGTCTCTGTGTGTAAAAAAACATACCTGATGTCTTGATAAAGTTGTATGGAATTTGAGATCCAGAAAAAAGCATTTATTTTCTGTAATGCTAGGATGCTAATTGGACATTTTTGCAAGAAAGGGATTTCAGGATGCAAAAATCTCATGTCTCTAAGGTGGGAAGTCAGTTCATTGTGGAACATTCTATTAAACTTGTGTGAGTGGAGAAATAATCCTTTGCAAGGAAGAGGTCTCGATTCCCTTTTTAATAGTTAGTGGTTTATAGTATACCGAATGAGGAAAATGGCTATTTCTGAACTTTAGAAAAAAAGAATATAGTTTTTCTGCGTTTATATTGAGAAGCTGATGTAGAATATCCAAAATTCTTTATTTTGAAAAACAATGTAATTAATTTGACATAATTCATATATATTGAACCTGTGGTACACACACACAATAAAACTTACATTCAAAAAATGTTTTGCACTTAAGAAATATTTTCTAGTGTAGTCAATTTACAATGTTGTGGGTTTTTTAATACATGTTTATTGGAGTATAATTGCTTTCTAACACTGTATTACTTTGTGCTTTACAACAAAGTGAATCACCTATAGGTATACGTATATTCCCCTTATCCCCCCTCTTGAGCCTCCCTCCACCCTCCCTATCCCACCCCTCTGGGGGTCATAAAGCACCGAGCTGATCTCCCTGGCTATGTGGCCGCTTACCACTAGCTCTTTTACATTTGGTAATGTATATATGTCAGTGCTACTCTCTCACTACGTCCCTGTCTCCCCTTCCACCCTGTGTCCTTAAGTCCGTTCTCTACATCTGTGCCTCTAGTCCTGTCCTATCACTAGGTTCGTCAGTACCATTTTTCTACATTCCATATATATGTGTTCATGTATGGTATTTGCTTTTCTCTTTCTAACTTACTTCACTCTGTATGACAGACTCTAGGTCCAACGACCTCACTACAAATAACTAAATTTTGTTCCTTTTTATGGCTGAGTAATATTCCATTATATATATGGGCTACATCTTCTTTATATATTCATCCATCAGTGGACATTTAGGTTGCTTCTATATCCTGGCTATTGTAAACAGTGCTACAGTGAACATTGTGGTACATGTATCTTTTTTTTGTGTGTGTGGTACGCGGGCCTCTCACTGTTGTGGCCTCTCCCATTGCAGAGTGCAGGCTCCGGACGCGCAGGCTCAGCAGCCATGGCTCACGGGCCCAGCCGCTCTGCGGCATGTGGGATCTTCCCGGACCGGGGCACGAAGCCGTGTCCCCTGCATCGGCAGGTGGATTCTCAACCACTGCGCCACCAGGGAAGCCCCATGTATCTTCTTGAATTATGGTTTTCTCCAGGTATATGCCCAGTAGTGGGATTGCTGGGTCATATGATAGTTCTATTTTTAGCTTTTAAGGAACCTCCATACTGTTCTCCATAGTGACTGTATCAGTTTACATTCCCACCAACAGTGCAGGAGGGTTCCCTTTTCTCCACCCCCTCTGCAGCCTTTATACATTGTTGTATTAATTTCTGTATAATTAATTAATTATAATTAATTATATATACATATAATTAATATATATATTCTTTTCCATTATGGTTTAACACAGGATATTGAATATAGTTTCCTCTGCTATACAGTAGGTCTTTGTGGGTTGTCCATCCTATGTAGAATAGTTTGCTTCTGCTATTCCAAAACTCCCAATCTTTCCTTCGCTCTCTCCTTGGCAACCACAACTCTGTTTTCTGTATCTGTGTGTTTGTTTCTGTTTCACTGACATATTCATTTGTGTCCTGTTTTCGATTCCACATATAAGTGATATTATATGCTACTTGTCTTTCTGTTTCTGACTTACTTCACTTAGTATCATTATCTCTAGGTCCATCCATGTTGCTGCAAATGCCATTATTTCATTCTTTTTATGTCTGAGTAATATCTGTTGTATATGTATGCCACACCTTCTTTATACATTCATTTTTCAATGAGCATTTAGGTTGTTTCCAAGTCTTGGCTATTATAAATAGTGCTGCTATGAACATAGGGTTTCATGTGTCTTTTTGAATTATAGTTTTGTCTGGATATATGTCCACAAGTGAGATTGCTAGATCATATGGCAACTCTCTTTATAGCATTTTTGAGGAACCTCCATACCGTTTTCCATAGTGGGTGCACCTACTTACATGGCCACCAACAGTGTAGAAGGGTTCCTTTTTCTCCATATCCCCTCCAGCATTTGTTAATTGTAGATTTTTTTAATGATGGCCATTCTGATCTGTGTGAAGTGATACCTCATTGTAATTTGGATTTGCATTTCTCTAATCATTAGTGATGATGAGCATCTTTTCATGTGCCTGTTGGCTCTACTTATGTCTTCTTTGGAGAAATGTTTATTTAGGTCTTCTACCCATTTTTCCACTGAGTTATTTGTTATTTTGTTGTTGAGTCGTATGAGCTGTTTGTATAGTTTGGAAATTAAGCCCTTGTCAGTCTCATCATTTGCTAATATTTTCTCCCAGTCCATAGGGTGTATTTTCATTTTGATTATGGTTTCCTTTGCTGTGCAACAGCTTATAAGTTTGGTTAGTTCTTGTTTCTTTTTTGATTTTACAGTAAGTCTCCTCCATATGAACAAGTTCTGTTCCAAGAGTGCGTTTGTAAGTCCAATTTGTTTGTAAGTCCCACAAAGTTAGCCTAGGTACCCAACTTACACAGTCGGCTCTATGGTATTGTACCGTAATATGTTTATAATACTTTCCATGCAAACAATACATAAAAAACAAACACAAAAATAAAGAAAATGTTTTTAATCTGATAGTACAGTAAGTAGAAAAGTACAGTAGTACAGTACGACAGCTTTGATACTGGTGCTGGCATGGAGGGAAGAGGCAAGAAGAGTTACTGACTGGAGGAGGCAGAGGAGGTGGGAGAAGGTAGAGGTGGAGGATTATCAGCAGTAGGAGACAGAGGGCAAGCTGCCATTTCACTCACGCCTGACATTGATGGCAGAGGTTCTGGTTCCTTGCTGGATTTCATTCTATCTACCCTCTTGAAAAAATGATCCATTGATGTCTGGGTAGTAGTTCCTTTTTTCTCATCATAGGTGACAAGGTAGCGTAGCACTGGATTGCATTCTGAATGGTTGCCACCTTTGGGTACCATTCTAGGTTCGGGTCCTATACCTCAAAAACGAACAGTGCTTCCTCAAATAAAGAAGATTCCGTTGCCATTCTCTGTGTCGTGAATCTCTTCAGTTCTTCTGTTACCTCGTCTTCCTCCTGTCCCTCTTCATCCTTTCTCTGGACCTCCAATTCCATCAGCAAGCTCCTCATGTTGCACAGCAAGGAGTTCAATGAAGCCGTCCTCTTGCAGATCTAGCTGCAGCTTCTCGCTGTGGGTCACTACGTTGCTGAAGACCTCTTCAGACTTCTGATCTACCTTCTCAAATCCACAAAAATCACGAACAAACTGTGGGCAAAGTTTCTTCCAAACTCCATCCACGGTGCCCACCATACCCTCACACCGTGCAAAGTCAGTGTTTTTTATGGTCTTGTGGATGTTATAGTCCTTCCAAAGTTGTCCCTAGGTTGTTCCTGATTTGTCACTTACCTTCACTGCCTGACAAAAAGTGGGACATAAGTAATATTTCTTGAAAGTCACTTTAACTCCCTGGTCCATAGGTTGAATGAGCAATGTAGTATTCGGTGGCAGATGCACTACTTTGACGTTGAGATGAAAGTCATTCGTGGATGGGGGATGGCCCAGAGAATTGTCGAGCAGCAAAAGAATGTTTTGCTGGAATGTCCTTCTCCAAGCGATATTTCTCTACATCTGGGATAAAGTGGTGGTAAAAGCAGTCCTGGAACGTGGCCTGTGCAATCCAGGATTTAGGGTTATGCTTCCACACAACAGGAAGAGAGCCCATGGCTATGTTTTTAAGGGTTCTTGGGTTCTCTGAATGATAAACTAAGAGAGGCTTCAGCTTCAATTCACCAGAAGCATTGCCACGAAACAACAGTTAGCCTATCCTTTGCTGTTTTACAGCCCGGCATCGACTTTTCCTCCTTACTGATGTAATTTTGGTCTGGCATCTTCCAGTACAGTTGTGTCTCATACACATTAAAAACCTGGTCGGGTAAATACACACCATCATCAATCATTTCTTAAAGTGTTTCCGGAAGTTCCTGGACATCTACCCTATATGCACTTGCTGCCTCTCCACTTACTTTTACATTGTGAAATTTGGCTCTAGCCTTGAACCGATGAAACCAGCCATGGCTGACATTAAAAGATGTGCCCTCTGATTCTTTTCCGTGTTTCTTCAAGTCTTCATAAAGGCCTTTAGCTTTCTCTTGAATCAGCATTAAGCTGAGCAGGACTCAGCGCTGATGTTGGTCTTGCATCTGCACACTGAGAAGTTTCTCCATCTCCTCCACCACTTTTCCATGCTTCTTCGATATTTTGTCAACATCGTCAGCACAGCAGACTTCACATGTTCCAAGATCTTGTCCTTGGTCTTTAGATTTGTGCCAGTGATTGAATGATTCATGTTATAAGAATGAGCGATGTCTAACATCTTTTTGCCTCGATCCACTCTCTCAATTACTTTCACTTTTCTTTCCATCATTATCGCTTGGCGCTTAACAGTACCAGCTACATCACCACTGCTTTTACACTTGCCTCCAGACATCTTGGCCTTGAAATAAAGGTACTGTACTACTGTACTCTATAATACAGTACTGTAAAGCACACAAAAGCACAACCACTTATAGAGGATGCATGCACGTGACAATGTATGCCAGATACACAAACTAACTTACATGATTTGACACGCGAATGGACGTTTGCATCTTTGAAAGTTTTCAACTTGAAAGTTTGTATGTAGGTGACACTGTATTTCTGCTGCCTCGGGAGAACTACCTAGGAAAACTGTGGTATGATTTACGTCAGAGAATGTTTTGCTTATGTTCTCTTCTAGGAGTTTGAAGGTGTCTTATCTTATATTTAAGCATATAAGCCGTTTGGAGTTGATTTTTGTGTATGCTGTGAGGGTATGTTCTGACTTCACTGATTTGCATATGGCTGTCCAACTTTCAAAACACCACTTGCTGAAGAGACTATCTTTTCTCCACTGTATATTCTTGCCTCCTTTGTCGAAGGTTAATTGACCATAGGTGTGTGGGTTTATTTCTGGGATCTCTATTCCATTCCATTGATCCATGTATCTATTTCTGTGGCAATACCATGCGGCTTTGATTACTTTAACTTTGTAGTATTGTCTGAAATTTAGGAGGGTTATGCCTCCTGCTTTGTTCTTTTTCCTCAGGATTGTGTTGACAGTTCTGACTTTTTATGGTTCCAGATATATTTTAGGATTATTCTAGTTCTGGGGGAAATGTCATGGGTATTTTGATAGGGATCACATTAAATCTGTAGATTGCTTTGGGTAATATAGCCATTTTAACAGTATTAATTCTTCCCATCCAAGAGCATGGGATGTCTTTCCATTTCTTTGAATCATCTTCAGTTTCCTTTACTAATGTTTTGTAGTTTTCAGCATATAAATCTTTCACCTCCTTGATGAGAGTTTTATTTGTAAGTCTTTTATTTTTTTTGATGCCATTTAAAAAAGGGATTGTTTGTTCACATTTCCTTTCTGATATTTCATTGTTAGTGTAAAGAAATGCAACCAGGGACTTCCCTGGTGTCTCCATGGTTGAGAATCTGCCTGCAAATACAGGGGCCATGGGTTTGAGCCCTGGTGCAGGAAGATCTCACATGCCGTGGAGAAACTAAACCTGTGTGCCACAGCTACTTAGCCTGCACACTAGAGCCCGTGAGCCACAAATACTGAGCCCGTGTGTCACAACTACTTATGCCCGCATGCCTAGAGCCCATGCTCTGCAACAAGAGAAGCCACTGCAATGAGAAGCCTGTGCACCACAATGAAGACTAGTCCCCAGTGGCCACAACTAGCAAAAACCTGTGCACAGCAATGAAGATCCAATGCAGCCAAAATAAATTAACAAAAAAGAAAAACAAGAAATGCAACCAATTTATGTATGTTAATCTTGTATCCTGCTACTTTGCTATATTTGTTTATCAATTCTAGTAGGTTTTGGGTGGAATTTTTAGGATTTCCTTTATATATATTATCATGTCATCTGCAAATGATGACAAATTTACCTCTTCCCTTCCAATTTGGTTAGAGTTTTTTCTTTTTCCTGTCTGATTGTTGTGGCTAGGACTTCCAGTACTATGTTGAAGAGAAGAGGTGAGAGTGGGAATCCTTGTCTTGTTCCGGATTTTAGCGGGAAGCCTTTCACCTTAGGAACATTGAGTATTATATTGCCTGTGGGCTTGTCATAAATAGCTTCTATTATGTTGAGATATGTTTCCTCTATACCCACTTTGGTAAGTGTTTTTATGATGAATGGATACTGAAGTTTTTCAAATGCTTTTTCGGCATCTATTGAGATGATCATTTGTTTTGTTTTTTTCCTTTGTTGATGGGGTGTATCATGTTGATTGATTTGCCTATGTTGAAACAACTTTGTGACACTGGGGTGAATCAAATTTGGTCATGGTGTATGATCCTCTTATGTGTTGTCAGATTCAGTTTTCTAATATTCAGATGAGAATTTTTGCATCTAAATTTATCGAAGATATTGGCCTGCAATTTTCTTTTTTGATAGTGTCTTTCTCTGTGCTTTTTTTTGGAAAGTCTTTATTGAATTTGTTCCAATATTGCTACTGTTTTGTTTTGGTTTGTTGTTTGTGAGGCATGTGGGATCTCAGCTCCACCACCAGGGATTGTACTCACACCCCCTGCACTGGAAGGTGAAATCTTAACTGCTGGACCACCAGAAAAGTCCTCATCTGTTTTTTGTTTGTTTGTTTTAGTCAATTTCTTTCTTTATTTTTGGATGCATTGGGTGTTCGTTGCTGTGCACGGGCTCTCTCTAGTTGTGGTGAGCAGGGGCTACTCTTCATTGTGGTGTGCAGGCTGTTCATTTCGGTGGCTTCTTTTTTTGCAGAGCATGGGCTCTAGGTGTGCAGGCTTCAGCAGTTGTGGCTATCAATCTCAGTAATTGTGGCTCATGGGATGTAGAGTGCAGGCACAGTCGTTGTGGCACACAGGCTTAGTTGTCCCATGGCATGTGGGATCTTCCCAGACCAGGGCTCGAACCGATGTCCCCTGCATTGGCAGATGGATTCTTAACCACTGTGCCACCAGAGAAGTCACCCCACCTGTTTTTGATATCAAGGTGATGATGGCTTCATAGAATGTCTTTGGAAGTATCCCTTACTCTTCAATCGTTTTGAAGAGTTTGAGAAGAATTAGTGTAAGTTCTTTTTTGTATATTTGGTAGAATTTGTCTGTGAAATCATCTGATCCTGGACTTTTGTTGGTAAGGAGTTTTTTTAAATTACAGATTCTATTTTGCTTTTAGTGATTAGTATGTTCAAGTTATCTATTTCTTCTTGATTCAGTTTTGTTTGGCTGTAAAAAACCAACATATATTTTAACGTAATTTTAGCAACTAAATACTTACCATGTATTAGACCACAAAAGAGTGAAGAAAACAATATTAAAACAGTTTTTCAAATAGAAAAAGTATTGAAATATTTTTAAGAAATTGGGATAATAATGCTAATTACAATAATGACAAATTGTTCTGAACTTAAAGACTACTTTATTGGGCTTCCCTGGTAACGCAGTGGTTGCGAGTCTGCCTGCCGATGCCTGAGACACGGGTTCATGCCCTGGTCTGGGAGGATCCCACATGCCATGGAGCGGCTGGGCCCGTGAGCCATGGCCGCTGAGCCTGCGCGTCCGGAGCCTGTGCTCCGCAACGGGAGAGGCCACAACAGTAAGAGGCCCGCCTACCACACACAAAAAAAGACTATCTAAGATGCTTATTATATGCTTATTATAAGCATGATATTATATGCTTATATATTATATATGCTTATTATATGCTTATTATATTCTTATTATAGGCATGATATATGCTTATTGTTTTATTGTTTTAAAATACATGGAATGTTTTCTCCTTTCTAATGTAATTCTTTTATTTTACCTGTATATTGTGAAAAAAATGTAGTTGCACATAATATAAAAATTATACTTTAATAGGAGATATTAATCCATTTACAGTTACTATAGTACTGAAAACACTTAGGTTTAGAGTTACCATGTTATTGAGTGCTCTTATTTATTTATTTATTTAAAAATATTTAATTTGGGGGGGGATAAATTATTTATTTATTTTTATCATCTTTATTGGACTATAATTGCTTTACAGTGGTGTGTTAGTTTCTGCTTCATAACAAAGTGAACAAGCTCTACATATACACATATCCCCTTATCTCCTCCCTCTTGCGTCTCCCTCCCACCCTCCGTATCCCACCGTCTAAGTGGTCACAAAGTACTGAGCTGATCTCCCTGTGCTATGCAGCTGTTTCCTACTAGTTATCTGTTTTACATTTGGTAGTATATATAAGTCCGTGTCACTCTCTCACTTCGTCAAGGCTTAGCCTTCCCCCTCCCCATGTCCTCAAGTCCATTCTCTATGTCTGCGTCTTTATTCCTGTCCTGCCCCTAGGTTCTTCCCAACCATTTTCTTTCTTTTTTTTTTAGATTCCATATATATGTGTTAGCATACAGTATTTGTTTTTCTCTTTCTGACTTACTGCACTCTGTATGACAGACTCTAGGTCCATCCACCTCAGTACAAATAACTCAATTACATTTCTTTTTATGGCTGAGTAATATTCCATTTTATATTGAAGATGTGCAACATCTTCTTGATCCATTCATCAGTTGATGGACACTTAGATTGCTTCCATGTGCTGGCTATTGCAAATAGAGCTCCAATGAACATTATGGAACATGACTCTTTTTGAATGATGGTATTCTCTAGGTGTATGCCCAGTACTGGGATTGCTGTATCATATGGTAGTTCTATTTTTAGGTTTTTAAAGAACCTCCATACTATTCTTGAGAGTGGGTGTATCAATTTACACTCCCACCAACGGGGCAAGAGGGTTCTATTTTCTCCACACCTCTGCAGCATTTATTGTTTCTAGATTTTTTGATGATGACCATTCTTACCTGTGTGTGGTGATACCTCATTGTAATTTTGATTTGCATTTCTCTGATGATCAGTGATGTTGAGCATTCTTTCATGTGTTTGTTGGCAATCTGTATAACTTCTTTGGAGAAATGTCTATTTAGGTCTTCTGCCCATTTATGGATTGGGTTGTTTGTTTTTTTGATATTGATCTGCACGGGCTGCTTGTAAAGTTTGGAGATTAATCCTTTGTCAGTTGCTTCATTGGAAAATATTTTCTCTCATTCTGAGGGTTGTCTTTTCATCTTGTTTACGTTTTCCTTTGTTGTGCAAAAGCTTTTAAGTCTCATTAGGTCTCATTTGTTTATTTTTGTTTTTATTTCCATTTCTCTAGGAGGTGGGTCAAAAAGGATCTTGCTGTGATTGATGTCATAGAGTGTTCTGCCTATGTTTTTTCCTCTAAGAGTTTTATAGTGTCTGGGCTTACATTTAGGTCTTTAATCCATTTTGAATTTATTTTTGTGTATGGTGTTAGGGAGTCTTCTAATTTCATTCTTTTACCTGTAGATGTCCAGTTTGCCCAGCACCACTTACTGAAGAGGCCATGATTTCTCCATTGTATATTCTTGTCTCCTTTATCAAAACTAAAGTGACCATATGTGCATAGGTTTATCTCTGGGTTTTCTCTCCTGTTCCATTGATCTATATTTCTGTTTTTGTGCCACTACCATACTGTCTTGACTACTGTAGCTTTGTAGTATTGTCTGACGTCAGGGAGCCTGATTTTTCTAGCTCTGTTCTTCTTCTCAAGATTGCTTTGGCTGTTCAGAGTCTTTTGTGTTTCCATACAAATTGTGAATTTTTTTTGTTCCAGTTGTCTGAAAAATGCCATTGGTACTTTGATATGGATTGCATTGAATCTGTAGGTTGCTTTGGGTAGTATAGTCATTTTCACTATGTTGATTCTTCCAATCCAAGAACATGGTATATCTCTCTATCTGTTTGTGTCATCTTTGATTTCTTTCCTCAGTGTCTTATAGTTTGTTGAGTAAACGTCTTTTGTCTCCTTAGGTAGGTTTATTCCTAGGTATTTTATTCTTTTTGTTGCAGTGGTAAATGGGAGTGTTTCCCTAATTTCTCTTTCAGATTTTTCATTTTAGTGTATAGGAATGAAAGAGATATGTGTACATTAATTTTGTATGCTGCAACCTTACCAGATTGATTGATTAAGTCTAGTAGGTTTCTGGTAGCATCTTTAGGATTCTCTATGTATAGTATCATGTCATCTGCAAACAGTGAGAGCTTAACTTCTTATTTTCTGATTTGGATTCCTTTTATTTCCTTTTCTTCTCTGGTTGCTGTAGCTAAAAATTCCAGAAGTGTGTTGAATCATAGTGGTGAGAGTGGGCAACCTTGTCTTGCTTCTAATATTGGTGGAAATGGTTTCACTTTTTCACCATTGAGAATGATGTTGCCTGTGGGTTTGTCATATATGGCTTTTATTATGTTAAGGAAAGTTCCCTCTATGCCTACTTTCTTGGGTTTTTAAAAAATCATAAATGGTTATTTAATATTGTCAGAAGAATTTTCTGCATCTATTGAGATGATCATATGGTTTTTATCCTTCAGTTTTTTAGTATGGTGTATCACATTGATTTGCATATATTGAAGAATCCTTGCATCCCTTGGATAAACCCCACTTGATCTTGGTGTATGATCCTTTTAATGCTCTGTTGATTTCTGTTTGCTAGTATTTTGGTGTGGATTTTTCCATCTATGTTAATCAGTGATATTGACCTGTAGTTTTCTTTCTTTGTGACATCTTTGTCTGGTTTTGGTATCAGGGAGATGGTGGTCTCATAGAATAAGTTTGGGAGAGATCCTCCCTCTGCTCTATTTTGGAAGAGTTTGAGAAGGATAGGTGTTAACTCTTCTCTAAATGTTTGATGGAATTTGCATGTGAAGCCATCTGGTCCTGGGCTTTTGTTTGTTGGAATATTTATAATCACAGTCTCAATTTCAGTGCTTGGGATTGGTTTGTTTATAGTTTCTATTTCTTCCTGGTTCAGTCTTGGAAGGCTGTGCTTTTCTAAGAATTTGTCCATTTCTTCCAGGTTGTCCATTTTATTGGCCTATAGTTGCTTGCAGTAATCTCTCATGATCCTTTGTATTTCTGCAGTGTCAGTTGTTACTTCTCCTTTTTCATTTGTAATTCTATTGATTTGAGTCCTGTCCCTTCTTTTCTTGATGAGTCTGGCTAATGGTTTATCAATTTTGTCTATCTTCTCAGGGAACCAGCTTTTAGTTTGTTTGATCTTTGCTGTTGTTTCCTTCATTTATTTTTCATTTATTTCTGATATGATCTTTATGATTTCTTTCCTCTGCTGACTTTGTTTTTTTTTTTTTTTTCTTTCTTTCTCTAATTGCTTTAGGTGTAAGGTTAGCTTGTTTATTTGAGATGTTTCTTGTTTCTTGAGGTAGGATTTTATTGCTATAAACTTCCCTCTTAGAACTCCTTTTGCTGCATCCCATAGGTTTTGGGTCTTCATGTTTTCATTGTCATTTGTTTCTAGGTATTTTTAAATTTCCTCTTTGATTTCATCAGTGATGTCTTGGTTATTAAGTAGAGTATTGTTTAGCGTCCATGTGTTTGTATTTTTTACAGATTTTTTTTCCTGTAATTGATATCTAGTCTGATAGCATTGTGGTTGGAAAAGATACTTGATAATGATTTCAATTTTCTTAAATTTACCAAGGCTTGATTTGTGACCCAAGATATGATCTATCCTGGAGAATGTTCCACGAGCCCTTGAGAAAAAGTGTATTCTGTTGTTTTTGGATGGAATGTCCTGTGAGTATCAATTAAGTCCATCTTGTTTAATGTATCATTTTAAAGCTTGTGTTTCTTTATTTATTTTCATTTTGGATGATCTGTTCATTGGTGAAAGAGGGGTGCTAAAGTCCCCTACTATGATTGTGTTACTGTCGATTTCCCCTTTTATGGCTGTTAGCATTTGCCTTATGTATTAAGTTGCTCCTATGTTGGGTGCATAAGTATATAGAATTGTTATATCTTTTTCTTGGATTGATCCCTTGATGATATGTAGTGTCCTTCTTTGTTTCCTGTAATAGTGTTTATTTTAAAGTCTTTTTTGTCGGATATGAGAATTGCTACTCTAGCTTTCTTTTGATTTCCATTTGCATGGATTATCTTATTCCATCCCCTAACTTTCAGTCTGCATGTGTCCCCAGGTCTCAAGTGGGTCTCTTGTAGACCACATATATACCAGTTATGTTTTTGGATCCATTCAGCCAGTCTATGTCTTTTGGTTGGAGCATTTAATCCATTTACATTTAAGGTAATTATTGATATGTATGTTCTTATGACCATTTTCTTAATTGTCTTGGGTTTGTTATTGTAGGTCTTTTCCTTCTCTTGTGTTTCCTGCCTAGAGAATTTCCTTTAGCATTTCTTGTAAAGCTGGTTTGGTGGTGCTAAGTTCTCTTAGTTTTTGCTTGTCTGTAAAGATTTTAATTTCTCTGTCAAATCTGAATGAGATCTTTGCTGGTTCGAGTAATCTTGGTTGTAGCTTTTCCCCTTTCATCACTTTAAATATGTCCTGCCAGTCCCTTCTGGCTTGCAGAGTTTCTGCTGAAAGATCATCTGTTAACCTTACGGGGATTCCCTTGTATGTTATTTGTTGTTTTTCCCTTGCTGCTTTTAATATTTTTTCTTTGTTATTTAATTTTTGATAGTTTGATTAATATATGTTTTGGCATGTTTCTCCTTGGGTTTATCTTGTATGGGACTCTCTGCACTTCCCGGACTTGATTAATGATTCCCTTTCCCATATTAGGGAACTTTTCAACGAAAATCTCTTCAAATATTTTCTCAGTCTCTTTCTTTTTCTCTTCTACTTCTGGGACCCTGATATTCGAATGTTGGTGTGTTTAATGTGGTCCCAGAAGTGTCTCAGATTGTCCTCAATTCTTTTCATTCTTTTTTCTTTATTCTGCTCTGCAGTAGTTATTTCCACTATTTTATCTTCCAGGTCATTTATCCATTCTTCTGCCTCAGTTATTCTGCTATTGTTTCCTTCTTGAGAATTTTAAATTCCATTTATTGTGTTGTTCATCATTGTTTGTTTGCTCTTTAGTTCTTCTAGGTCCTTGTGAAATGTTTCTTGTATATTCTCCATTCCAGTTCCAAGATTTGGGATCATCTTTACTATCATTACTCTGAATTCTTTTTCAGGTAGACTGCCTGTTTTCTCTACATTTGTTTGGTCCGGTGAGTTTTTACCTTGCTCCTTCATCTGCTGTGTGTTTCTCTGTCTTCTCATTTGGCTTTGGGGACTGTGTTTGGGGTCACCTTTTTGCAGGCTGCAGATTCGTAATTCCCATTGTTTTGGTGTCTGCCTCCAGTGACTAAGGTTGGTTCAGTGGGTTGTGCAGGCTTTCTGGTGGAGGGGACTGGTGTCTGTGTTCTGGTGGGTATGTCTGGATCTTGTCCTTCTGGTGGGCAATTCTGCATCCGGTGGTGTGTTTTGGGGTGTCTGTGGCCTTATTATGATTTTAGTCAGCCCCTTTGCTAATGGGTGGGCCTGCATTCCTGTCTTGCTAGTTGTTTGGCATGGGATGTCCGGCACCATATCTTGCTGGTCTCTGACTGGAGCCAGGTCTCAGCATGGAGACGGATATCTCTGGGAGAGTTTTCATCGTTTGATATTATAAGGTGCTGGAGGTCTCTGGTAGATAAATGTCCTGAACTTGGCTCTCTCACCTCAGAGGCACAGGCCTGACACATGGCCGGAGCAGCAAGATCCTGTCAGCCACACGGCTGGGGGTGAGAGCAAGAGGTAGCTTTGGTACATCTCAAAGACCACCAATGGGATTCACTGACCATTTTCTCCCCAGACGTGAAGAAAACAAAATTCAGTCTTCGTCTAGTCAGCCACTTTGGTAGCCAGCCTCCAAGATGGCCCTAATTATCCCCTAATTATCTCCCAGTCTTCATCTACCTGTGTGTCTCCTCACACTTGAAAACAGCTCACTGTTTAACTAATAAGAAATTGCAGAAATGACAAAGTGCAGTTTCCAAGTTTATCAAAGGCATTGCAGCTTCTGTTTTGGTTTCTGCTAGATCACTCATCCTGGGGTAATCCAGCTTCCATGTCATGAGGACACTCAAGCAGCCCTAAGGAGAGATCCATGTGTCAAGGAACTGAGGCCTCTTACTTACAACCATGTGAGTGAGTCATCTCAGAAGTCAAAAGATTTAATTTTATTTATTTTTTGTTGCATTGGGTCTTCGTTGCTGCACAAGGTTTCTCTAGTTGTGTCACACAGGGGTTACTCATCGTTGCGGCGCACGGGTTTCTCCTTGCAGTGGTTTCTCTTGTTGTGGAGTATGGACTCTAGGTGCATGGGCTTCGTAATTGTGTCTTTCAGGCTCAATAGTTATTGCTTGCAGGCTCTAGAGTGCAGGCTCAGTAGTTGTAGTGCACGGGCTTAGTTGTTCCATGGCATGTGGGATCTTCCCAGACAGGGCTCAAACCTGTGTCCCCTTTATTGATATGGAGATTCTTAACCACTGTGCCACCAGGGAAGCCCCTGGTAACTAGTTCTTGAACTTTTCAGCCTCAGCAATTATGAGAAAACAAAAATATTCTGTTGTTTATAAAATACCAAGTCTCTCGTATTTTGTTTTAGCAGTGAAGGGGCTGGCTGAGGAGTAATATCTGTGAGCTTGAAGACATATCAAGAGAAACCTTTAAATCTCAAAAGAAAAAATGGGCAGGAAAGAAATCAGCAGAACAGAGTAATCAATAATTGTGGAACAGTGAAAATGCTGTGACCTATACATAATGGATATAGCAGGAGGAAAATAAAGGTAACAAAGAACAGAAAGAATTTTTTTAAATGACTGAGAATCTCCCCAAATTAATGTCTCACACTAAATCCATAACATCCAAACTTAGAGAAACATATGAATAGTAAAGAAAATTGACCAATATCTCTCAGGACCATCAATGCAAAAATCGTCAACAAAATATTAACAAATCAAATCCAACAATATTTTGAGAGAATTTTATATCATGAATGAGAAGGAATAATCCCAGTTATGCAAGGCTTGTTCAACATTCTGAAATCAAATAATTATATTCATCATATCAACACCCTAAAGACAATCATTAACATATCACTAGATTCAGAAGACCTTTGAAAAAACCTAAAACCCATTCTTCATAAAAACTCTTAGTTAAAGAAATAGACTGGAAGTTTCTCAAGTTGATAATAAAGATCTACAGGAAACTTTGATCTTACCTCATGATTAATGGTTAAAAACATGAAGCTTTGTCACTAAGTTCAGGTAAAAACAAGGATGTCCCCTTTCATGACTCCTTTTCCATATTTTACTCCAAGTCCTTACTAATGCAATAAGGCATAAAAAGAAATAAAACAGTACAGATTGGTTAGAAAAAATGAAAGCAGCCTAAATAAAATGTGGACCATTATACTTTATGGGCACCTCACCAAAGAAAATAGACACCATGCATATAAGTATACAGAAGAATAATCCAGATTACATGCTACCATAAAAAAGCAAATTAAAAATACAATTACATACCACTATGTAACACTTAGAATGGCTAAAATGTGTACAATGACAAGGACAAATTCTGTAGCGGATGTGGAACATTAGGAAATGACATTTGTTATTGGTGGAAATGAAAAATAATGCAGCTACTTTGGTAGTCTGATTGACACTTGCTATAATATTGAACATTCCATTACTGTACAATCCAGCAAGTGTTCTCATGGATATTAACTGAAAGTAGTTTAAAACATACTTCCAGATGAAAACCTGCATATGGATATTTATAGCACCTAATTCAATATTGCCAAAATGTGAATGAAACTAAGGTGTCCTCCAATAGGTGAATGAAATGATATAGTATTAATATATACTGGGAATGGGATAATATTGAGCACTAAGAAAGTAAGCTATCAAGCCATAAAAATATATGGGAATTCTTTTTTTCTTTTGAAATGAGGTGATTTTCTTTATTTTGTAATTTAAATTTTATTGGAGTATAGTTGATTTACAATGTTGTGTTCATTTCAGCTGCACAGAAAGTGATTCAGTTACACATATGCATATATTCATTCTTTTTCAGAGTCTTTTCTGATAAAGATATTCCCAGAATATTGAGTAGAGTTGCCTGTGCTATACAGTAGGTCCTTGTTGCTTACCTATATTATATAGAGTAGTATTCATATGTTTACCCCAAGTTCTTGATTTACCCCTCCCCCCACCTTTCCCCTTTGGTAACCATAAGTTTGTTTTCCAAGTCTGTGAGTCTGCCTCTGTTTTGTAAGTTAGTTCATTTGTATCAATTTTTAGTTTCCACCTAGAAGTGATATCATACAATATTTGTCTTACTCTGTCTGACTCACTTCACTTAGTACAATCATCTCTAGGTCCATCCATGTTACTGCAATTGACATTATTTTCTTCTATTTTTTTTTCTTTTGCGGTACACAGGCCTCTCACTGTCGTGGCCTCTCCCATTGTGGAGCACAGGCTCAGGATACACAGGCTCCGGACGCGCAGGTTCAGCGGCCATGGCTCACGGGCCTAGTCGCCCCATGGCATGTGGGATCTTCTCAGACCGGGGCATGAACCCGTGTCCCCTGCATCAGCAGGCAGACTCTCAACCACTGCACCACCAGGGAAGCCCCTATTTTCTTCTATTTTATGGCTGAGTCATATTCCATTATATATATGTATCACATATTCTTTACCTATATTCGTATGTTGATGGACATTTTGGTTGCTTCCATGTCTTCACTATTGTAAAGAGTGTTGCAGTGAACATTGGGGAAGATGTGTCTTTTCGATTTATGCTTTCCTCCAGATATGCACACAGGAGTAAACTTGCTGGATCATCTGGTAGCTCTATTTTATTTTATTTTCTTTCATTTCATTTCAATTTCTTTGGAGTATAGTTGATTTACAATGTTGTGTTACTTTCTGCTACACAGCAGAGTGAAGCAGTTATACATATATCCAATCCTTTTTGGATTCCTTTCCCACACAGGTCATTACAGAGTATTGTGTAGAGTTCCTCAAGTGCTATACAGTAGGCCCGTATTTGTTATTTTTAAAATATATAGTGGTGGGCTTCCTTGGTGGCGCAGTGGTTGAGAGTCCGCCTGCCGATGCAGGGGACACGGGTTCGTGTCCTGGTCTGGGAAGATCCCACATGCCGTGGAGCGGCTGGGCCCGTGAGCCATGGCCGCTGAGCCTGCGCGTCCGGAGCCTGTGCTCCGCAACGGGAGAGGCCACAGCAGTGAGAGGCCCGCGTACCGCAAAAAAAAAAAAAAAAAAAAAAAAAAAAAAAAAATATATATATATATATATATAGTGGTGTGTATATGTCAATCCCAATTTATCCCTCCCGCCTCCCCTTACTCTGGTAACCTCCATTCTGTGCTCCATAGTGGCTGTTGCCAATTGGCATTGCCACCAATAGTGAAGTATTTGTGGCACAGTAGTTAAGAATCTGCCTACCAGTGCAGGGGACACAGGTTTGAACCCTGACCCAGGAAGATCCCACACGCTGCAGAGCACCTAAGCCTGTGTGCCACAACTACTGAGTCTGCGCTCTAGAGCCCATGAGCCACAACTACTGAGCTCACGTGCCACAACTACTGAAGCCTGTGTGCCTAGAGCCTGTGCTCCACAACAAGAGAAGCCACCGCAAAGAGAAGGCTGCGTACCACAACGATGAGTAGCCCCCGCTTGCTGCAACTATAGAAAAGCCGCATGCAGCAACGGGGACCCAAAGCAGATTAAAATATACGAATAATATGTAGTAGGTTTCTCTTTTTTCCACACCTTCTGAAGCATTTCTTGTTTCTAGACATTGTGAGGATGGCTATTCTGAGTGGTTCTAGGTGATACTTCTTTGTACATCTGATTTGCATTTGTCTGACATAAAGCAATGGTGAGCATCTTCATGTGTGCTTTTTTTTGAACAGTGTGAGTAAAATGTACCCCTTGAAAAAGGGTTATTGAAAGGTTGCCTTGTTTTGAAGTCTATTTCGATTACCTACCCCAAGACATTTTTTGTGTGTGTGGTACACGGGTCTCTCACTGCCGTGGCCTCTGCTACTGCAGAGCACAGGCTCAGGATGCACGGGCTCCGGATGCACAGATTCAGCGGCCATGGCTCACGGGCCCAGCTGGTCCATGGCGTGTGGGATCCTCCCGAACAGGGGCACGAACCCATGTCCCCTGCATCGGTAGGAGGACTCTCAACCACTGTCCCACCAAGGAAGCCCACCAAGACATTTTTTGAGGGCTGTTGTCACTTACAGCTTCCCAGGCATTGTGAATATGAAGTGCCTATAAGGTCCAGGTTTAGAATTGTTGTTATGGGAAAGAGAAGGTGGCAGGATTTCTCCTGTCCCTCTCTGGTTACTGACACAACCTTAGCTGTAGGGAAAGTCCTGTTCCTGGGTTTTAACTTAGAGCGAGATGTGCCTGACCAAACATGTAAGGGCTTCCGTCCCATTCCTCCTTCCCCCTTCCCCTTCAGCCCCCGAACAAGCATAAACCCCTGCAGAGTCACCTGTTGAGGGGGCTGTCGTGTAGAGTCTGATGACCCTAACGAAGGAGTCAGAAGGTCGGAACCCAAACACCAGGGTATGTTGAGACCAGGTGATTTTCCAAATGTCATGCAGCCCAGAGAGCCCACCATCCTTTGGGTGTCAGAGGGTTGGTTTAGTAGTATGAGGGCACACTTCGATCTGGAGATTGTGATCCCATGCAGAGGGGACCAAGTACTACATGTTCAAGGGGGGTGAATTAGCTGACGTATCCTTCCGAGGTCCTCAGGCCCACAACAGTCCAGCCTTGGGATCAAATTGTGTCTGTGTCCAAGGATGTGACACTAGCACGTCCACCATGACTAAATGGATTTAGTGATCATTTTTCTTTTCTATAATTTAATTTTAAATTTATAATGGGGTATAGTTGATTTACCATGTTGTGTTCATTTTTGATATACACCAACATGATTCATTTATACAGAGATGACTATACATTCTCTTTGGAATTATTTTCCCATTGAGGTTACTAAAGGGTGTTGAGAAGAGTTCCAAGTGCTCTACAGCAGATCCAGTTTGATGACAAGTTTTCTCTCTGTAAATATGTATATACTAACTCCAACCTCATGATTTGTGCCTCCAACACACCTTTCCAGTTTGGTAACCATAAGTTTGTGTTCTAAGCCTGGGACTCTGTTTCTGTGTTGTAAGATAGTACCTTTGTATCAATATGTAGATTCCACAGATAAGTAATATCATATGATATTTATCATTGTCTGATTTATGCCACATAGTATGAATGCATCTAGGTCCTTCCGAGTGGCTGCAAATGGCCTTATTTCATTCATTTCATGGCTGAGTAATATTCCACTGTACATATCTACCATAATTTCTTTATCCAGTCTTCCTTCCAAGGACGTTTACGTAGCTTCCAAGTAGGGGCTCTTGTAAACAGGGCTGCATAAATTTTGGAGTGCCTGGGTACTGTCAATTTACGTTTTTTCCAAGATACAGGCCCAGGAGTGGAAGTGCCATATGCTCTGAAGCTCTGCTTTTTAGATTTTTAAGGAATCACCACCCACTTCTCCAGAGTGGCTGTTAGCAATTTACATTCCCACCATCAGCTTGTCAGGGTTCCCTTTTATCCACGCACTGTCCTGCATTTCAGGTTTTACACTTTGTGAGGTTGGCCATTCTGACTGGTGCAAAGCGATACCGCTTCCTCACTCTTCCCGAACAGACGGTGTACCATCCTCTGGATGTCCCATTCATGTTTTACCTGGAGGAAGGGTCCTCTGCACCTGGAGATATGGGACCCATGGAATGGGGGCCAGGCAGTGTTACTGTAAAAGTACTGCATTTGCTGTCCCATCCTCAGCAAGCCTCTCAGACCCACGAGTGTAGAGCCTTAGGTCCCATCCAGCTGTGTGTCTCGATGTGGTCAGTCCAGGTTGCATCACAGCCCTTGAACACATTTTGTAAGAATTTCTCTCTCTCACTGTCTTTTTTTGTTCTTTTTATTTAATTTTATAATGGGGTAGAGCTGATTTTCAATACTATGATTCTTCCTGCACTACATCTATCCACTTGATTCACTTAAAGAGAGACACCAATCAATTCTTTTACAGATTCTTACAGTCTTATATACGCTTTTCCAGTGACAGCAGTGTGCTGAGTCCAGCTACTTGAGCTATTCCGCAGGTCCTGTTGATTACCTATTTTGTTTATGGAACCGTATCTATGCTAATTCCAACCTCCTGGTTTATGCATCACCCCCACCGCACCTTTCTCTTTTGGAAGTCATAAATGTGTTTTCTTTATGTGTGACTCGGTTTCTGTTTTGTAAGTGAGTTCATGTGTAGCTATTTTTAGATACCACGTATAATTGATACCTTATGATAAGTCTCTATTAATGTCTGACTTACGTCACTTAGAATGATCGTACGTGAGTCTCCACGAGTTGCTGCAACTGGCCTTATTTCATTGATTTAATTGCTCAGGAATATTACATTGTACATAAGTACCACAAATTCTTTATCCATTTCTTCCTTCAAGGACATGTATGTTGTACCCAAGTAGAGGCATTTTAAGCAGAGCAGCATTAAACGTAGGGATGCCTGTGTCCTGTCGACTTTTGGTTTTACCACGATATACGCCCAAGATTGGAAGTGCCATATGGTCTGTAGCTCTATTTTTTTAGAAGGTTAAGGAAACAGAATGCACTTTTCCAGAGTGGCCGTTGACTATTTACATCCCCCCAATCAGGGTAAAGAGGCTTCCTTTGCTCCATGGCCTGAGCTGCATTTCTGGTTTACACTTTTCCAAGATGGCACTATTGACTAATGCGAAGTCAGAATACTTTGTAGTGCTGATTTGCATTTCGTGGTTGTTTGGTTCGCCAAAAAGGGCGTATGGGTTTTGCCTGAATATGTTTATGTTTATAATGGGGTTTAGCTGATTTTCACTGCTGTGGTTATGTCGCTTTACACTCACGTGATTCACTTACACAGGGATATCAATAAATACATTTTAATATTTGTGCAACTCAGATATATTCTTCTGTGGTGAATAGGGTGGGTTGAGTACAGATCATTGAGCAATGAGTAGGTCTTGAGGATTACATACTTGGTTTATGGAACGGTATCTGTGCTAATTTCAAACTCTTGTTTTATGCATCACCCCACATCACCAATGCCCTAAAGTAGGCATCAGTGTGTTTTCAAATATTTAACTCTCTTCTATATTGTAATTCAGTTGATCTGTAGCGATTTCTAAAGGGATGTTTCCAGCAATTCTGCCTTGAATTCAAATCCTCTTCATAGTCTGACATCAATATATTTTTGGACAAAGTTATCATTTAGAACACTGGAGGTTTGTGAAGTGCAGTGCCCCTGAGCTCCATTTCCCAAGTAGCTTTTTTGTGAGTGGGACGCAACACAGCTGGATGGCTTCACGCCCTATTGTCGATCCGGGGTGGCAGGCTGAGCCTCTGGTGAATTCTTCTTCGCGATGGGAAATGAGAGTGACATGTGCCCGACCAAACACCTCCAGCGAGTCTCTCATTGGTTCCCCCTCTTGCAGTTCATCCTGCGGACAAATTGCAGACGGTACGAAAGAGGCATGGAAAGGCGCCGAGTCTCCAAGTGGGGAGATTGTTAGTAAGGGGGCCTGAATGGAGAACACGAGCACCAGGAGATGAAAACTGAGGTGAGTTTCAGAAAGCTTTCCCGATCCCACGGTGTAGCATCCGCTGGGTTTCCAATGAGTGCTTTCGCTGTCGGAAGATTGCGTTGAACCTGGAGAGTTGGGACCCATGGAATGGGGAGCACGCAGGATTCCTTTCAAGGGTCTGCATTTGCTTTCCCAACCTCACCAATCGTCTCAGCCCCAAGAGTGTCCAGCCTTATGTCTTCTGCCGCTGGGGCTGTAGATGTGGTCAATCCTGGTTGCATGCCAGTCCCTGAACGCATTTTGGAAGAATTTCTCTCTGTTTTGCCCTGCTTGTTTCTTCTTTGTGTTGGAAATGTATCCTCAGAATGGGTCTGAGCTGATTTTCCCTGCTGGTTTTAGGCCGCTTTACACACACTTGATGCACTTACACACAGATATCAAGACTTAGCTTTTAAGATGCTTACTAGTCGGATAGATACTTGTGCGATGAACAGGGTCTGGTGAGTCCAGTTGATTGAGCAAGGAGTAGGTCGTGTCCATTTCATATTCGGTTTTCCGAAGTTTATCTGTGCTCATTTCAAACTCGAGTTTTATGCGTCACCCCACCTCACCTTTCCCCTGAAGCAGGCATAAGTGTGTTTTCTAAAAGCGTGACTCTGTTCTGTTTGGGGATTCCGTTCATGGGGAGCGATTTTTACATTCCCTCGATAAGTGATATCATAAGATTCTTTTTTTGTGGGACTGATTTCACTGAGGATGATCGTACCTAAATCCACTCAGGATGCTGCTACCAGCCTCATGACGTGGATTTCATGGCTGAGTGACACTCCATTGGACCTACGTAGCACCACTTGTCCACTTGTCCACTTACCTTTGTCCACTTGTCCACTCGTCTTTGTCCACTTGGCTCTTTCCTGGGATATGAAACGTGTACCGGAGTGGAAGTTCTTGTCAAGACAGCAGCCCTCAACTTTGGGGTCCCTGTGTCTGGTTGATTTTTTCATTTTCCCAAGGTCAACGCCCATGTGGGAAAGTGCCCTATGCTCTGTGGTTCTGTGTTTTACATGGTTTGGGAAAGAGGATACACTTGTGAAGATTGGCTGTTGGCCATTGACATCCCGCCCATCAGCTTAACAAGGCTCCCTTGACTCCGTGGCCTGTCCTGCCTTTCTGGTTTTTAGACTTTTTTCGCCTGGCCCTTTTGCCCCCGGGGGGGGGGGCGAGAGATTTCTTTGTAGTGCTGATTTGCTCTCCCAGGTTGCTTGGTTGGCCAAAAAGGGCGTATGCGTTTTTTCCTGAATATATTCAGGAAAAAACGCATACGCCCTTTTTGGACAACCGCATCATTGTTCACGTTCTGGCGCTTTTCATGTGCTATCGGGGCCATTCCGATGTACCCGTTGACATCCGTTTCCTGCAGTTCTGCCTTGCGTTCAACGCCTCTTCGTAGCCTGACCTCAATATATTTTGGGGCGATAGTTATCGTTTAGAACTCTGCAGGTTTGGGAAGTGCAGTGCTCCTGAGCTCCATTTCCCAAGTCGCTTTTTTGTGAGTGGGACGCAACACGGCTGGATGGCTTCACGCCCTATTGTCGATCCGCGGTGGCAGGCTGAGCCTTTGGTGAATTCTTCTTCGCCATGGGAAATGAGAGTGACATGTGCCCGACCACACACCTCCAGCGAGTCTCTCATTGGTTCCCCCTCTTGCAGTGCATCTTGCGGACAAATTGCAGACGGTATGAAAGAGGCATGGAAAGGCGCTGAATCTCCAAGTGGGGAGATTGTTAGTAAGGGGGCCTGAATGGAGAACACGAGCACCAGGAGATGAAAACTGAGGTGAGTTTCAGAAAGCTTTCCCGATCCCACGGTGTAGCATCCGCTGGGTTTCCAATCAGTGCTTTCGCTGTTGGAAGATTGCGTTGAACCTGGAGAGTTGGGACCCATGGAATGGGGAGCACGCAGGATTCCTTTCAAGGGTCTGCATTTGCTTTCCCAACCTCACCAATCGTCTCGGCCCCAAGAGTGTCCAGCCTTATGTCTTCTGACGCTGGGGCTGTAGATGTGGTCAATCCTGGTTGCATGCCAGTCCCTGAACGCATTTTGGAAGAATTTCTCTCTGTTTTGCCCTGCTTGTTTCTTCTTTGTGTTGGAAATGTATCCTCAGAATGGGTCTGAGCTGATTTTCCCTGCTGTTTTTAGGCCGCTTTACACACACTTGATGCACTTACACAGAGATATCAAGACTTAGCTTTTCAGATGCTTACTAGTCGGATAGATACTTGTGCGATGAACAGGGTCTGGTGAGTCCAGTTGATTGAGCAAGGAGTAGGTCGTGTCCATTCCATATTCGGTTTTCAGAAGGGTATCTGTGCGCATTTCAAACTCGAGTTTTATTCGTCACCCCACCTCACCTTTCCCCTGAAGCAGGCATAAGTGTGTTTTCTAAAAGCGTGACTCTGTTCTGTTTGGGGATTCCGTTCATGGGGAGCGATTTTTGCATTCCCTCGATAAGTGATATCATAAGTTTCTTTTTTTGTGGGACTGATTTCACTGAGGATGATCGTACCTAAATCCACTCAGGATGCTGCTACCAGCCTCATGACGTGGATTTCATGGCTGAGTGACACTCCATTGGACGTACGTAGCACCACTTGTCCACTTGTCTTTGTCCACTTGTCCACTTGTCTTTGTCCACTTGGCTCTTTCCTGGGATATGAAACGTGTACCGGAGTGGAGGTTCTTGTCAAGACAGCAGCCCTCAACTTTGGGGTCCCTGTGTCTGGTTTATTTTTTCATTTTCCCAAGGTCAACGCCCATGTGTGGAAGTGCCCTATGCTCTGTGGTTCTGTGTTTTACATGTTTTGGGAAAGAGGATACACTTGTGAAGATAGGCTTTTGGCCATTGACATCCCGCCCATCAGCTTAACAAGGCTCCCTTGACTCCGTGGCCTGTCCTGCCTTTCTGGTTTTTAGACTTTTTTCGCCTGGCCCTTTTGCCCGGGGCGGGGGGGACGAGATTTCTTTGTAGTGCTGATTTGCTCTCCCAGGTTGCTTGGTTGGCCAAAAAGGGCGTATGCGTTTTTTCCTGAATATATTCAGGAAAAAACGCATACGCCCTTTTTGGCCAACCGCCTCATTGTCCACGTTCTGGCGCTTTTCATGTGCTATCGGGGCCATTCCGATGTACCCGTTGACATCCGTTTCCTGCAATTCTGCCTTGCGTTCAACGCCTCTTCGTAGCCTGACCTCAATATATTTTGGGGCGAAAGTTATCGTTTAGAACTCTGCAGGTTTGGGAAGTGCAGTGCTCCTGAGCTCCATTTCCCAAGTCGCTTTTTTGTGAGTGGGACGCAAGACGGCTGGATGGCTTCACGCCCTATTGTCGATCCGGGGTGGCAGGCTGAGCCTTTGGTGAATTATTCTTCGCCATGGGAAATGAGAGTGACATGTGCCCGACCACACACCTCCAGTGAGTCTCTCATTGGTTCCCCCTCTTGCAGTGCATCCTGCGGACAAATTGCAGACGGTATGAAAGAGGCATGGAAAGCCGCTGAGTCTCCAAGTGGGGAGATTGTTAGTAAGGGGGCCTGAATGGAGAACACGAGCACCAGGAGATGAAAACTGAGGTGAGTTTCAGAAAGCTTTCCCGATCCCACGGTGTAGCATCCGCTGGGTTTCCAATGAGTGCTTTCGCTGTCGGAAGATTGCGTTGAACCTGGAGAGTTGGGACCCATGGAATGGGGAGCACGCAGGATTCCTTTCAAGGGTCTGCATTTGCTTTCCCAACCTCACCAATCGTCTCGGCCCCAAGAGTGTCCAGCCTTATGTCTTCTGACGCTGGGGCTGTAGATGTGGTCAATCCTGGTTGCATGCCAGTCCCTGAACGCATTTTGGAAGAATTTCTCTCTGTTTTGCCCTGCTTGTTTCTTCTTTGTGTTGGAAATGTATCCTCAGAATGGGTCTGAGCTGATTTTCCCTGCTGTTTTTAGGCCGCTTTACACACACTTGATGCACTTACACAGAGATATCAAGACTTAGCTTTTCAGATGCTTACTAGTCGGATAGATACTTGTGCGATGAACAGGGTCTGGTGAGTCCAGTTGATTGAGCAAGGAGTAGGTCGTGTCCATTCCATATTCGGTTTTCAGAAGGGTATCTGTGCGCATTTCAAACTCGAGTTTTATTCGTCACCCCACCTCACCTTTCCCCTGAAGCAGGCATAAGTGTGTTTTCTAAAAGCGTGACTCTGTTCTGTTTGGGGATTCCGTTCATGGGGAGCGATTTTTGCATTCCCTCGATAAGTGATATCATAAGTTTCTTTTTTTGTGGGACTGATTTCACTGAGGATGATCGTACCTAAATCCACTCAGGATGCTGCTACCAGCCTCATGACGTGCATTTCATGGCTGAGTGACACTCCATTGGACCTACGTAGCACCACTTGTCCACTTGTCTTTGTCCACTTGTCCACTTGTCTTTGTCCACTTGGCTCTTTCCTGGGATATGAAACGTGTACCGGAGTGGAGGTTCTTGTCAAGACAGCAGCCCTCAACTTTGGGGTCCCTGTGTCTGGTTGATTTTTTCATTTTCCCAAGGTCAACGCCCATGTGTGGAAGTGCCCTATGCTCTGTGGTTCTGTGTTTTACATGGTTTGGGAAAGAGGATACACTTGTGAAGATTGGCTGTTGGCCATTGACATCCCGCCCATCAGCTTAACAAGGCTCCCTTGACTCCGTGGCCTGTCCTGCCTTTCTGGTTTTTAGACTTTTTTCGCCTGGACCTTTTGCCCCGGGGGGGGGGGGGCGAGAGATTTCTTTGTAGTGCTGATTTGTTTTCCCAGGTTGCTTGGTTGGCCAAAAAGGGCGTATGCGTTTTTTCCTGAATATATTCAGGAAAAACCGCATACGCCCTTTTTGGCCAACCGCATCATTGTCCACGTTCTGGCGCTTTTCATGTGCTATCGGGGCCATTCCGATGTACCCGTTGACATCCGTTTCCTGCAATTCTGCCTTGCGTTCAACGCCTCTTCGTAGCCTGACCTCAATATATTTTGGGGCGATAGTTATCGTTTAGAACTCTGCAGGTTTGGGAAGTGCAGTGATCCTGAGCTCCATTTCCCAAGTCGCTTTTTTGTGAGTGGGACGCAACACGGCTTGATGGCTTCACGCCCTATTGTCGATCCGGGGTGGCAGGCTGAGCCTTTGGTGAATTCTTCTTCGCGATGGGCAATGAGAGTGACATGTGCCCGACCACACACCTCCAGCGAGTCTCTCATTGGTTCCCCCTCTTGCAGTGCATCCTGAGGACAAATTGCAGACGGTACGAAAGAGGCATGGAAAGGCGCTGAGTCTCCAAGTGGGGAGATTGTCAGTAAGGGGGCCTGAATGCAGAACACGAGAACCAGGAGATGAAAACTGAGGTGAGTTTCAGAAAGCTGTCCCGATCCCACGGTGTAGCATCCGTTGGGTTTCCAATGAGTGCTTTCGCTGTCGGAAGATTGCGTTGAACCTGGAGAGTTGGGACCCATGGAATGGGGAGCACGCAGGATTCCTTTCAAGGGTCTGCATTTGCTTTCCCAACCTCACCAATCGTCTCAGCCCCAAGAGTGTCCAGCCTTATGTCTTCTGCCGCTGGGGCTGTAGATGTGGTCAATCCTGGTTGCATGCCAGTCCCTGAACGCATTTTGGAAGAATTTCTCTCTGTTTTGCCCTTCTTGTTTCTTCTTTGTGTTGGAAATGTATCCTCAGAATGGGTCTGAGCTGATTTTCCCTGCTGTTTTTAGGCCGCTTTACACACACTTGATGCACTTACACAGAGATATCAAGACTTAGCTTTTAAGATGCTTACTAGTCGGATAGATACTTGTGCGATGAACAGGGTCTGGTGAGTCCAGTTGATTGAGCAAGGGAGTAGGTCGTGTCCATTCCATATTCGGTTTTCGGAAGGGTATCTGTGCTCATTTCAAACTCGAGTTTTATGCGTCACCCCACCTCACCTTTCCCCTGAAGCAGGCATAAGTGTGTTTTCTAAAAGCGTGACTCTGTTCTGTTTGGGGATTCAGTTCATGGGGAGCGATTTTTACATTCCCTCGATAAGTGATATCATAAGTTTCTTTTTTTGTGGGACTGATTTCACTGAGGGTGATCGTACCTAAATCCACTCAGGATGCTGCTACCAGCCTCATGACGTGGATTTCATGGCTGAGTGACACTCCATTGGACCTACGTAGCACCACTTGTCCACATGTCTTTGTCCACTTGTCCACTCGTCTTTGTCCACTTGGCTCTTTCCTGGGATATGAAACGTGTACCGGAGTGGAGGTTCTTGTCAAGACAGCAGCCCTCAACTTTGGGGTCCCTGTGTCTGGTTGATTTTTTCATTTTCCCAAGGTCAACGCCCATGTGTGGAAGTGCCCTATGCTCTGTGGTTCTGTGTTTTACATGGTTTGGGAAAGAGGATACACTTGTGAAGATTGGCTGTTGGCCATTGACATCCCGCCCATCAGCTTAACAAGGCTCCCTTGACTCCGTGGCCTGTCCTGCCTTTCTGGTTTTTAGACTTTTTTCGCCTGGCCCTTTTGCCCCGGGGGGGGGGTCCGAGAGATTTCTTTGTAGTGCTGATTTGCCCTCCCAGGTTGCTTGGTTGGCCAAAAAGGGCGTATGCGTTTTTTCCTGAATATATTCAGGAAAAAACGCATACGCCCTTTTTGTCCAACCGCATGATTGTCCACGTTCTGGCGCTTTTCATGTGCTATCGGGGCCATTCCGATGTACCCGTTGACATCCGTTTCCTGCAATTCTGCCTTGCGTTCAACGCCTCTTCGTAGCCTGACCTCAATATATTTTGGGGCGATAGTTATCGTTTAGAACTCTGCAGGTTTGGGAAGTGCAGTGCCCCTGAGCTCCATTTCCCAAGTCGCTTTTTTGTGAGTGGGACGCAACACGGCTGGATGGCTTCACGCCCTATTGTCGATCCGCGGTGGCAGGCTGAACCTCTGGTGAATTCTTCTTCGTGATGGGAAATGAGAGTGACATGTGCCCGACCAAACACCTCCAGCGAGTCTCTCATTGGTTCCCCCTCTTGCAGTTCATCCTGCGGACAAATTGCAGACGGTACGAAAGAGGCATGGAAAGGCGCCGAGTCTCCAAGTGGGGAGATTGTTAGTAAGGGGGCCTGAATGGAGAACACGAGCACCAGGAGATGAAAACTGAGGTGAGTTTCAGAAAGCTTTCCCGATCCCACGGTGTAGCATCCGCTGGGTTTCCAATGAGTGCTTTCGCTGTCGGAAGATTGCGTTGAACCTGGAGAGTTGGGACCCATGGAATGGGGAGCACGCAGGATTCCTTTCAAGGGTCTGCATTTGCTTTCCCAACCTCACCAATCGTCTCAGCCCCAAGAGTGTCCAGCCTTATGTCTTCTGCCGCTGGGGCTGTAGATATGGTCAATCCTGGTTGCATGCCAGTCCCTGAACGCATTTTGGAAGAATTTCTCTCTGTTTTGCCCTGCTTGTTTCTTCTTTATGTTGGAAATGTATCCTCAGAATGGGTCTGAGGTGATTTTCCCTGCTGTTTTTGGCCGCTTTACACACACTTGATGCACTTACACAGAGATATCAAGACTTAGCTTTTAAGATGCTTACTAGTCGGATAGATACTTGTGCGATGAACGGGGTCTGGTGAGTCCAGATGATTGAGCAAAGAGTAGGTCGTGTCCATTCCATATTCGGTTTTCGGAAGGGTATCTGTGCTCATTTCAAACTCGAGTTTTATGCGTCACCCCACCTCACCTTTCCCCTGAAGCAGGCATAAGTGTGTTTTCTAAAAGCGTGACTCTGTTCTGTTTGGAGATTCAGTTCATGGGGAGCGATTTTTACATTCCCTCGATAAGTGATATCATAAGTTTCTTTTTTTGTGGGACTGATTTCACTGAGGATGATCGTACCTAAATCCACTCAGGATGCTGCTACCAGCCTCATGACGTGGATTTCATGGCTGAGTGACACTCCAATGGACCTACGTAGCACCACTTGTCCACTTGTCCACTTGTCTTTGTCCACTTGTCCACTCGTCTTTGTCCACTTGGCTCTTTCCTGGGATATGAAACGTGTACCGGAGTGGAGGTTCTTGTCAAGACAGCAGCCCTCAACTTTGGGGTCCCTGTGTCTGGTTGATTTTTTCATTTTCCCAAGGTCAACGCCCATGTGTGGAAGTGCCCTATGCTCTGTGGTTCTGTGTTTTACATGGTTTGGGTAAGAGGATACACTTGTGAAGATTGGCTGTTGGCCATTGACATCCCGCCCATCAGCTTAACAAGGCTCCCTTGACTCCGTGGCCTGTCCTGCCTTTCTGGTTTTTAGACTTTTTTCGCCTGGCCCTTTTGCCCCGGGGGGGGGGGGCGAGAGATTTCTTTGTAATGCTGATTTGCTCTCCCAGGTTGCTTGGTTGGCCAAAAAGGGCGTATGCGTTTTTTCCTGAATATATTCAGGAAAAAACGCATACGCCCTTTTTGGCCAACCGCATCATTGTCCACGTTCTGGCGCTTTTCATGTGCTATCGGGGCCATTCCGATGTACCCGTTGACATCCGTTTCCCGCAATTCTGCCTTGCGTTCAATGCCTCTTCGTAGCCTGACCTCAATATATTTTGGGGCGATAGTTATCGTTTAGAACTCTGCAGGTTTGGGAAGTGCAGTGCCCCTGAGCTCCATTTCCCAAGTCGCTTTTTTGTGAGTGGGACGCAACACGGCTGGATGGCTTCACGCCCTATTGTCGATCCGCGGTGGCAGGCTGAACCTCTGGTGAATTCTTCTTCGTGATGGGAAATGAGAGTGACATGTGCCCGACCAAACACCTCCAGCGAGTCTCTCATTGGTTCCCCCTCTTGCAGTTCATCCTGCGGACAAATTGCAGACGGTACGAAAGAGGCATGGAAAGGCGCCGAGTCTCCAAGTGGGGAGATTGTTAGTAAGGGGGCCTGAATGGAGAACACGAGCACCAGGAGATGAAAACTGAGGTGACTTTCAGAAAGCTTTCCCGATCCCACGGTGTAGCATCCGCTGGGTTTCCAATGAGTGCTTTTGCTGTCGGAAGATTGCGTTGAACCTGGAGAGTTGGGACCCATGGAATGGGGAGCACGCAGGATTCCTTTCAAGGGTCTGCATTTGCTTTCCCAACCTCACCAATCGTCTCAGCCCCAAGAGTGTCCAGCCTTATGTCTTCTGCCGCTGGGGCTGTAGATATGGTCAATCCTGGTTGCATGCCAGTCCCTGAACGCATTTTGGAAGAATTTCTCTCTGTTTTGCCCTGCTTGTTTCTTCTTTATGTTGGAAATGTATCCTCAGAATGGGTCTGAGGTGATTTTCCCTGCTGTTTTTGGCCGCTTTACACACACTTGATGCACTTACACAGAGATATCAAGACTTAGATTTTAAGATGCTTACTAGTCGGATAGATACTTGTGCGATGAACGGGGTCTGGTGAGTCCAGTTGATTGAGCAAAGAGTAGGTCGTGTCCATTCCATATTCGGTTTTCGGAAGGGTATCTGTGCTCATTTCAAACTCGAGTTTTATGCGTCACCCCACCTCACCTTTCCCCTGAAGCAGGCATAAGTGTGTTTTCTAAAAGCGTGACTCTGTTCTGTTTGGGGATTCAGTTCATGGGGAGCGATTTTTACATTCCCTCGATAAGTGATATCATAAGTTTCTTTTTTTGTGGGACTGATTTCACTGAGGATGATCGTACCTAAATCCACTCAGGATGCTGCTACCAGCCTCATGACGTGCACTTCATGGCTGAGTGACACTCCATTGGACCTACGTAGCACCACTTGTCCACTTGTCCACTTGTCTTTGTCCACTTCTCCTTGTCCACTTGTCCACTCGTCTTTGTCCACTTGGCTCTTTCCTGGGATATGAAACGTGTACCGGAGTGGAGGTTCTTGTCAAGACAGCAGCCCTCAAGTTTGGGGTCCCTGTGTCTGGTTGATTTTTTCATTTTCCCGAGGTCAACGCCCATGTGTGAAAGTGCCCTATGGTCTGTGGTTCTGTGTTTTACATGGTTTGGGAAAGAGGATACACTTGTGAAGATTGGCTGTTGGCCATTGACATCCCCCCCATCAGCTTAACAAGGCTCCCTTGACTCTGTGGGCTGTCCTGCCTTTCTGGTTTTTAGACTTTTTTCGCCTGGCCCTTTTGCCCCGAGGTGGGGGGGGGGCGAGAGATTTCTTTGTAGTGCTGATTTGCTCTCCCAGGTTGCTTGTTTGGCCAAAAAGGGCGTATCCGTTTTTTTCTGAATATATTCAGGAAAAAACGCATACGCCCTTTTTGGCCAACCGCATCATTGTCCACGTTCTGGCACTTTTCATGTGCTATCGGGGCCATTCCGATGTACCCGTTGACATCCGTTTCCTGCAATTCTGCCTTGCGTTCAACGCCTCTTCGTAGCCTGACCTCAATATATTTTGGGGCGATAGTTATCGTTTAGAACTCTGCAGGTTTGGGAAGTGCAGTGCCCCTGAGCTCCATTTCCCAAGTCGCTTTTTTGTGAGTGGGACGCAACACGGCTGGATGGCTTCACGCCCTATTGTCGATCCGCGGTGGCAGGCTGAACCTCTGGTGAATTCTTCTTCGTGATGGGAAATGAGAGTGACATGTGCCCGACCAAACACCTCCAGCGAGTCTCTCATTGGTTCCCCCTCTTGCAGTTCATCCTGCGGACAAATTGCAGACGGTACGAAAGAGGCATGGAAAGGCGCCGAGTCTCCAAGTGGGGAGATTGTTAGTAAGGGGGCCTGAATGGAGAACACGAGCACCAGGAGATGAAAACTGAGGTGAGTTTCAGAAAGCTTTCCCGATCCCACGGTGTAGCATCCGCTGGGTTTCCAATGAGTGCTTTCGCTGTCGGAAGATTGCGTTGAACCTGGAGAGTTGGGACCCATGGAATGGGGAGCACGCAGGATTCCTTTCAAGGGTCTGCATTTGCTTTCCCAACCTCACCCATCGTCTCAGCCCCAAGAGTGTCCAGCCTTATGTCTTCTGCCGCTGGGGCTGTAGATGTGGTCAATCCTGGTTGCATGCCAGTCCCTGAACGCATTTTGGAAGAATTTCTCTCTGTTTTGCCCTGCTTGTTTCTTCTTTATGTTGGAAATGTATCCTCAGAATGGGTCTGAGCTGATTTTCCCTGCTGGTTTTAGGCCGCTTTACACACACTTGATGCACTTACACAGAGATATCAAGACTTAGCTTTTAAGATGCTTACTAGTCGGATAGATACTTGTGCGATGAACAGGGTCTGGTGAGTCCAGTTGATTGAGCAAGGAGTAGGTCGTGTCCATTCCATATTCGGTTTTCGGAAGGGTATCTGTGCTCATTTCAAACTCGAGTTTTATGCGTCACCCCACCTCACCTTTCCCCTGAAGCAGGCATAAGTGTGTTTTCTAAAAGCGTGACTCTGTTCTGTTTGGGGACTCAGTTCATGGGGAGCGATTTTTACATTCCCTCGATAAGTGATATCATAAGTTTCTTTTTTTGTGGGACTTATTTCACTGAGGATGATCGTACCTAAATCCACTCAGGATGCTGCTAGCAGCCTCATGACGTGGATTTCATGGCTGAGTGACACTCCATTGGACCTACGTAGCACCACTTGTCCACTTGTCCACTTGTCTTTGTCCACTTGTCCACTCGTCTTTGTCCACTTGGCTCTTTCCTGGGATATGAAACGTGTACCGGAGTGGAGGTTCTTGTCAAGACAGCAGCCCTCAACTTTGGGGTCCCTGTGTCTCGTTGATTTTTTCATTTTCCCAAGGTCAACGCCCATGTGTGGAAGTGCCCTATGGTCTGTGGTTCTGTGTTTTACATGGTTTGGGAAAGAGGATACACTTGTGAAGATTGGCTGTTGGCCATTGACATTCCGCCCATCAGCTTAACAAGGCTCCCTTGACTCCGTGGCCTGTCCTGCCTTTCTGGTTTTTAGACTTTTTTCGCCTGGCCCTTTTGCCCCGGGGGGGGGGGCGAGAGATTTCTTCGTAGTGCTGATTTGCTCTCCCAGGTTGCTTGGTTGGCCAAAAAGGGCGTATGCGTTTTTTCCTGAATATATTCAGGAAAAAACGCATACGCCCTTTTTGGCCAACCGCATCATTGTCCACGTTCTGGCGCTTTTCATGTGCTATCGGGGCCATTCCGATGTACCCGTTGACATCCGTTTCCTGCAATTCTGCCTTGCGTTCAACGCCTCTTCGTAGCCTGACCTCAATATATTTTGGGGCGATAGTTATCGTTTAGAACTCTGCAGGTTTGGGAAGTGCAGTGCCCCTGAGCTCCATTTCCCAAGTCGCTTTTTTGTGAGTGGGACGCAACACGGCTGGATGGCTTCACGCCCTATTGTCGATCCGCGGTGGCAGGCTGAACCTCTGGTGAATTCTTCTTCGTGATGGGAAATGAGAGTGACATGTGCCCGACCAAACACCTCCAGCGAGTCTCTCATTGGTTCCCCCTCTTGCAGTTCATCCTGCGGACAAATTGCAGACGGTACGAAAGAGGCATGGAAAGGCGCCGAGTCTCCAAGTGGGGAGATTGTTAGTAAGGGGGCCTGAATGGAGAACACGAGCACCAGGAGATGAAAACTGAGGTGAGTTTCAGAAAGCTTTCCCGATCCCACGGTGTAGCATCCGCTGGGTTTCCAATGAGTGCTTTTGCTGTCGGAAGATTGCGTTGAACCTGGAGAGTTGGGACCCATGGAATGGGGAGCACGCAGCATTCCTTTCAAGGGTCTGCATTTGCTTTCCCAACCTCACTAATCGTCTCAGCCCCAAGAGTGTCCAGCCTTATGTCTTCTGCCGCTGGGGCTGTAGATGTGGTCAATCCTGGTTGCATGCCAGTCCCTGAACGCATTTGGGAAGAATTTCTCTCTGTTTTGCCCTGCTGGTTTCTTCTTTATGTTGGAAATGTATCCTCAGAATGGGTCTGAGCTGATTTTCCCTGCTGGTTTTAGGCCGCTTTACACACACTTGATGCACTTACACAGAGATATCAAGACTTAGCTTTTAAGATGCTTACTAGTCGGATAGATACTTGTGCGATGAACAGGGTCTGGTGAGTCCAGTTGATTGAGCAAGGAGTAGGTCGTGTCCATTCCATATTCGGTTTTCGGAAGGGTATCTGTGCTCATTTCAAACTCGAGTTTTATGCGTCACCCCACCTCACCTTTCCCCTGAAGCAGGCATAAGTGTGTTTTCTAAAAGCGTGACTCTGTTCTGTTTGGGGATTCAGTTCATGGGGAGCGATTTTTACATTCCCTCGATAAGTGATATCATAAGTTTCTTTTTTTGTGGGACTTATTTCACTGAGGATGATCGTACCTAAATCCATTCAGGATGCTGCTACCAGCCTCATGACGTGGATTTCATGGCTGAGTGACACTCCATTGGACCTACGTAGCTCCACTTGTCCACTTGTCCACTTGTCTTTGTGCACTTGTCCACTTGGCTCTTTCCTGGGATATGAAACGTGTACCGGAGTGGAGGTTCTTGTCAAGACAGCAGCCCTCAACTTTGGGGTCCCTGTGTCTGGTTGATTTTTTCATTTTCCCAAGGTCAACGCCCATGTGTGGAAGTGCCCTATGCTCTGTGGTTCTGTGTTTTACATGGTTTTGGAAAGAGGATACACTTGTGAAGATTGGCTGTTGGCCATTGACATCCCGCCCATCAGCTTAACAAGACTCCCTTGACTCCGTGGCCTGTCCTGCCTTTCTGGTTTTTAGACTTTTTTCGCCTGGCCCTTTTGCCCCGGTGGGGGGGGCGCGAGAGATTTCTTTGTAGTGCTGATTTGCTCTCCCAGGTTGCTTGGTTGGCCAAAAAGGGCGTATGCGTTTTTTCCTGAATATATTCAGGAAAAAACGCATACGCCCTTTTTGGCCAACCGCATCATTGTCCACGTTCTGGCGCTTTTCATGTGCTATCGGGGCCATTCCGATGTACCCGTTGACATCCGTTTCCTGCAATTCTGCCTTGCGTTCAACGCCTCTTCGTAGCCTGACCTCAATATATTTTGGGGCGATAGTTATCGTTTAGAACTCTGCAGGTTTGGGAAGTGCAGTGCCCCTGAGCTCCATTTCCCAAGTCGCTTTTTTGTGAGTGGGACGCAACACGGCTGGATGGCTTCACGCCCTATTGTCGATCCGCGGTGGCAGGCTGAACCTCTGGTGAATTCTTCTTCGTGATGGGAAATGAGAGTGACATGTGCCCGACCAAACACCTCCAGCGAGTCTCTCATTGGTTCCCCCTCTTGCAGTTCATCCTGCGGACAAATTGCAGACGGTACGAAAGAGGCATGGAAAGGCGCCGAGTCTCCAAGTGGGGAGATTGTTAGTAAGGGGACCTGAATGGAGAACACGAGCACCAGGAGATGAAAACTGAGGTGAGTTTCAGAAAGCTTTCCCGATCCCACGGTGTAGCATCCGCTGGGTTTCCAATGAGTGCTTTCGCTGTCGGAAGATTGCGTTGAACCTGGAGAGTTGGGACCCATGGAATGGGGAGCACGCAGGATTCCTTTCAAGGGTCTGCATTTGCTTTCCCAACCTCACCAATCGTCTCAGCCCCAAGAGTGTCCAGCCTTATGTCTTCTGCCGCTGGGGCTGTAGATGTGGTCAATCCTGGTTGCATGCCAGTCCCTGAACGCATTTGGGAAGAATTTCTCTCTGTTTTGCCCTGCTAGTTTCTTCTTTATGTTGGAAATGTATCCTCAGAATGGGTCTGAGCTGATTTTCCCTGCTGGTTTTAGGCCGCTTTACACACACTTGATGCACTTACACAGAGATATCAAGACTTAGCTTTTTTTTTTTTTTTTTTTTTTTTTTTTTGTGTTACGCGGGCCTCTCACTGTTGTGGCCTCTCCCGTTGCGGGGCACAGGCTCCGGACGCGCAGGCTCAGCGGCCATGGCTCACGGGCCCAGCCGCTCCGCGGCATGTGGGATCTTCCCGTACCGGGGCACGAACCCGTATCCCCTGCATCGGCAGGCGGATTCTCAACCACTGCGCCACCAGGGAAGCCCAAGACTTAGCTTTTAAGATGCTAACTAGTCGGATAGATACTTGTGCGATGAACAGGGTGTGGTGAGTCCAGTTGATTGAGCAAGGAGTAGGTCGTGTCCATTCCACATTCGGTTTTCGGAAGGGTATCTGTGCTCATTTCAAACTCGAGTTTTATGCGTCACCCCACCTCACCTTTCCCCTGAAGCAGGCATAAGTGTGTTTTCTAAAAGCGTGACTCTGTTCTCTTTGGGGATTCAGTTCATGGGGAGCGATTTTTACATTCCCTCGATAAGTGATATCATAAGTTTCTTTTTTTGTGGGACTGATTTCACTGAGGATGATCGTACCTAAATCCACTCAGGATGCTGCTACCAGCCTCATGACGTGGATTTCATGGCTGAGTGACACTCCATTGGACCTACGTAGCACCACTTGTCCACTTGTCTTTGTCCACTTGTCCACTCGTCTTTGTCCACTTGGCTCTTTCCTGGGATATGAAACGTGTACCGGAGTGGAGGTTCTTGTCAAGACAGCAGCCCTCAACTTTGGGGTCCCTGTGTCTGGTTGATTTTTTCATTTTCCCAAGGTCAACGCCCATGTGTGGAAGTGCCCTATGGTCTGTGGTTCTGTGTTTTACATGGTTTGGGAAAGAGGATACACTTGTGAAGATTGGCTATTGGCCATTGACATCCCGCCCATCAGCTTAACAAGGCTCCCTTGACTCCGTGGCCTGTCCTGCCTTTCTGGTTTTTAGACTTTTTTCGCCTGGCCCTTTTGCCCCGGGGGTGGGGGGGGGCGAGAGATTTCTTTGTAGTGCTGATTTGCTCTCCCAGGTTGCTTGGTTGGCCAAAAAGGGCGTATGCGTTTTTTCCTGCATATATTCAGGAAAAAACGCATACGCCCTTTTTGGCCAACCGCATCATTGTCCACGTTCTGGCGCTTTTCATGTGCTATCGGGGCCATTCCGATGTACCCGTTGACATCCGTTTCCTGCAATTCTGCCTTGCGTTCAACGCCTCTTCGTAGCCTGACCTCAATATATTTTGGGGCGATAGTTATCGTTTAGAACTCTGCAGGTTTGGGAAGTGCAGTGCCCCTGAGCTCCATTTCCCAAGTCGCTTTTTTGTGAGTGGGACGCAACACGGCTGGATGGCTTCACGCCCTATTGTCGATCCGCGGTGGCAGGCTGAACCTCTGGTGAATTCTTCTTCGTGATGGGAAATGAGAGTGACATGTGCCCGACCAAACACCTCCAGTGAGTCTCTCATTGGTTCCCCCTCTTGCAGTTCATCCTGCGGACAAATTGCAGACGGTACGAAAGAGGCATGGAAAGGCGCCGAGTCTCCAAGTGGGGAGATTGTTAGTAAGGGGGCCTGAATGGAGAACACGAGCACCAGGAGATGAAAACTGAGGTGAGTTTCAGAAAGCTTTCCCGATCCCACGGTGTAGCATCCGCTGGGTTTCCAATGAGTGCTTTCGCTGTCGGAAGATTGCGTTGAACCTGGAGAGTTGGGACCCATGGAATGGGGAGCACGCAGGATTCCTTTCAAGGGTCTGCATTTGCTTTCCCAACCTCACCCATCGTCTCAGCCCCAAGAGTGTCCAGCCTTATGTCTTCTGCCGCTGGGGCTGTAGATGTGGTCAATCCTGGTTGCATGCCAGTCCCTGAACGCATTTGGGAAGAATTTCTCTCTGTTTTGCCCTTCTTGTTTCTTCTTTATGTTGGAAATGTATCCTCAGAATGGGTCTGAGCTGATTTTCCCTGCTGGTTTTAGGCCGCTTTACACACACTTGATGCACTTACACAGAGATATCAAGACTTAGCTTTTAAGATGCTTACTAGTCGGATAGATACTTGTGCGATGAACAGGGTCTGGTGAGTCCAGTTGATTGAGCAAGGAGTAGGTCGTGTCCATTCCATATTCGGTTTTCGGAAGGGTATCTGTGCTCATTTCAAACTCGAGTTTTATGCGTCACCCCACCTCACCTTTCCCCTGAAGCAGGCATAAGTGTGTTTTCTAAAAGCGTGACTCTGTTCTGTTTGGGGATTCAGTTCATGGGGAGCGATTTTTACATTCCCTCGATAAGTGATATCAGAAGTTTCTTTTTTTGTGGGACTGATTTCACTGAGGATGATCGTACCTAAATCCACTCAGGATGCTGCTACCAGCCTCATGACGTGCATTTCATGGCTGAGTGACACTCCATTGGACCTACGTAGCACCACTTGTCCACTTGTCTTTGTCCACTTGTCCACTCGTCTTTGTCCACTTGGCTCTTTCCTGGGATATGAAACGTGTACCGGAGTGGAGGTTCTTGTCAAGACAGCAGCCCTCAACTTTGGGGTCCCTGTGTCTGGTTGATTTTTTCATTTTCCCAAGGTCAACGCCCATGTGTGGAAGTGCCCTATGGTCTGTGGTTCTGTGTTTTACATGGTTTGGGAAAGAGGATACACTTGTGAAGATTGGCTATTGGCCATTGACATCCCGCCCATCAGCTTAACAAGGCTCCCTTGACTCCGTGGCCTGTCCTGCCTTTCTGGTTTTTAGACTTTTTTCGCCTGGCCATTTTGCCCCGGGGGTGGGGGGTGGGCGAGAGATTTCTTTGTAGTGCTGATTTGCTCTCCCAGGTTGCTTGGTTGGCCAAAAAGGGCGTATGCGTTTTTTCCTGCATATATTCAGGAAAAAACGCATACGCCCTTTTTGGCCAACCGCATCATTGTCCACGTTCTGGCGCTTTTCATGTGCTATCGGGGCCATTCCGATGTACCCGTTGACATCCGTTTCCTGCAATTCTGCCTTGCGTTCAACGCCTCTTCGTAGCCTGACCTCAATATATTTTGGGGCGATAGTTATCGTTTAGAACTCTGCAGGTTTGGGAAGTGCAGTGCCCCTGAGCTCCATTTCCCAAGTCGCTTTTTTGTGAGTGGGACGCAACACGGCTGGATGGCTTCACGCCCTATTGTCGATCCGCGGTGGCAGGCTGAACCTCTGGTGAATTCTTCTTCGTGATGGGAAATGAGAGTGACATGTGCCCGACCAAACACCTCCAGTGAGTCTCTCATTGGTTCCCCCTCTTGCAGTTCATCCTGCGGACAAATTGCAGACGGTACGAAAGAGGCATGGAAAGGCGCCGAGTCTCCAAGTGGGGAGATTGTTAGTAAGGGGGCCTGAATGGAGAACACGAGCACCAGGAGATGAAAACTGAGGTGAGTTTCAGAAAGCTTTCCCGATCCCACGGTGTAGCATCCGCTGGGTTTCCAATGAGTGCTTTCGCTGTCGGAAGATTGCGTTGAACCTGGAGAGTTGGGACCCATGGAATGGGGAGCACGCAGGATTCCTTTCAAGGGTCTGCATTTGCTTTCCCAACCTCACCCATCGTCTCAGCCCCAAGAGTGTCCAGCCTTATGTCTTCTGCCGCTGGGGCTGTAGATGTGGTCAATCCTGGTTGCATGCCAGTCCCTGAACGCATTTGGGAAGAATTTCTCTCTGTTTTGCCCTGCTCGTTTCTTCTTTATGTTGGAAATGTATCCTCAGAATGGGTCTGAGCTGATTTTCCCTGCCGGTTTTAGGCCGCTTTACACACACTTGATGCACTTACACAGAGATATCAAGACTTAGCTTTTAAGATGCTTACTAGTCGGATAGATACTTGTGCGATGAACAGGGTCTGGTGAGTCCAGTTGATTGAGCAAGGAGTAGGTCGTGTCCATTCCATATTCGGTTTTCGGAAGGGTATCTGTGCTCATTTCAAACTCGAGTTTTATGCGTCACCCCACCTCACCTTTCCCCTGAAGCAGGCATAAGTGTGTTTTCTAAAAGCGTGACTCTGTTCTGTTTGGGGATTCAGTTCATGGGGAGCGATTTTTACATTCCCTCGATAAGTGATATCATAAGTTTCTTTTTTTGTGGGACTGATTTCACTGAGGATGATCGTACCTAAATCCACTCAGGATGCTGCTACCAGCCTCATGACGTGGATTTCATGGCTGAGTGACACTCCATTGGACCTACGTAGCACCACTTGTCCACTTGTCTTTGTCCACTTGTCCACTCGTCTTTGTCCACTTGGCTCTTTCCTGGGATATGAAACGTGTACCGGAGTGGAGGTTCTTGTCAAGACAGCAGCCCTCAACTTTGGGGTCCCTGTGTCTGGTTGATTTTTTCATTTTCCCAAGGTCAACGCCCATGTGTGGAAGTGCCCTATGGTCTGTGGTTCTGTGTTTTACATGGTTTGGGAAAGAGGATACACTTGTGAAGATTGGCTATTGGCCATTGACATCCCGCCCATCAGCTTAACAAGGCTCCCTTGACTCCGTGGCCTGTCCTGCCTTTCTGGTTTTTAGACTTTTTTCGCCTGGCCCTTTTGCCCCGGGGGTGGGGGGGGGCGAGAGATTTCTTTGTAGTGCTGATTTGCTCTCCCAGGTTGCTTGGTTGGCCAAAAAGGGCGTATGCGTTTTTTCCTGCATATATTCAGGAAAAAACGCATACGCCCTTTTTGGCCAACCGCATCATTGTCCACGTTCTGGCGCTTTTCATGTGCTATCGGGGCCATTCCGATGTACCCGTTGACATCCGTTTCCTGCAATTCTGCCTTGCGTTCAACGCCTCTTCGTAGCCTGACCTCAATATATTTTGGGGCGATAGTTATCGTTTAGAACTCTGCAGGTTTGGGAAGTGCAGTGCCCCTGAGCTCCATTTCCCAAGTCGCTTTTTTGTGAGTGGGACGCAACACGGCTGGATGGCTTCACGCCCTATTGTCGATCCGCGGTGGCAGGCTGAACCTCTGGTGAATTCTTCTTCGTGATGGGAAATGAGAGTGACATGTGCCCGACCAAACACCTCCAGCGAGTCTCTCATTGGTTCCCCCTCTTGCAGTTCATCCTGCGGACAAATTGCAGACGGTACGAAAGAGGCATGGAAAGGCGCCGAGTCTCCAAGTGGGGAGATTGTTAGTAAGGGGGCCTGAATGGAGAACACGAGCACCAGGAGATGAAAACTGAGGTGAGTTTCAGAAAGCTTTCCCGATCCCACGGTGTAGCATCCGCTGGGTTTCCAATGAGTGCTTTCGCTGTCGGAAGATTGCGTTGAACCTGGAGAGTTGGGACCCATGGAATGGGGAGCACGCAGGATTCCTTTCAAGGGTCTGCATTTGCTTTCCCAACCTCACCCATCGTCTCAGCCCCAAGAGTGTCCAGCCTTATGTCTTCTGCCGCTTGGGCTGTGGATGTGGTCAATCCTGGTTGCATGCCAGTCCCTGAACGCATTTGGGAAGAATTTCTCTCTGTTTTCCCCTGCTCGTTTCTTCTTTATGTTGGAAATGTATCCTCAGAATGGGTCTGAGCTGATTTTCCCTGCTGGTTTTAGGCCGCTTTACACACACTTGATGCACTTACACAGAGATATCAAGACTTAGCTTTTAAGATGCTTACTAGTCGGATAGATACTTGTGCGATGAACAGGGTCTGGTGAGTCCAGTTGATTGAGCAAGGAGTAGGTCGTGTCCATTCCATATTCGGTTTTCAGAAGGGTATCTGTGGTCATTTCAAACTCGAGTTTTATGCGTCACCCCACCTCACCTTTCCCCTGAAGCAGGCATAAGTGTGTTTTCTAAAAGCGTGACTCTGTTCTGTTTGGGGATTCAGTTCATGGGGAGCGATTTTTACATTCCCTCGATAAGTGATATCATAAGTTTCTTTTTTTGTGGGACTGATTTCACTGAGGATGATCGTACCTAAATCCACTCAGGATGCTGCTACCAGCCTCATGACGTGGATTTCATGGCTGAGTGACACTCCATTGGACCTACGTAGCACCACTTGTCCACTTGTCTTTGTCCACTTGTCCACTCGTCTTTGTCCACTTGGCTCTTTCCTGGGATATGAAACGTGTACCGGAGTGGAGGTTCTTGTCAAGACAGCAGCCCTCAACTTTGGGGTCCCTGTGTCTGGTTGATTTTTTCATTTTCCCAAGGTCAACGCCCATGTGTGGAAGTGCCCTATGGTCTGTGGTTCTGTGTTTTACATGGTTTGGGAAAGAGGATACACTTGTGAAGATTGGCTATTGGCCATTGACATCCCGCCCATCAGCTTAACAAGGCTCCCTTGACTCCGTGGCCTGTCCTGCCTTTCTGGTTTTTAGACTTTTTTCGCCTGGCCCTTTTGCCCCGGGGGTGGGGGGGGGGCGAGAGATTTCTTTGTAGTGCTGATTTGCTCTCCCAGGTTGCTTGGTTGGCCAAAAAGGGCGTATGCGTTTTTTCCTGAATATATTCAGGAAAAAACGCATACGCCCTTTTTGGCCAACCGCATCATTGTACACGTTCTGGCGCTTTTCATGTGCTATCGGGGCCATTCCGATGTACCCGTTGACATCCGTTTCCTGCAATTCTGCCTTGCGTTCAACGCCTCTTCGTAGCCTGACCTCAATATATTTTGGGGCGATAGTTATCGTTTAGCACTCTGCAGGTTTGGGAAGTGCAGTGCCCCTGAGCTCCATTTCCCAAGTCGCTTTTTTGTGAGTGGGACGCAACACGGCTGGATGGCTTCACGCCCTATTGTCGATCCGCGGTGGCAGGCTGAACCTCTGGTGAATTCTTCTTCGTGATGGGAAATGAGAGTGACATGTGCCCGACCAAACACCTCCAGCGAGTCTCTCATTGGTTCCCCCTCTTGCAGTTCATCCTGCGGACAAATTGCAGACGGTACGAAAGAGGCATGGAAAGGCGCCGAGTCTCCAAGTGGGGAGATTGTTAGTAAGGGGGCCTGAATGGAGAACACGAGCACCAGGAGATGAAAACTGAGGTGAGTTTCAGAAAGCTGTCCCGATCCCACGGTGTAGCATCCGCTGGGTTTCCAATGAGTGCTTTCGCTGTCGGAAGATTGCGTTGAACCTGGAGAGTTGGGACCCATGGAATGGGGAGCACGCAGGATTCCTTTCAAGGGTCTGCATTTGCTTTCCCAACCTCACCCATCGTCTCAGCCCCAAGAGTGTCCAGCCTTATGTCTTCTGCCGCTGGGGCTGTAGATGTGGTCAATCCTGGTTGCATGCCAGTCCCTGAACGCATTTGGGAAGAATTTCTCTCTGTTTTGCCCTGCTCGTTTCTTCTTTATGTTGGAAATGTATCCTCAGAATGGGTCTGAGCTGATTTTCCCTGCTGGTTTTAGGCCGCTTTACACACACTTGATGCACTTACACAGAGATATCAAGACTTAGCTTTTAAGATGCTTACTAGTCGGATAGATACTTGTGCGATGAACGGGGTCTGGTGAGTCCAGTTGATTGAGCAAAGAGTAGGTCGTGTCCATTCCATATTCGGTTTTCGGAAGGGTATCTGTGCTCATTTCAAACTCGAGTTTTATGCGTCACCCCACCTCACCTTTCCCCTGAAGCAGGCATAAGTGTGTTTTCTAAAAGCGTGACTCTGTTCTGTTTGGGGATTCAGTTCATGGGGAGCGATTTTTACATTCCCTCGATAAGTGATATCATAAGTTTCTTTTTTTGTGGGACTGATTTCACTGAGGATGATCGTACCTAAATCCACTCAGGATGCTGCTACCAGCCTCATGACGTGGATTTCATGGCTGAGTGACACTCCATTGGACCTACCTAGCACCACTTGTCCACTTGTCTTTGTCCACTTGTCCACTCGTCTTTGTCCACTTGGCTCTTTCCTGGGATATGAAACGTGTACCGGAGTGGAGGTTCTTGTCAAGACAGCAGCCCTCAACTTTGGGGTCCCTGTGTCTGGTTGATTTTTTCATTTCCCCAAGGTCAACGCCCATGTGTGGAAGTGCCCTATGCTCTGTGGTTCTGTGTTTTACATGGTTTGGGAAAGAGGATACACTTGTGAAGATTGGCTGTTGGCCATTGACATCCCGCCCATCAGCTTAAAAAGGCTCCCTTGACTCCGTGGCCTGTCCTGCCTTTCTGGTTTTTAGACTTTTTTCGCCTGGCCCTTTTGCCCCGGGGGGGGGGGGCGAGAGATTTCTTTGTAGTGCTGATTTGCTCTCCCAGGTTGCTTGGTTGGCCAAAAAGGGCGTATGCGTTTTTTCCTGAATATATTCAGGAAAAAACGCATACGCCCTTTTTGGCCAACCGCATCATTGTCCACGTTCTGGCGCTTTTCATGTGCTATCGGGGCCATTCCGATGTACCCGTTGACATCCGTTTCCCGCAATTCTGCCTTGCGTTCAATGCCTCTTCGTAGCCTGACCTCAATATATTTTGGGGCGATAGTTATCGTTTAGAACTCTGCAGGTTTGGGAAGTGCAGTGCCCCTGAGCTCCATTTCCCAAGTCGCTTTTTTGTGAGTGGGACGCAACACGGCTGGATGGCTTCACGCCCTATTGTCGATCCGCGGTGGCAGGCTGAACCTCTGGTAAATTCTTCTTCGTGATGGGAAATGAGAGTGACATGTGCCCGACCAAACACCTCCAGCGAGTCTCTCATTGGTTCCCCCTCTTGCAGTTCATCCTGCGGACAAATTGCAGACGGTACGAAAGAGGCATGGAAAGGCGCCGAGTCTCCAAGTGGGGAGATTGTTAGTAAGGGGGCCTGAATGGAGAACACGAGCACCAGGAGATGAAAACTGAGGTGAGTTTCAGAAAGCTTTCCCGATCCCACGGTGTAGCATCCGCTGGGTTTCCAATGAGTGCTTTTGCTGTCGGAAGATTGCGTTGAACCTGGAGAGTTGGGACCCATGGAATGGGGAGCACGCAGGATTCCTTTCAAGGGTCTGCATTTGCTTTCCCAACCTCACCAATCGTCTCAGCCCCAAGAGTGTCCAGCCTTATGTCTTCTGCCGCTGGGGCTGTAGATATGGTCAATCCTGGTTGCATGCCAGTCCCTGAACGCATTTTGGAAGAATTTCTCTCTGTTTTGCCCTGCTGGTTTCTTCTTTGTGTTGGAAATGTATCCTCAGAATGGGTCTGAGCTGATTTTCCCTGCTGGTTTTAGGCCGCTTTACACACACTTGATGCACTTACACAGAGATATCAAGACTTAGCTTTTAAGATGCTTACTAGTCGGATAGATACTTGTGCGATGAATAGGGTCTGGTGAGTCCAGTTGATTGAGCAAAGAGTAGGTCGTGTCCATTCCATATTCGGTTTTCGGAAGGGTATCTGTGCTCATTTCAAACTCGAGTTTTATGCGTCACCCCACCTCACATTTCCCCTGAAGCAGGCATAAGTGTGTTTTCTAAAAGCGTGACTCTGTTCTGTTTGGTGATTCAGTTCATGGGGAGCGATTTTTACATTCCCTCGATAAGTGATATCATAAGTTTCTTTTTTTGTGGGACTGATTTCACTGAGGATGATCGTACCTAAATCCACTCAGGATGCTGCTACCAGCCTCATGACGTGGATTTCATGGCTGAGTGACACTCCATTGGACCTCCGTAGCACCACTTGTCCACTTGTCCACTTGTCTTTGTCCACTTGTCCACTCGTCTTTGTCCACTTGGCTCTTTCCTGGGATATGAAACGTGTACCGGAGTGGAGGTTCTTGTCAAGACAGCAGCCCTCAACTTTGGGGTCCCTGTGTCTGGTTCATTTTTTCATTTTCCCAAGGTCAACGCCCATGTGTGAAAGTGCCCTATGCTCTGTGGTTCTGTGTTTTACATGGTTTGGGAAAGAGGATACACTTGTGAAGATTGGCTGTTGGCCACTGACATCACGCCCATCAGCTTAACAAGGCTCCCTTGACTCCGTGGCCTGTCCTGCCTTTCTGGTTTTTAGACTTTTTTCGCCTGGCCCTTTTGCCCCGGGGGTGGGGGGGGCGAGATATTTCTTTGTAGTGCTGATTTGCTCTCCCAGGTTGCTTGGTTGGCCAAAAAGGGCGTATGCGTTTTTTCCTGAATATATTCAGGAAAAAACGCATACGCCCTTTTTGGCCAACCGCATCATTGTCCACGTTCTGGCGCTTTTCATGTGCTATCGGGGCCATTCTGATGTACCCGTTGACATCCGTTTCCTGCAATTCTGCCTTGCGTTCAACGCCTCTTCGTAGCCTGACCTCAATATATTTTGGGGCGATAGTTATCGTTTAGAACTCTGCAGGTTTGGGAAGTGCAGTGCCCCTGAGCTCCATTTCCCAAGTCGCTTTTTTGTGAGTGGGACGCAACACGGCTGGATGGCTTCACGCCCTATTGTCGATCCGCGGTGGCAGGCTGAACCTCTGGTGAATTCTTCTTCGTGATGGGAAATGAGAGTGACATGTGCCCGACCAAACACCTCCAGCGAGTCTCTCATTGGTTCCCCCTCTTGCAGTTCATCCTGCGGACAAATTGCAGACGGTACGAAAGAGGCATGGAAAGGCGCCGAGTCTCCAAGTGGGGAGATTGTTAGTAAGGGGGCCTGAATGGAGAACACGAGCACCAGGAGATGAAAACTGAGGTGAGTTTCAGAAAGCTTTCCCGATCCCACGGTGTAGCATCCGCTGGGTTTCCAATGAGTGCTTTCGCTGTCGGAAGATTGCGTTGAACCTGGAGAGTTGGGACCCATGGAATGGGGAGCACGCAGGATTCCTTTCAAGGGTCTGCATTTGCTTTCCCAACCTCACCCATCGTCTCAGCCCCAAGAGTGTCCAGCCTTATGTCTTCTGCCGCTGGGGCTGTAGATGTGGTCAATCCTGGTTGCATGCCAGTCCCTGAACGCATTTGGGAAGAATTTCTCTCTGTTTTGCCCTGCTGGTTTCTTCTTTGTGTTGGAAATGTATCCTCAGAATGGGTCTGAGCTGATTTTCCCTGCTGGTTTTAGGCCGCTTTACACACACTTGATGCACTTACACAGAGATATCAAGACTTAGCTTTTAAGATGCTTACTTGTCGGATAGATACTTGTGCGATGAACAGGGTCTGGTGAGTCCAGTTGATTGAGCAAGGAGTAGGTCGTGTCCATTCCATATTCGGTTTTCGGAAGGGTATCTGTGGTCATTTCAAACTCGAGTTTTATGCGTCACCCCACCTCACCTTTCCCCTGAAGCAGGCATAAGTGTGTTTTCTAAAAGCGTGACTCTGTTCTGTTTGGGGATTCAGTTCATGGGGAGCGATTTTTACATTCCCTCGATAAGTGATATCATAAGTTTCTTTTTTTGTGGGACTGATTTCACTGAGGATGATCGTACCTAAATCCACTCAGGATGCTGCTAGCAGCCTCATGACGTGGATTTCATGGCTGAGTGACACTCCATTGGACCTACGTAGCACCACTTGTCCACTTGTCCACTTGTCTTTGTCCACTTGTCCTTGTCCACTTGTCCACTCGTCTTTGTCCACTTGGCTCTTTCCTGGGATATGAAACGTGTACCGGAGTGGAGGTTCTTGTCAAGACAGCAGCCCTCAAGTTTGGGGTCCCTGTGTCTGGTTGATTTTTTCATTTTCCCAAGGTCAACGCCCATGTGTGGAAGTGCCCTATGCTCTGTGGTTCTGTGTTTTACATGGTTTGGGAAAGAGGATACACTTGTGAAGATTGGCTGTTGGCCATTGACATCCCGCCCATCAGCTTAACAAGGCTCCCTTGACTCCGTGGCCTGTCCTGCCTTTCTGGTTTTTAGACTTTTTTCGCCTGGCCCTTTTGCCCCGGGGGGGGGGGGCGAGAGATTTCTTTGTAGTGCTGATTTGCTCTCCCAGGTTGCTTGGTTGGCCAAAAAGGGCGTATGCGTTTTTTCCTGAATATATTCAGGAAAAAACGCATACGCCCTTTTTGGCCAACCGCATCATTGTCCACGTTCTGGCGCTTTTCATGTGCTATCGGGGCCATTCCGATGTACCCGTTGACATCCGTTTCCTGCAATTCTGCCTTGCGTTCAACGCCTCTTCGTAGCCTGACCTCAATATATTTTGGGGCGATAGTTATCGTTTAGAACTCTGCAGGTTTGGGAAGTGCAGTGCCCCTGAGCTCCATTTCCCAAGTCGCTTTTTTGTGAGTGGGACGCAACACGGCTGGATGGCTTCACGCCCTATTGTCGATCCGCGGTGGCAGGCTGAACCTCTGGTGAATTCTTCTTCGTGATGGGAAATGAGAGTGACATGTGCCCGACCAAACACCTCCAGCGAGTCTCTCATTGGTTCCCCCTCTTGCAGTTCATCCTGCGGACAAATTGCAGACGGTACGAAAGAGGCATGGAAAGGCGCCGAGTCTCCAAGTGGGGAGATTGTTAGTAAGGGGGCCTGAATGGAGAACACGAGCACCAGGAGATGAAAACTGAGGTGAGTTTCAGAAAGCTTTCCCGATCCCACGGTGTAGCATCCGCTGGGTTTCCAATGAGTGCTTTCGCTGTCGGAAGATTGCGTTGAACCTGGAGAGTTGGGACCCATGGAATGGGGAGCACGCAGGATTCCTTTCAAGGGTCTGCATTTGCTTTCCCAACCTCACCCATCGTCTCAGCCCCAAGAGTGTCCAGCCTTATGTCTTCTGCCGCTGGGGCTGTAGATGTGGTCAATCCTGGTTGCATGCCAGTCCCTGAACGCATTTTGGAAGAATTTCTCTCTGTTTTGCCCTTCTTGTTTCTTCTTTATGTTGGAAATGTATCCTCAGAATGGGTCTGAGCTGATTTTCCCTGCTGGTTTTAGGCCGCTTTACACACACTTGATGCACTTACACAGAGATATCAAGACTTAGCTTTTAAGATGCTTACTAGTCGGATAGATACTTGTGCGATGAAGAGGGTCTGGTGAGTCCAGTTGATTGAGCAAGGAGTAGGTCGTGTCCATTCCATATTCGGTTTTCGGAAGGGTATCTGTGCTCATTTCAAACTCGAGTTTTATGCGTCACCCCACCTCACCTTTCCCCTGAAGCAGGCATAAGTGTGTTTTCTAAAAGCGTGACTCTGTTCTGTTTGGGGATTCAGTTCATGGGGAGCGATTTTTACATTCCCTCGATAAGTGATATCATAAGTTTCTTTTTTTGTGGGACTGATTTCACTGAGGATGATCGTACCTAAATCCACTCAGGATGCTGCTACCAGCCTCATGACGTGGATTTCATGGCTGAGTGACACTCCATTGGACCTACGTAGCACCACTTGTCCACTTGTCTTTGTCCACTTCTCCACTCGTCTTTGTCCACTTGGCTCTTTCCTGGGATATGAAACGTGTACCGGAGTGGAGGTTCTTGTCAAGACAGCAGCCCTCAACTTTGGGGTCCCTGTGTCTGGTTGATTTTTTCATTTTCCCAAGGTCAACGCCCATGTGTGGAAGTGCCCTATGGTCTGTGGTTCTGTGTTTTACATGGTTTGGGAAAGAGGATACACTTGTGAAGATTGGCTATTGGCCATTGACATCCCGCCCATCAGCTTAACAAGGCTCCCTTGACTCCGTGGCCTGTCCTGCCTTTCTGGTTTTTAGACTTTTTTCGCCTGACCCTTTTGCCCCGGGGGTGGGGGGTGGGCGAGAGATTTCTTTGTAGTGCTGATTTGCTCTCCCAGGTTGCTTGGTTGGCCAAAAAGGGCGTATGCGTTTTTTCCTGCATATATTCAGGAAAAAACGCATACGCCCTTTTTGGCCAACCGCATCATTGTCCACGTTCTGGCGCTTTTCATGTGCTATCGGGGCCATTCCGATGTACCCGTTGACATCCGTTTCCTGCAATTCTGCCTTGCGTTCAACGCCTCTTCGTAGCCTGACCTCAATATATTTTGGGGCGATAGTTATCGTTTAGAACTCTGCAGGTTTGGGAAGTGCAGTGCCCCTGAGCTCCATTTCCCAAGTCGCTTTTTTGTGAGTGGGACGCAACACGGCTGGATGGCTTCACGCCCTATTGTCGATCCGCGGTGGCAGGCTGAACCTCTGGTGAATTCTTCTTCGTGATGGGAAATGAGAGTGACATGTGCCCGACCAAACACCTCCAGTGAGTCTCTCATTGGTTCCCCCTCTTGCAGTTCATCCTGCGGACAAATTGCAGACGGTACGAAAGAGGCATGGAAAGGCGCCGAGTCTCCAAGTGGGGAGATTGTTAGTAAGGGGGCCTGAATGGAGAACACGAGCACCAGGAGATGAAAACTGAGGTGAGTTTCAGAAAGCTTTCCCGATCCCACGGTGTAGCATCCGCTGGGTTTCCAATGAGTGCTTTCGCTGTCGGAAGATTGCGTTGAACCTGGAGAGTTGGGACCCATGGAATGGGGAGCACGCAGGATTCCTTTCAAGGGTCTGCATTTGCTTTCCCAACCTCACCCATCGTCTCAGCCCCAAGAGTGTCCAGCCTTATGTCTTCTGCCGCTGGGGCTGTAGATGTGGTCAATCCTGGTTGCATGCCAGTCCCTGAACGCATTTTGGAAGAATTTCTCTCTGTTTTGCCCTGCTCGTTTCTTCTTTATGTTGGAAATGTATCCTCAGAATGGGTCTGAGCTGATTTTCCCTGCTGGTTTTAGGCCGCTTTACACACACTTGATGCACTTACACAGAGATATGAAGACTTAGCTTTTAAGATGCTTACTAGTCGGATAGATACTTGTGCGATGAACAGGGTCTGGTGAGTCCAGTTGATTGAGCAAGGAGTAGGTCGTGTCCATTCCATATTCGGTTTTCGGAAGGGTATCTGTGGTCATTTCAAACTCGAGTTTTATGCGTCACCCCACCTCACCTTTCCCCTGAAGCAGGCATAAGTGTGTTTTCTAAAAGCGTGACTCTGTTCTGTTTGGGGATTCAGTTCATGGGGAGCGATTTTTACATTCCCTCGATAAGTGATATCATAAGTTTCTTTTTTTGTGGGACTGATTTCACTGAGGATGATCGTACCTAAATCCACTCAGGATGCTGCTACCAGCCTCATGACGTGGATTTCATGGCTGAGTGACACTCCATTGGACCTACGTAGCACCACTTGTCCACTTGTCTTTGTCCACTTGTCCACTCGTCTTTGTCCACTTGGCTCTTTCCTGGGATATGAAACGTGTACCGGAGTGGAGGTTCTTGTCAAGACAGCAGCCCTCAACTTTGGGGTCCCTGTGTCTGGTTGATTTTTTCATTTTCCCAAGGTCAACGCCCATGTGTGGAAGTGCCCTATGGTCTGTGGTTCTGTGTTTTACATGGTTTGGGAAAGAGGATACACTTGTGAAGATTGGCTATTGGCCATTGACATCCCGCCCATCAGCTTAACAAGGCTCCCTTGACTCCGTGGCCTGTCCTGCCTTTCTGGTTTTTAGACTTTTTTCGCCTGGCCCTTTTGCCCCGGGGGTGGGGGGGGGGCGAGAGATTTCTTTGTAGTGCTGATTTGCTCTCCCAGGTTGCTTGGTTGGCCTAAAAGGGCGTATGCGTTTTTTCCTGCATATATTCAGGAAAAAACGCATACGCCCTTTTTGGCCAACCGCATCATTGTCCACGTTCTGGCGCTTTTCATGTGCTATCGGGGCCATTCCGATGTACCCGTTGACATCCGTTTCCTGCAATTCTGCCTTGCGTTCAACGCCTCTTCGTAGCCTGACCTCAATATATTTTGGGGCGATAGTTATCGTTTAGAACTCTGCAGGTTTGGGAAGTGCAGTGCCCCTGAGCTCCATTTCCCAAGTCGCTTTTTTGTGAGTGGGACGCAACACGGCTGGATGGCTTCACGCCCTATTGTCGATCCGCGGTGGCAGGCTGAACCTCTGGTGAATTCTTCTTCGTGATGGGAAATGAGAGTGACATGTGCCCGACCAAACACCTCCAGTGAGTCTCTCATTGGTTCCCCCTCTTGCAGTTCATCCTGCGGACAAATTGCAGACGGTACGAAAGAGGCATGGAAAGGCGCCGAGTCTCCAAGTGGGGAGATTGTTAGTAAGGGGGCCTGAATGGAGAACACGAGCACCAGGAGATGAAAACTGAGGTGAGTTTCAGAAAGCTTTCCCGATCCCACGGTGTAGCATCCGCTGGGTTTCCAATGAGTGCTTTCGCTGTCGGAAGATTGCGTTGAACCTGGAGAGTTGGGACCCATGGAATGGGGAGCACGCAGGATTCCTTTCAAGGGTCTGCATTTGCTTTCCCAACCTCACCCATCGTCTCAGCCCCAAGAGTGTCCAGCCTTATGTCTTCTGCCGCTGGGGCTGTAGATGTGGTCAATCCTGGTTGCATGCCAGTCCCTGAACGCATTTGGGAAGAATTTCTCTCTGTTTTGCCCTTCTTGTTTCTTCTTTATGTTGGAAATGTATCCTCAGAATGGGTCTGAGCTGATTTTCCCTGCTGGTTTTAGGCCGCTTTACACACACTTGATGCACTTACACAGATATATCAAGACTTAGCTTTTAAGATGCTTACTAGTCGGATAGATACTTGTGCGATGAACAGGGTCTGGTGAGTCCAGTTGATTGAGCAAGGAGTAGGTCGTGTCCATTCCATATTCGGTTTTCGGAAGGGTATCTGTGCTCATTTCAAACTCGAGTTTTATGCGTCACCCCACCTCACCTTTCCCCTGAAGCAGGCATAAGTGTGTTTTCTAAAAGCGTGACTCTGTTCTGTTTGGGGATTCAGTTCATGGGGAGCGATTTTTACATTCCCTCGATAAGTGATATCATAAGTTTCTTTTTTTGTGGGACTGATTTCACTGAGGATGATCGTACCTAAATCCACTCAGGATGCTGCTACCAGCCTCATGACGTGGATTTCATGGCTGAGTGACACTCCATTGGACCTACGTAGCACCATTTTTCCACTTGTCTTTGTCCACTTGTCCACTCGTCTTTGTCCACTTGGCTCTTTCCTGGGATATGAAACGTGTACCGGAGTGGAGGTTCTTGTCAAGACAGCAGCCCTCAACTTTGGGGTCCCTGTGTCTGGTTGATTTTTTCATTTTGCCAAGGTCAACGCCCATGTGTGGAAGTGCCCTATGGTCTGTGGTTCTGTGTTTTACATGGTTTGGGAAAGAGGATACACTTGTGAAGATTGGCTGTTGGCCATTGACATCCCGCCCATCAGCTTAACAAGGCTCCCTTGACTCCGTGGCCTGTCCTGCCTTTCTGGTTTTTAGACTTTTTTCGCCTGGCCCTTTTGCCCCGGGGGTGGGGGGGGCGAGAGATTTCTTTGTAGTGCTGATTTGCTCTCCCAGGTTGCTTGGTTGGCCAAAAAGGGCGTATGCGTTTTTTCCTGAATATATTCAGGAAAAAACGCATACGCCCTTTTTGGCCAACCGCATCATTGTCCACGTTCTGGCGCTTTTCATGTGCTATCGGGGCCATTCCGATGTACCCGTTGACATCCGTTTCCTGCAATTCTGCCTTGCGTTCAACGCCTCTTCGTAGCCTGACCTCAATATATTTTGGGGCGATAGTTATCGTTTAGAACTCTGCAGGTTTGGGAAGTGCAGTGCCCCTGAGCTCCATTTCCCAAGTCGCTTTTTTGTGAGTGGGACGCAACACGGCTGGATGGCTTCACGCCCTATTGTCGATCCGCGGTGGCAGGCTGAACCTATGGTGAATTCTTCTTCGTGATGGGAAATGAGAGTGACATGTGCCCGACCAAACACCTCCAGCGAGTCTCTCATTGGTTCCCCCTCTTGCAGTTCATCCTGCGGACAAATTGCAGACGGTACGAAAGAGGCATGGAAAGGCGCCGAGTCTCCAAGTGGGGAGATTGTTAGTAAGGGGGCCTGAATGGAGAACACGAGCACCAGGAGATGAAAACTGAGGTGAGTTTCAGAAAGCTTTCCCGATCCCACGGTGTAGCATCCGCTGGGTTTCCAATGAGTGCTTTCGCTGTCGGAAGATTGCGTTGAACCTGGAGAGTTGGGACCCATGGAATGGGGAGCACGCAGGATTCCTTTCAAGGGTCTGCATTTGCTTTCCCAACCTCACCCATCGTCTCAGCCCCAAGAGTGTCCAGCCTTATGTCTTCTGCCGCTGGGGCTGTAGATGTGGTCAATCCTGGTTGCATGCCAGTCCCTGAACGCATTTTGGAAGAATTTCTCTCTGTTTTGCCCTGCTGGTTTCTTCTTTGTGTTGGAAATGTATCCTCAGAATGGGTCTGAGCTGATTTTCCCTGCTGGTTTTAGGCCGCTTTACACACACTTGATGCACTTACACAGAGATATCAAGACTTAGCTTTTAAGATGCTTACTAGTCGGATAGATACTTGTGCGATGAATAGGGTCTGGTGAGTCCAGTTGATTGAGCAAAGAGTAGGTCGTGTCCATTCCATATTCGGTTTTCGGAAGGGTATCTGTGGTCATTTCAAACTCGAGTTTTATGCGTCACCCCACCTCACATTTCCCCTGAAGCAGGCATAAGTGTGTTTTCTAAAAGCGTGACTCTGTTCTGTTTGGGGATTCAGTTCATGGGGAGCGATTTTTACATTCCCTCGATAAGTGATATCATAAGTTTCTTTTTTTGTGGGACTGATTTCACTGAGGATGATCGTACCTAAATCCACTCAGGATGCTGCTACCAGCCTCATGACGTGGATTTCATGGCTGAGTGACACTCCATTGGACCTCCGTAGCACCACTTGTCCACTTGTCCACTTGTCCTTGTCCACTTGTCCACTCGTCTTTGTCCACTTGGCTCTTTCCTGGGATATGAAACGTGTACCGGAGTGGAGGTTCTTGTCAAGACAGCAGCCCTCAAGTTTGGGGTCCCTGTGTCTGGTTGATTTTTTCATTTTCCCAAGGTCAACGCCCATGTGTGGAAGTGCCCTATGCTCTGTGGTTCTGTGTTTTACATGGTTTGGGAAAGAGGATACACTTGTGAAGATTGGCTGTTGGCCATTGACATCCCGCCCATCAGCTTAACAAGGCTCCCTTGACTCCGTGGGCTGTCCTGCCTTTCTGGTATTTAGACTTTTTTCGCCTGGCCCTTTTGCCCCGGGGGGGGGGGGCGAGAGATTTCTTTGTAGTGCTGATTTGCTCTCCCAGGTTGCTTGGTTGGCCAAAAAGGGCGTATGCGTTTTTTCCTGAATATATTCAGGAAAAAACGCATACGCCCTTTTTGGCCAACCGCATCATTGTCCACGTTCTGGCGCTTTTCATGTGCTATCGGGGCCATTCCGATGTACCCGTTGACATCCGTTTCCTGCAATTCTGCCTTGCGTTCAACGCCTCTTCGTAGCCTGACCTCAATATATTTTGGGGCGATAGTTATCGTTTAGAACTCTGCAGGTTTGGGAAGTGCAGTGCCCCTGAGCTCCATTTCCCAAGTCGCTTTTTTGTGAGTGGGACGCAACACGGCTGGATGGCTTCACGCCCTATTGTCGATCCGCGGTGGCAGGCTGAACCTCTGGTGAATTCTTCTTCGTGATGGGAAATGAGAGTGACATGTGCCCGACCAAACACCTCCAGCGAGTCTCTCATTGGTTCCCCCTCTTGCAGTTCATCCTGCGGACAAATTGCAGACGGTACGAAAGAGGCATGGAAAGGCGCCGAGTCTCCAAGTGGGGAGATTGTTAGTAAGGGGGCCTGAATGGAGAACACGAGCACCAGGAGATGAAAACTGAGGTGAGTTTCAGAAAGCTTTCCCGATCCCACGGTGTAGCATCCGCTGGGTTTCCAATGAGTGCTTTCGCTGTCGGAAGATTGCGTTGAACCTGGAGAGTTGGGACCCATGGAATGGGGAGCACGCAGGATTCCTTTCAAGGGTCTGCATTTGCTTTCCCAACCTCACCCATCGTCTCAGCCCCAAGAGTGTCCAGCCTTATGTCTTCTGCCGCTGGGGCTGTAGATGTGGTCAATCCTGGTTGCATGCCAGTCCCTGAACGCATTTTGGAAGAATTTCTCTCTGTTTTGCCCTTCTTGTTTCTTCTTTATGTTGGAAATGTATCCTCAGAATGGGTATGAGCTGATTTTCCCTGCTGGTTTTAGGCCGTTTTACACACACTTGATGCACTTACACAGAGATATCAAGACTTAGCTTTTAAGATGCTTACTAGTCGGATAGATACTTGTGTGATGAACAGGGTCTGGTGAGTCCAGTTGATTGAGCAAGGAGTAGGTCGTGTCCATTCCATATTCGGTTTTCGGAAGGGTATCTGTGCTCATTTCAAACTCGAGTTTTATGCGTCACCCCACATCACCTTTCCCCTGAAGCAGGCATAAGTGTGTTTTCTAAAAGCGTGACTCTGTTCTGTTTGGTGATTCAGTTCATGGGGAGCGATTTTTACATTCCCTCGATAAGTGATATCATAAGTTTCTTTTTTTGTGGGACTGATTTCACTGAGGATGATCGTACCTAAATCCACTCAGGATGCTGCTACCAGCCTCATGACGTGGATTTCATGGCTGAGTGACACTCCATTGGACCTACGTAGCACCACTTGTCCACTTGTCCACTTGACTTTGTCCACTTGTCCTTGTCCACTTGTCCACTCGTCTTTGTCCACTTGGCTCTTTCCTGGGATATGAAACGTGTACCGGAGTGGAGGTTCTTGTCAAGACAGCAGCCCTCAACTTTGGGGTCCCTGTGTCTGGTTTATTTTTTCATTTTCCCAAGGTCAACGCCCATGTGTGAAAGTGCCCTATGGTCTGTGGTTCTGTGTTTTACATGGTTTGGGAAAGAGGATACACTTGTGAAGATTGGCTGTTGGCCATTGACATCCCGCCCATCAGCTTAACAAGGCTCCCTTGACTCCGTGGGCTCTCCTGCCTTTCTGGTTTTTAGACTTTTTTCGCCTGGCCCTTTTGCCCCCGGGGGGGGGGAGAGATTTCTTTGTAGTGCTGATTTGCACACCCAGGTTGCTTGGTTGGCCAAAAAGGGCGTATGCGTTTTTTCCTGAATATATTCAGGAAAAAACGCATACGCCCTTTTTGGCCAACCGCATCATTGTCCACGTTCTGGCGCTTTTCATGTGCTATCGGGGCCATTCCGATGTACCCGTTGACATCCGTTTCCTGCAATTCTGCCTTGCGTTCAACGCCTCTTCGTAGCCTGACCTCAATATATTTTGGGGCGATAGTTATCGTTTAGCACTCTGCAGGTTTGGGAAGTGCAGTGCCCCTGAGCTCCATTTCCCAAGTCGCTTTTTTGTGAGTGGGACGCAACACGGCTGGATGGCTTCACGCCCTATTGTCGATCCGCGGTGGCAGGCTGAACCTCTGGTGAATTCTTCTTCGTGATGGGAAATGAGAGTGACATGTGCCCGACCAAACACCTCCAGCGAGTCTCTCATTGGTTCCCCCTCTTGCAGTTCATCCTGCGGACAAATTGCAGACGGTACGAAAGAGGCATGGAAAGGCGCCGAGTCTCCAAGTGGGGAGATTGTTAGTAAGGGGGCCTGAATGGAGAACACGAGCACCAGGAGATGAAAACTGAGGTGAGTTTCAGAAAGCTTTCCCGATCCCACGGTGTAGCATCCGCTGGGTTTCCAATGAGTGCTTTCGCTGTCGGAAGATTGCGTTGAACCTGGAGAGTTGGGACCCATGGAATGGGGAGCACGCAGGATTCCTTTCAAGGGTCTGCATTTGCTTTCCCAACCTCACCCATCGTCTCAGCCCCAAGAGTGTCCAGCCTTATGTCTTCTGCCGCTGGGGCTGTAGATGTGGTCAATCCTGGTTGCATGCCAGTCCCTGAACGCATTTTGGAAGAATTTCTCTCTGTTTTGCCCTTCTTGTTTCTTCTTTATGTTGGAAATGTATCCTCAGAATGGGTCTGAGCTGATTTTCCCTGCTGGTTTTAGGCCGCTTTACACACACTTGATGCACTTACACAGAGATATCAAGACTTAGCTTTTAAGATGCTTACTAGTCGGATAGATACTTGTGCGATGAACAGGGTCTGGTGAGTCCAGTTGATTGAGCAAGGAGTAGGTCGTGTCCATTCCATATTCGGTTTTCGGAAGGGTATCTGTGCTCATTTCAAACTCGAGTTTTATGCGTCACCCCACCTCACCTTTCCCCTGAAGCAGGCATAAGTGTGTTTTCTAAAAGCGTGACTCTGTTCTGTTTGGGGATTCCGTTCATGGGGAGCGATTTTTACATTCCCTCGATAAGTGATATCATAAGTTTCTTTTTTTGTGGGACTGATTTCACTGAGGATGATCGTACCTAAATCCACTCAGGATGCTGCTACCAGCCTCATGACGTGGATTTCATGGCTGAGTGACACTCCATTGGACCTACGTAGCACCACTTGTCCAGTTGTCCACTTGACTTTGTCCACTTGTCCTTGTCCACTTGTCCACTCGTCTTTGTCCACTTGGCCCTTTCCTGGGATATGAAACGTGTACCGGATTGGAGGTTCTTGTCAAGACAGCAGCCCTCAACTTTGGGTTCCCTGTGTCTGGTTGATTTTTTCATTTTCCCAAGGTCAACGCCCATGTGTGGAAGTGCCCTATGCTCTGTGGTTCTGTGTTTTACATGGTTTGGGAAAGAGGATACACTTGTGAAGATTGGCTGTTGGCCATTGACATCCCGCCCATCAGCTTAACAAGGCTCCCTTGACTCCGTGGCCTGTCCTGCCTTTCTGGTTTTTAGACTTTTTTCGCCTGGCCCTTTTGCCCCGGGGTGGGGGGCGAGAGATTTCTTTGTAGTGCTGATTTGCTCTCCCAGGTTGCTTGGTTGGCCAAAAAGGGCGTATGCGTTTTTTCCTGAATATATTCAGGAAAAAACGCATACGCCCTTTTTGGCCAACCGCATCATTGTCCACGTTCTGGCGCTTTTCATGTGCTATCGGGGCCATTCTGATGTACCCGTTGACATCCGTTTCCTGCAATTCTGCTTTGCGTTCAACGCCTCTTCGTAGCCTGACCTCAATATATTTTGGGGCGGTAGTTATCGTTTAGAACTCTGCAGGTTTGGGAAGTGCAGTGCCCCTGAGCTCCATTTCCCAAGTCGCTTTTTTGTGAGTGGGACGCAACACGGCTGGATGGCTTCACGCCCTATTGTCGATCCGCGGTGGCAGGCTGAACCTCTGGTGAATTCTTCTTCGTGATGGGAAATGAGAGTGACATGTGCCCGACCAAAGACCTCCAGCGAGTCTCTCATTGGTTCCCCCTCTTGCAGTTCATCCTGCGGACAAATTGCAGACGGTACGAAAGAGGCATGGAAAGGCGCCGAGTCTCCAAGTGGGGAGATTGTTAGTAAGGGGGCCTGAATGGAGAACACGAGCACCAGGAGATGAAAACTGAGGTGAGTTTCAGAAAGCTTTCCCGATCCCACGGTGTAGCATCCGCTGGGTTTCCAATGAGTGCTTTCGCTGTCGGAAGATTGCGTTGAACCTGGAGAGTTGGGACCCATGCAATGGGGAGCACGCAGGATTCCTTTCAAGGGTCTGCATTTGCTTTCCCAACCTCACCAATCGTCTCAGCCCCAAGAGTGTCCAGCCTTATGTCTTCTGCCGCTGGGGCTGTTTATGTGGTCAATCCTGGTTGCATGCCAGTCCCTGAACGCATTTGGGAAGAATTTCTCTCTGTTTTGCCCTGCTTGTTTCTTCTTTATGTTGGAAATGTATCCTCAGAATGGGTCTGAGCTGATTTTCCCTGCTGTTTTTAGGCCGCTTTACACACACTTGATGCACTTACACAGAGATATCAAGACTTAGCTTTTAAGATGCTTACTAGTCGGATAGATACTTGTGCGATGAACAGGGTCTGGTGAGTCCAGTTGATTGAGCAAGGAGTAGGTCGTGTCCATTCCATATTCGGTTTTCGGAAGGGAATCTGTGCTCATTTCAACTCGAGTTTTATGCGTCACCCCACCTCACCTTTCCCCTGAAGCAGGCATAAGTGTGTTTTCTAAAAGCGTGACTCTGTTCTGTTTGGGGATTCCGTTCATGGGGAGCGATTTTTACATTCCCTCGATAAGTGATATCATAAGTTTCTTTTTTTGTGGGACTGATTTCACTGAGGATGATCGTACCTAAATCCACTCAGGATGCTGCTACCAGCCTCATGACGTGGATTTCATGGCTGAGTGACACTCCATTGGACCTACGTAGCACCACTTGTCCACTTGTCCACTCGTCTTTGTCCACTTGGCTCTTTCCTGGGATATGAAACGTGTACCGGAGTGGAGGTTCTTGTCAAGACAGCAGCCCTCAACTTTGGGGTCCCTGTGTCTGGTTGATTTTTTCATTTTCCCAAGGTCAACGCCCATGTGTGGAAGTGCCCTATGATCTGTGGTTCTGTGTTTTACATGGTTTGGGAAAGAGGATACACTTGTGAAGATTGGCTGTTGGCCATTGACATCCCGCCCATCAGCTTAACAAGGCTCCCTTGACTCCGTGGCCTGTCCTGCCTTTCTGGTTTTTAGACTTTTTTCGCCTGGCCCTTTTGACCCGGCGGGGGGTGGGGCGAGAGATTTCTTTGTAGTGCTGATTTGCTCTCCCAGGTTGCTTGGTTGGCCAAAAAGGGCGTATGCGTTTTTTCCTGAATATATTCAGGAAAAAACGCATACGCCCTTTTTGGCCAACCGCATCATTGTCCACGTTCTGGCGCTTTTCATGTGCTATCGGGGCCATTCTGATGTACCCGTTGACATCCGTTTCCTGCAATTCTGCCTTGCGTTTAACGCCTCTTCGTAGCCTGACCTCAATATATTTTGGGGCGGTAGTTATCGTTTAGAACTCTGCAGGTTTGGGAAGTGCAGTGCCCCTGAGCTCCATTTCCCAAGTCGCTTTTTTGTGAGTGGGACGCAACACGGCTGGATGGCTTCACGCCCTATTGTCGATCCGCGGTGGCAGGCTGAACCTCTGGTGAATTCTTCTTCGTGATGGGAAATGAGAGTGACATGTGCCCGACCAAACACCTCCAGCGAGTCTCTCATTGGTTCCCCCTCTTGCAGTTCATCCTGCGGAGAAATTGCAGACGGTACGAAAGAGGCATGGAAAGGCGCCGAGTCTCCAAGTGGGGAGATTGTTAGTAAGGGGGCCTGAATGGAGAACACGAGCACCAGGAGATGAAAACTGAGGTGAGTTTCAGAAAGCTTTCCCGATCCCACGGTGTAGCATCCGCTGGGTTTCCAATGAGTGCTTTCGCTGTCGGAAGATTGCGTTGAACCTGGAGAGTTGGGACCCATGGAATGGGGAGCACGCAGGATTCCTTTCAAGGGTCTGCATTTGCTTTCCCAACCTCACCAATCGTCTCAGCCCCAAGAGTGTCCAGCCTTATGTCTTCTGCCGCTGGGGCTGTAGATGTGGTCAATCCTGGTTGCATGCCAGTCCCGGAACGCATTTCGGAAGAATTTCTCTCTGTTTTGCCCTGCTTGTTTCTTCTTTATGTTGGAAATGTATCCTCAGAATGGGTCTGAGCTGATTTTCCCTGCTGTTTTTAGGCCGCTTTACACACACTTGATGCACTTACACAGAGATATCAAGACTTAGCTTTTAAGATGCTTACTAGTCGGATAGATACTTGTGCGATGAACAGGGTCTGGTGAGTCCAGTTGATTGAGCAAGGAGTAGGTCGTGTCCATTCCATATTCGGTTTTCGGAAGGGAATCTGTGCTCATTTCAACTCGAGTTTTATGCGTCACCCCACCTCACCTTTCCCCTGAAGCAGGCATAAGTGTGTTTTCTAAAAGCGTGACTCTGTTCTGTTTGGGGATTCAGTTCATGGGGAGCGATTTTTACATTCCCTCGATAAGTGATATCATAAGTTTCTTTTTTTGTGGGACTGATTTCACTGAGGATGATCGTACCTAAATCCACTCAGGATGCTGCTACCAGCCTCATGACGTGGATTTCATGGCTGAGTGACACTCCATTGGACCTACGTAGCACCACTTGTCCACTTGTCCACTCGTCTTTGTCCACTTGGCTCTTTCCTGGGATATGAAACGTGTACCGGAGTGGAGGTTCTTGTCAAGACAGCAGCCCTCAACTTTGGGGTCCCTGTGTCTGGTTGATTTTTTCATTTTCCCAAGGTCAACGCCCATGTGTGGAAGTGCCCTATGCTCTGTGGTTCTGTGTTTTACATGGTTTGGGAAAGAGGATACACTTGTGAAGATTGGCTGTTGGCCATTGACATCCCGCCCATCAGCTTAACAAGGCTCCCTTGACTCCGTGGCCTGTCCTGCCTTTCTGGTTTTTAGACTTTTTTCGCCTGGCCCTTTTGACCCGGCGGGGGGTGGGGCGAGAGATTTCTTTGTAGTGCTGATTTGCTCTCCCAGGTTGCTTGGTTGGCCAAAAAGGGCGTATGCGTTTTTTCCTGAATATATTCAGGAAAAAACGCATACGCCCTTTTTGGCCAACCGCATCATTGTCCACGTTCTGGCGCTTTTCATGTGCTATCGGGGCCATTCCGATGTACCCGTTGACATCCGTGTCCTGCAATTCTGCCTTGCGTTCAACGCCTCTTCGTAGCCTGACCTCAATATATTTTGGGGCGATAGTTATCGTTTAGAACTCTGCAGGTTTGGGAAGTGCAGTGCCCCTGAGCTCCATTTCCCAAGTCGCTTTTTTGTGAGTGGGACGCAACACGGCTGGATGGCTTCACGCCCTATTGTCGATCCGCGGTGGCAGGCTGAACCTCTGGTGAATTCTTCTTCGTGATGGGAAATGAGAGTGACATGTGCCCGACCAAACACCTCCAGCGAGTCTCTCATTGGTTCCCCCTCTTGCAGTTCATCCTGCGGAGAAATTGCAGACGGTACGAAAGAGGCATGGAAAGGCGCCGAGTCTCCAAGTGGGGAGATTGTTAGTAAGGGGTCCTGAATGGAGAACACGAGCACCAGGAGATGAAAACTGAGGTGAGTTTCAGAAAGCTTTCCCGATCCCACGGTGTAGCATCCGCTGGGTTTCCAATGAGTGCTTTCGCTGTCGGAAGATTGCGTTGAACCTGGAGAGTTGGGACCCATGGAATGGGGAGCACGCAGGATTCCTTTCAAGGGTCTGCATTTGCTTTCCCAACCTCACCAATCGTCTCAGCCCCAAGAGTGTCCAGCCTTATGTCTTCTGCCGCTGGGGCTGTAGATGTGGTCAATCCTGGTTGCATGCCAGTCCCTGAACGCATTTTGGAAGAATTTCTCTCTGTTTTGCCCTTCTTGTTTCTTCTTTATGTTGGAAATGTATCCTCAGAATGGGTCTGAGCTGATTTTCCCTGCTGGTTTTAGGCCGCTTTACACACACTTGATGCACTTACACAGAGATATCAAGACTTAGCTTTTAAGATGCTTACTACTCGGATAGATACTTGTGCGATGAACAGGGTCTGGTGAGTCCAGTTGATTGAGCAAAGAGTAGGTCATATCCATTCCATATTCGGTTTTCAGAAGGGTATCTGTGCTCATTTCAAACTCGAGTTTTATGCGTCACCCCACCTCACCTTTCCCCTGAAGCAGGCATAAGTGTGTTTTCTAAAAGCGTGACTCTGTTCTGTTTGGGGATTCCGTTCATGGGTAGCGATTTTTACATTCCCTCGATAAGTGATATCATAAGTTTCTTTTTTTGTGGGACTGATTTCACTGAGGATGATCATACCTAAATCCACTCAGGATGCTGCTACCAGCCTCATGACGTGGATTTCATGGCTGAGTGACACTCCATTGGACCTACGTAGCACCACTTGTCCAGTTGTCCACTTGACTTTGTCCACTTGTCCTTGTCCACTTGTCCACTCGTCTTTGTCCACTTGGCCCTTTCCTGGGATATGAAACGTGTACCGGAGTGGAGGTTCTTGTCAAGACAGCAGCCCTCAACTTTGGGTTCCCTGTGTCTGGTTGATTTTTTCATTTTCCCAAGGTCAACGCCCATGTGTGGAAGTGCCCTATGCTCTGTGGTTCTGTGTTTTACATGGTTTGGGAAAGAGGATACACTTGTGAAGATTGGCTGTTGGCCATTGACATCCCGCCCATCAGCTTAACAAGGCTCCCTTGACTCCGTGGCCTGTCCTGCCTTTCTGGTTTTTAGACTTTTTTCGCCTGGCCCTTTTGCCCCGGGGTGGGGGGCGAGAGATTTCTTTGTAGTGCTGATTTGCTCTCCCAGGTTGCTTGGTTGGCTAAAAAGGGCGTATGCGTTTTTTCCTGAATATATTCAGGAAAAAACGCATACGCCCTTTTTGGCCAACCGCATCATTGTCCACGTTCTGGCGCTTTTCATGTGCTATCGGGGCCATTCTGATGTACCCGTTGACATCCGTTTCCTGCAATTCTGCCTTGCGTTCAACGCCTCTTCGTAGCCTGACCTCAATATATTTTGGGGCGATAGTTATCGTTTAGAACTCTGCAGGTTTGGGAAGTGCAGTGCCCCTGAGCTCCATTTCCCAAGTCGCTTTTTTGTGAGTGGGACGCAACACGGCTGGATGGCTTCACGCCCTATTGTCGATCCGCGGTGGCAGGCTGAACCTCTGGTGAATTCTTCTTCGTGATGGGAAATGAGAGTGACATGTGCCCGACCAAACACCTCCAGCGAGTCTCTCATTGGTTCCCCCTCTTGCAGTTCATCCTGCGGACAAATTGCAGACGGTACGAAAGAGGCATGGAAAGGCGCCGAGTCTCCAAGTGGGGAGATTGTTAGTAAGGGGGCCTGAATGGAGAACACGAGCACCAGGAGATGAAAACTGAGGTGAGTTTCAGAAAGCTTTCCCGATCCCACGGTGTAGCATCCGCTGGGTTTCCAATGAGTGCTTTCGCTGTCGGAAGATTGCGTTGAACCTGGAGAGTTGGGACCCATGGAATGGGGAGCACGCAGGATTCCTTTCAAGGGTCTGCATTTGCTTTCCCAACCTCACCAATAGTCTCAGCCCCAAGAGTGTCCAGCCTTATGTCTTCTGCCGCTGGGGCTGTAGATGTGGTCAATCCTGGTTGCATGCCAGTCCCGGATCGCATTTCGGAAGAATTTCTCTCTGTTTTGCCCTGCTTGTTTCTTCTTTATGTTGGAAATGTATCCTCAGAATGGGTCTGAGCTGATTTTCCCTGCTGTTTTTAGGCCGCTTTACACACACTTGATGCACTTACACAGAGATATCAAGACTTAGCTTTTAAGATGCTTACTAGTCGGATAGATACTTGTGCGATGAACAGGGTCTGGTGAGTCCAGTTGATTGAGCAAGGAGTAGGTCGTGTCCATTCCATATTCGGTTTTCGGAAGGGAATCTGTGCTCATTTCAACTCGAGTTTTATGCGTCACCCCACCTCACCTTTCCCCTGAAGCAGGCATAAGTGTGTTTTCTAAAAGCGTGACTCTGTTCTGTTTGGGGATTCCGTTCATGGGGAGCGATTTTTACATTCCCTCGATAAGTGATATCATAAGTTTCTTTTTTTGTGGGACTGATTTCACTGAGGATGATCGTACCTAAATCCACTCAGGATGCTGCTACCAGCCTCATGACGTGCATTTCATGGCTGAGTGACACTCCATTGGACCTACGTAGCACCACTTGTCCACTTGTCCACTTGACTTTGTCCACTTGTCCACTTGGCTCTTTCCTGGGATATGAAACGTGTACCGGAGTGGAGGTTCTTGTCAAGACAGCAGCCCTCAACTTTGGGGTCCCTGTGTCTGGTTGATTTTTTCATTTTCCCAAGGTCAACGCCCATGTGTGGAAGTGCCCTATGCTCTGTGGTTCTGTGTTTTACATGGTTTGGGAAAGAGGATACACTTGTGAAGATTGGCTGTTGGCCATTGACATCCCGCCCATCAGCTTAACAAGGCTCCCTTGACTCCGTGGCCTGTCCTGCCTTTCTGGTTTTTAGACTTTTTTCGCCTGGCCCTTTTGCCCCGGGGGGGGGGGGGGGCGAGAGATTTCTTTGTAGTGCTGATTTGCTCTCCCAGGTTGCTTGGTTGGCCAAAAAGGGCGTATGCGTTTTTTCCTGAATATATTCAGGAAAAAACGCATACGCCCTTTTTGGCCAACCGCATCATTGTCCACGTTCTGGCGCTTTTCATGTGCTATCGGGGCCATTCCGATGTACCCGTTGACATCCGTTTCCTGCAATTCTGCCTTGCGTTCAACGCCTCTTCGTAGCCTGACCTCAATATATTTTGGGGCGATAGTTATCGTTTAGAACTCTGCAGGTTTGGGAAGTGCAGTGCCCCTGAGCTCCATTTCCCAAGTCGCTTTTTTGTGAGTGGGACGCAACACGGCTGGATGGCTTCACGCCCTATTGTCGATCCGCGGTGGCAGGCTGAACCTCTGGTGAATTCTTCTTCGTGATGGGAAATGAGAGTGACATGTGCCCGACCAAACACCTCCAGCGAGTCTCTCATTGGTTGCCCCTCTTGCAGTTCATCCTGCGGACAAATTGCAGACGGTACGAAAGAGGCATGGAAAGGCGCCGAGTCTCCAAGTGGGGAGATTGTTAGTAAGGGGGCCTGAATGGAGAACACGAGCACCAGGAGATGAAAACTGAGGTGAGTTTCAGAAAGCTTTCCCGATCCCACGGTGTAGCATCCGCTGGGTTTCCAATGAGTGCTTTCGCTGTCGGAAGATTGCGTTGAACCTGGAGAGTTGGGACCCATGGAATGGGGAGCACGCAGGATTCCTTTCAAGGGTCTGCATTTGCTTTCCCAACCTCACCCATCGTCTCAGCCCCAAGAGTGTCCAGCCTTATGTCTTCTGCCGCTGGGGCTGTAGATGTGGTCAATCCTGGTTGCATGCCAGTCCCTGAACGCATTTGGGAAGAATTTCTCTCTGTTTTGCCCTTCTTGTTTCTTCTTTATGTTGGAAATGTATCCTCAGAATGGGTCTGAGCTGATTTTCCCTGCTGGTTTTAGGCCGCTTTACACACACTTGATGCACTTACACAGAGATATCAAGACTTAGCTTTTAAGATGCTTACTAGTCGGATAGATACTTGTGCGATGAACAGGGTCTGGTGAGTCCAGTTGATTGAGCAAGGAGTAGGTCGTGTCCATTCCATATTCGGTTTTCGGAAGGGTATCTGTGCTCATTTCAAACTCGAGTTTTATGCGTCACCCCACCTCACCTTTCCCCTGAAGCAGGCATAAGTGTGTTTTCTAAAAGCGTGACTCTGTTCTGTTTGGGGATTCAGTGCATGGGGAGCGATTTTTACATTCCCTCGATAAGTGATATCATAAGTTTCTTTTTCTGTGGGACTTATTTCACTGAGGATGATCGTACCTAAATCCACTCAGGATGCTGCTACCAGCCTCATGACGTGGATTTCATGGCTGAGTGACACTCCATTGGACCTACGTAGCACCACTTGTCCACTTGTCCACTCGTCTTTGTCCACTTGGCTCTTTCCTGGGATATGAAACGTGTACCGGAGTGGAGGTTCTTGTCAAGACAGCAGCCCTCAACTTTGGGGTCCCTGTGTCTGGTAGATTTTTTCATTTTCCCAAGGTCAACGCCCATGTGTGGAAGTGCCCTATGCTCTGTGGTTCTGTGTTTTACATGGTTTGGGAAAGAGGATACACTTGTGAAGATTGGCTGTTGGCCATTGACATCCCGCCCATCAGCTTAACAAGGCTCCCTTGACTCCGTGGCCTGTCCTGCCTTTCTGGTTTTTAGACTTTTTTCGCCTGGCCCTTTTGACCCGGCGGGGGGTGGGGCGAGAGATTTCTTTGTAGTGCTGATTTGCTCTCCCAGCTTGCTTGGTTGGCCAAAAAGGGCGTATGCGTTTTTTCCTGAATATATTCAGGAAAAAACGCATACGCCCTTTTTGGCCAACCGCATCATTGTCCACGTTCTGGCGCTTTTCATGTGCTATCGGGGCCATTCCGATGTACCCGTTGACATCCGTTTCCCGCAATTCTGCCTTGCGTTCAATGCCTCTTCGTAGCCTGACCTCAATATATTTTGGGGCGATAGTTATCGTTTAGAACTCTGCAGGTTTGGGAAGTGCAGTGCCCCTGAGCTCCATTTCCCAAGTCGCTTTTTTGTGAGTGGGACGCAACACGGCTGGATGGCTTCACGCCCTATTGTCGATCCGCGGTGGCAGGCTGAACCTCTGGTGAATTCTTCTTCGTGATGGGAAATGAGAGTGACATGTGCCCGACCAAACACCTCCAGCGAGTCTCTCATTGGTTCCCCCTCTTGCAGTTCATCCTGCGGAGAAATTGCAGACGGTACGAAAGAGGCATGGAAAGGCGCCGAGTCTCCAAGTGGGGAGATTGTTAGTAAGGGGGCCTGAATGGAGAACACGAGCACCAGGAGATGAAAACTGAGGTGAGTTTCAGAAAGCTTTCCCGATCCCACGGTGTAGCATCCGCTGGGTTTCCAATGAGTGCTTTCGCTGTCGGAAGATTGCGTTGAACCTGGAGAGTTGGGACCCATGGAATGGGGAGCACGCAGGATTCCTTTCAAGGGTCTGCATTTGCTTTCCCAACCTCACCCATCGTCTCAGCCCCAAGAGTGTCCAGCCTTATGTCTTCTGCCGCTGGGGCTGTAGATGTGGTCAATCCTGGTTGCATGCCAGTCCCTGAACGCATTTTGGAAGAATTTCTCTCTGTTTTGCCCTTCTTGTTTCTTCTTTATGTTGGAAATGTATCCTCAGAATGGGTCTGAGCTGATTTTCCCTGCTGGTTTTAGGCCGCTTTACACACACTTGATGCACTTACACAGAGATATCAAGACTTAGCTTTTAAGATGCTTACTACTCGGATAGATACTTGTGCGATGAACAGGGTCTGGTGAGTCCAGTTGATTGAGCAAAGAGTAGGTCATATCCATTCCATATTCGGTTTTCAGAAGGGTATCTGTGCTCATTTCAAACTCGAGTTTTATGCGTCACCCCACCTCACCTTTCCCCTGAAGCAGGCATAAGTGTGTTTTCTAAAAGCGTGACTCTGTTCTGTTTGGGGATTCCGTTCATGGGGAGCGATTTTTACATTCCCTCGATAAGTGATATCATAAGTTTCTTTTTTTGTGGGACTTATTTCACTGAGGATGATCATACCTAAATCCACTCAGGATGCTGCTACCAGCCTCATGACGTGGATTTCATGGCTGAGTGACACTCCATTGGACCTACGTAGCACCACTTGTCCAGTTGTCCACTTGACTTTGTCCACTTGTCCTTGTCCACTTGTCCACTCGTCTTTGTCCACTTGGCCCTTTCCTGGGATATGAAACGTGTACCGGAGTGGAGGTTCTTGTCAAGACAGCAGCCCTCAACTTTGGGTTCCCTGTGTCTGGTTGATTTTTTCATTTTCCCAAGGTCAACGCCCATGTGTGGAAGTGCCCTATGCTCTGTGGTTCTGTGTTTTACATGGTTTGGGAAAGAGGATACACTTGTGAAGATTGGCTGTTGGCCATTGACATCCCGCCCATCAGCTTAACAAGGCTCCCTTGACTCCGTGGCCTGTCCTGCCTTTCTGGTTTTTAGACTTTTTTCGCCTGGCCCTTTTGCCCCGGGGTGGGGGGCGAGAGATTTCTTTGTAGTGCTGATTTGCTCTCCCAGGTTGCTTGGTTGGCTAAAAAGGGCGTATGCGTTTTTTCCTGAATATATTCAGGAAAAAACGCATACGCCCTTTTTGGCCAACCGCATCATTGTCCACGTTCTGGCGCTTTTCATGTGCTATCGGGGCCATTCCGATGTACCCGTTGACATCCGTTTCCTGCAATTCTGCCTTGCGTTCAACGCCTCTTCGTAGCCTGACCTCAATATATTTTGGGGCGATAGTTATCGTTTAGAACTCTGCAGGTTTGGGAAGTGCAGTGCCCCTGAGCTCCATTTCCCAAGTCGCTTTTTTGTGAGTGGGACGCAACACGGCTGGATGGCTTCACGCCCTATTGTCGATCCGCGGTGGCAGGCTGAACCTCTGGTGAATTCTTCTTCGTGATGGGAAATGAGAGTGACATGTGCCCGACCGAACACCTCCAGCGAGTCTCTCATTGGTTGCCCCTCTTGCAGTTCATCCTGCGGACAAATTGCAGACGGTACGAAAGAGGCATGGAAAGGCGCCGAGTCTCCAAGTGGGGAGATTGTTAGTAAGGGGGCCTGAATGGAGAACACGAGCACCAGGAGATGAAAACTGAGGTGAGTTTCAGAAAGCTTTCCCGATCCCACGGTGTAGCATCCGCTGGGTTTCCAATGAGTGCTTTCGCTGTCGGAAGATTGCGTTGAACCTGGAGAGTTGGGACCCATGGAATGGGGAGCACGCAGGATTCCTTTCAAGGGTCTGCATTTGCTTTCCCAACCTCACCCATCGTCTCAGCCCCAAGAGTGTCCAGCCTTATGTCTTCTGCCGCTGGGGCTGTAGATGTGGTCAATCCTGGTTGCATGCCAGTCCCTGAACGCATTTGGGAAGAATTTCTCTCTGTTTTGCCCTTCTTGTTTCTTCTTTATGTTGGAAATGTATCCTCAGAATGGGTCTGAGCTGATTTTCCCTGCTGGTTTTAGGCCGCTTTACACACACTTGATGCACTTACACAGAGATATCAAGACTTAGCTTTTAAGATGCTTACTAGTCGGATAGATACTTGTGCGATGAACAGGGTCTGGTGAGTCCAGTTGATTGAGCAAGGCGTAGGTCGTGTCCATTCCATATTCGGTTTTCGGAAGGGTATCTGTGCTCATTTCAAACTCGAGTTTTATGCGTCACCCCACCTCACCTTTCCCCTGAAGCAGGCATAAGTGTGTTTTCTAAAAGCGTGACTCTGTTCTGTTTGGGGATTCCGTTCATGGGGAGCGATTTTTACATTCCCTCGATAAGTGATATCATAAGTTTCTTTTTTTGTGGGACTGATTTCACTGAGGATGATCGTACCTAAATCCACTCAGGATGCTGCTACCAGCCTCATGACGTGCATTTCATGGCTGAGTGACACTCCATTGGACCTACGTAGCACCACTTGTCCACTTGTCCACTTGTCTTTGTCCACTTGTCCACTTGGCTCTTTCCTGGGATATGAAACGTGTACCGGAGTGGAGGTTCTTGTCAAGACAGCAGCCCTCAACTTTGGGGTCCCTGTGTCTGGTTGATTTTTTCATTTTCCCAAGGTCAACGCCCATGTGTGGAAGTGCCCTATGCTCTGTGGTTCTGTGTTTTACATGGTTTGGGAAAGAGGATACACTTGTGAAGATTGGCTGTTGGCCATTGACATCCCGCCCATCAGCTTAACAAGGCTCCCTTGACTCCGTGGCCTGTCCTGCATTTCTGGTTTTTAGACTTTTTTCGCCTGGCCCTTTTGCCCCGGGGGGGGGGTGGGCGAGAGATTTCTTTGTAGTGCTGATTTGCTCTCCCAGGTTGCTTGGTTGGCCAAAAAGGGCGTATGCGTTTTTTCCTGAATATATTCAGGAAAAAACGCATACGCCCTTTTTGGCCAACCGCATCATTGTCCACGTTCTGGCGCTTTTCATGTGCTATCGGGGCCATTCCGATGTACCCGTTGACATCCGTTTCCCGCAATTCTGCCTTGCGTTCAATGCCTCTTCGTAGCCTGACCTCAATATATTTTGGGGCGATAGTTATCGTTTAGAACTCTGCAGGTTTGGGAAGTGCAGTGCCCCTGAGCTCCATTTCCCAAGTCGCTTTTTTGTGAGTGGGACGCAACACGGCTGGATGGCTTCACGCCCTATTGTCGATCCGCGGTGGCAGGCTGAACCTCTGGTGAATTCTTCTTCGTGATGGGAAATGAGAGTGACATGTGCCCGACCAAACACCTCCAGCGAGTCTCTCATTGGTTGCCCCTCTTGCAGTTCATCCTGCGGACAAATTGCAGACGGTACGAAAGAGGCATGGAAAGGCGCCGAGTCTCCAAGTGGGGAGATTGTTAGTAAGGGGGCCTGAATGGAGAACACGAGCACCAGGAGATGAAAACTGAGGTGAGTTTCAGAAAGCTTTCCCGATCCCACGGTGTAGCATCCGCTGGGTTTCTAATGAGTGCTTTCGCTGTCGGAAGATTGCGTTGAACCTGGAGAGTTGGGACCCATGGAATGGGGAGCACGCAGGATTCCTTTCAAGGGTCTGCATTTGCTTTCCCAACCTCACCCATCGTCTCAGCCCCAAGAGTGTCCAGCCTTATGTCTTCTGCCGCTGGGGCTGTAGATGTGGTCAATGCTGGTTGCATGCCAGTCCCTGAACGCATTTGGGAAGAATTTCTCTCTGTTTTGCCCTGCTGGTTTCTTCTTTATGTTGGAAATGTATCCTCAGAATGGGTCTGAGCTGATTTTCCCTGCTGTTTTTAGGCCGCTTTACACACACTTGATGCACTTACACAGAGATATCAAGACTTAGCTTTTAAGATGCTAACTAGTTGGATAGATACTTGTGCGATGAACAGGGTCTGGTGAGTCCAGTTGATTGAGCAAGGAGTAGGTCGTGTCCATTCCATATTCGGTTTTCGGAAGGGTATCTGTGCTCATTTCAAACTCGAGTTTTATGCGTCACCCCACCTCACCTTTCCCCTGAAGCAGGCATAAGTGTGTTTTCTAAAAGCGTGACTCTGTTCTGTTTGGGGATTCATTTCATGGGGAGCGATTTTTACATTCCCTCGATAAGTGATATCATAAGTTTCTTTTTTTGTGGGACTGATTTCACTGAGGATGATCGTACCTAAATCCACTCAGGATGCTGCTACCAGCCTCATGACGTGCATTTCATGGCTGAGTGACACTCCATTGGACCTACGTAGCACCACTTGTCCACTTGTCCACTTGACTTTGTCCACTTGTCCACTTGGCTCTTTCCTGGGATATGAAACGTGTACCGGAGTGGAGGTTCTTGTCAAGACAGCAGCCCTCAACTTTGGGGTCCCTGTGTCTGGTTGATTTTGTCATTTTCCCAAGGTCAACGTCCATGTGTGGAAGTGCCCTATGCTCTGTGGTTCTGTGTTTTACATGGTTTGGGAAAGAGGATACACTTGTGAAGATTGGCTGTTGGCCATTGACATCCCGCCCATCAGCTTACCAAGGCTCCCTTGACTCCGTGGCCTGTCCTGCCTTTCTGGTTTTTAGACTTTTTTCGCCTGGCCCTTTTGCCCCGTGAGCGGGGGGGCGAGAGATTTCTTTGTAGTGCTGATTTGCTCTCCCAGGTTGCTTTGTTGGCCAAAAAGGGCGTATGCGTTTTTTCCTGAATATATTCAGGAAATAACGCATACGCCCTTTTTGGCCAACCGCATCATTGTCCACGTTCTGGCGCTTTTCATGTGCTATCGGGGCCATTTCGATGTACCCGTTGACATCCGTTTCCTGCAGTTCTGCCTTGCGTTCAGCGCCTGTTCGTAGCCTGACCTCAATATATTTTGGGGCGATAGTTATCGTTTAGAACTCTGCAGGTTTGGGAAGTGCAGTGCCCCTGAGCTCCATTTCCCAAGTCGCTTTTTTGTGAGTGGGACGCAACACGGCTGGATGGCTTCACGCCCTATTGTCGATCCGCGGTGGCAGGCTGAACCTTTGGTGAATTCTTCTTCGTGATGGGAAATGAGAGTGACATGTGCCCGACCAAACACCTCCAGCGAGTCTCTCATTGGTTCCCCCTCTTGCAGTTCATCCTGCGGACAAATTGCAGACGGTTCGAAAGAGGCATGGAAAGGCGCCGAGTCTCCAAGTGGGGAGATTGTTAGTAAGGGGGCCTGAATGGAGAACACGAGCACCAGGAGATGAAAACTGAGGTGAGTTTCAGAAAGCTTTCCCGATCCCACGGTGTAGCATCCGCTGGGTTTCCAATGAGTGCTTTCGCTGTCGGAAGATTGCGTTGAACCTGGAGAGTTGGGACCCATGGAATGGGGAGCACGCAGGATTCCTTTCAAGGGTCTGCATTTGCTTTCCCAACCTCACCAATCGTCTCAGCCCCAAGAGTGTCCAGCCTTATGTCTTCTGCCGTTGGGGCTGTAGATGTGGTCAATCCTGGTTGCATGCCAGTCCCTGAACGCATTTGGGAAGAATTTCTCTCTGTTTTGCCCTGCTTGTTTCTTCTTTATGTTGGAAATGTATCCTCAGAATGGGTCTGAGCTGATTTTCCCTGCTGGTTTTAGGCCGCTTTACACACACTTGATGCACTTACACAGAGATATCAAGACTTAGCTTTTAAGATGCTTACTAGTCGGATAGATACTTGTGCGATGAACGGGGTCTGGTGAGTCCAGTTGATTGAGCAAGGAGTAGGTCGTGTCCATTTCATATTCGGTTTTCGGAAGGGTATCTGTGCTCATTTCAAACTCGAGTTTTATGCGTCACCCCACCTCACCTTTCCCCTGAAGCAGGCATAAGTGTGTTTTCTAAAAGCGTGACTCTGTTCTGTTTGGGGATTCAGTTCATGGGGAGCGATTTTTACATTCCCTCGATAAGTGATATCATAAGATTCTTTTTTTGTGGGACTGATTTCACTGAGGATGATCGTACCTAAATCCACTCAGGATGCTGCTACCAGCCTCATGACGTGGATTTCATGGCTGAGTGACACTCCATTGGACCTACGTAGCACCACTTGTCCACTTGTCTTTGTCAACTTGTCCACTCGTCTTTGTCCACTTGGCTCTTTCCTGGGATATGAAACGTGTACCGGAGTGGAGGTTCTTGTCAAGACAGCAGCCCTCAACTTTGGGGTCCCTGTGTCTGGTTGATTTTTTCATTTTCCCAAGGTCAACGCCCATGTGTGGAAGTGCCCTATGCTCTGTGGTTCTGTGTTTTACATGGTTTGGGAAAGAGGATACACTTGTGAAGATTGGCTGTTGGCCATTGACATCCCGCCCATCAGCTAAACAAGGCTCCCTTGACTCCGTGGGCTGTCCTGCCTTTCTGGTTTTTAGACTTTTTTCGCCTGGCCCTTTTGCCCCGGGGGGTGGGGGGCGAGAGATTTCTTTGTAGTGCTGATTTGCTCTCCCAGGTTGCTTGGTTGGCCAAAAAGGGCGTATGCGTTTTTTCCTGAATATATTCAGGAAAAAACGCATACGCCCTTTTTGGCCAACCGCATCATTGTCCACGTTCTGGCGCTTTTCATGTGCTATCGGGGCCATTCCGATGTACCCGTTGACATCCGTTTCCCGCAATTCTGCCTTGCGTTCAATGCCTCTTCGTAGCCTGACCTCAATATATTTGGGGGCGATAGTTATCGTTTAGAACTCTGCAGGTTTGGGAAGTGCAGTGCCCCTGAGCTCCATTTCCCAAGTCGCTTTTTTGTGAGTGGGACGCAACACGGCTGGATGGCTTCACGCCCTATTGTCGATCCGCGGTGGCAGGCTGAACCTCTGGTGAATTCTTCTTCGTGATGGGAAATGAGAGTGACATGTGCCCGACCAAACACCTCCAGCGAGTCTCTCATTGGTTCCCCCTCTTGCAGTTCATCCTGCGGACAAATTGCAGACGGTACGAAAGAGGCATGGAAAGGCGCCGAGTCTCCAAGTGGGGAGATTGTTAGTAAGGGGGCCTGAATGGAGAACACGAGCACCAGGAGATGAAAACTGAGGTGAGTTTCAGAAAGCTTTCCCGATCCCACGGTGTAGCATCCGCTGGGTTTCCAATGAGTGCTTTCGCTGTCGGAAGATTGCGTTGAACCTGGAGAGTTGGGACCCATGGAATGGGGAGCACGCAGGATTCCTTTCAAGGGTCTGCATTTGCTTTCCCAACCTCACCCATCGTCTCAGCCCCAAGAGTGTCCAGCCTTATGTCTTCTGCCGTTGGGGCTGTAGATGTGGTCAATCCTGGTTGCATGCCAGTCCCTGAACGCATTTGGGAAGAATTTCTCTCTGTTTTGCCCTGCTTGTTTCTTCTTTATGTTGGAAATGTATCCTCAGAATGGGTCTGAGCTGATTTTCCCTGCTGGTTTTAGGCCGCTTTACACACACTTGATGCACTTACACAGAGATATCAAGACTTAGCTTTTAAGATGCTTACTAGTCGGATAGATACTTGTGCGATGAACGGGGTCTGGTGAGTCCAGTTGATTGAGCAAGGAGTAGGTCGTGTCCATTTCATATTCGGTTTTCGGAAGGGTATCTGTGCTCATTTCAAACTCGAGTTTTATGCGTCACCCCACCTCACCTTTCCCCTGAAGCAGGCATAAGTGTGTTTTCTAAAAGCGTGACTCTGTTCTGTTTGGGGATTCAGTTCATGGGGAGCGATTTTTACATTCCCTCGATAAGTGATATCATAAGATTCTTTTTTTGTGGGACTGATTTCACTGAGGATGATCGTACCTAAATCCACTCAGGATGCTGCTACCAGCCTCATGACGTGCATTTCATGGCTGAGTGAGACTCCATTGGACCTACGTAGCACCACTTGTCCACTTGTCCACTTGACTTTGTCCACTTGTCCACTTGGCTCTTTCCTGGGATATGAAACGTGTACCGGAGTGGAGGTTCTTGTCAAGACAGCAGCCCTCAACTTTGGGGTCCCTGTGTCTGGTTGATTTTGTCATTTTCCCAAGGTCAACGTCCATGTGTGGAAGTGCCCTATGCTCTGTGGTTCTGTGTTTTACATGGTTTGGGAAAGAGGATACACTTGTGAAGATTGGCTGTTGGCCATTGACATCCCGCCCATCAGCTTAACAAGGCTCCCTTGACTCCGTGGCCTGTCCTGCCTTTCTGGTTTTTAGACTTTTTTCGCCTGGCCCTTTTGCCCCGGGGGTGGGCGGGGCGAGAGATTTCTTTGTAGTGCTGATTTGCTCTCCCAGGTTGCTTGGTTGGCCAAAAAGGGCGTATGCGTTTTTTCCTGAATATATTCAGGAAAAAACGCATACGCCCTTTTTGACCAACCGCATCATTGTCCACGTTCTGGTGCTTTTCATGTGCTATCGGGGCCATTCCGATGTACCCGTTGACATCCGTTTCCCGCAATTCTGCCTTGCGTTCAATGCCTCTTCGTAGCCTGACCTCAATATATTTTGGGGCGATAGTTATCGTTTAGAACTCTGCAGGTTTGGGAAGTGCAGTGCCCCTGAGCTCCACTTCCCAAGTCGCTTTTTTGTGAGTGGGACGCAACACGGCTGGATGGCTTCACGCCCTATTGTCGATCCGCGGTGGCAGGCTGAACCTCTGGTGAATTCTTCTTCGTGATGGGAAATGAGAGTGACATGTGCCCGACCAAACACCTCCAGCGAGTCTCTCATTGGTTGCCCCTCTTGCAGTTCATCCTGCGGACAAATTGCAGACGGTACGAAAGAGGCATGGAAAGGCGCCGATTCTCCAAGTGGGGAGATTGTTAGTAAGGGGGCCTGAATGGAGAACACGAGCACCAGGAGATGAAAACTGAGGTGAGTTTCAGAAAGCTTTCCCGATCCCACGGTGTAGCATCCGCTGGGTTTCCAATGAGTGCTTTCGCTGTCGGAAGATTGCGTTGAACCTGGAGAGTTGGGACCCATGGAATGGGGAGCATGCAGGATTCCTTTCAAGGGTCTGCATTTGCTTTCCCAACCTCACCAATCGTCTCAGCCCCAAGAGTGTCCAGCCTTATGTCTTCTGCCGCTGGGGCTGTAGATGTGGTCAATCCTGGTTGCATGCCAGTCCCTGAACGCATTTGGGAAGAATTTCTCTCTGTTTTGCCCTTCTTGTTTCTTCTTTATGTTGGAAATGTATCCTCAGAATGGGTCTGAGCTGATTTTCCCTGCTGGTTTTAGGCCGCTTTACACACACTTGATGCACTTACACAGAGATATCAAGACTTAGCTTTTAAGATGCTTACTAGTCGGATAGATACTTGTGCGATGAACAGGGTCTGGTGAGTCCAGTTGATTGAGCAAGGAGTAGGTCGTGTCCATTTCATATTCGGTTTTCGGAAGGGTATCTGTGCTCATTTCAAACTCGAGTTTTATGCGTCACCCCACCTCACCTTTCCCCTGAAGCAGGCATAAGTGTGTTTTCTAAAAGCGTGACTCTGTTCTGTTTGGGGATTCAGTTCATGGGGAGCGATTTTTACATTCCCTCGATAAGTGATATCATAAGATTCTTTTTTTGTGGGACTGATTTCCCTGAGGATGATCGTACCTAAATCCACTCAGGATGCTGCTACCAGCCTCATGACGTGGATTTCATGGCTGAGTGACACTCCATTGGACCTACGTAGCACCACTTGTCCACTTGTCTTTGTCCAATTGTCCACTCGTCTTTGTCCACTTGGCTCTTTCCTGGGATATGAAACGTGTACCGGAGTGGAGGTTCTTGTCAAGACAGCAGCCCTCAACTTTGGGGTCCCTGTGTCTGGTTGATTTTTTCATTTTCCCAAGGTCAACGCCCATGTGTGGAAGTGCCCTATGCTCTGTGGTTCTGTGTTTTACATGGTTTGGGAAAGAGGATACACTTGTGAAGATTGGCTGTTGGCCATTGACATCCCGCCCATCAGCTTAACAAGGCTCCCTTGACTCCGTGGCCTGTCCTGCCTTTCTGGTTTTTAGACTTTTTTCGCCTGGCCCTTTTGCCCCGGGGGTGGGCGGGGCGAGAGATTTCTTTGTAGTGCTGATTTGCTCTCCCAGGTTGCTTGGTTGGCCAAAAAGGGCGTATGCGTTTTTTCCTGAATATATTCAGGAAAAAACGCATACGCCCTTTTTGGCCAACCGCATCATTGTCCACGTTCTGGTGCTTTTCATGTGCTATCGGGGCCATTCCGATGTACCCGTTGACATCCGTTTCCCGCAATTCTGCCTTGCGTTCAATGCCTCTTCGTAGCCTGACCTCAATATATTTTGGGGCGATAGTTATCGTTTAGAACTCTGCAGGTTTGGGAAGTGCAGTGCCCCTGAGCTCCATTTCCCAAGTCGCTTTTTTGTGAGTGGGACGCAACACGGCTGGATGGCTTCACGCCCTATTGTCGATCCGCGGTGGCAGGCTGAACCTCTGGTGAATTCTTCTTCGTGATGGGAAATGAGAGTGACATGTGCCCGACCAAACACCTCCAGCGAGTCTCTCATTGGTTCCCCCTCTTGCAGTTCATCCTGCGGACAAATTGCAGACGGTACGAAAGAGGCATGGAAAGGCGCCGAGTCTCCAAGTGGGGAGATTGTTAGTAAGGGGGCCTGAATGGAGAACACGAGCACCAGGAGATGAAAACTGAGGTGAGTTTCAGAAAGCTTTCCCGATCCCACGGTGTAGCATCCGCTGGGTTTCCAATGAGTGCTTTCGCTGTCGGAAGATTGCGTTGAACCTGGAGAGTTGGGACCCATGGAATGGGGAGCACGCAGGATTCCTTTCAAGGGTCTGCATTTGCTTTCCCAACCTCACCCATCGTCTCAGCCCCAAGAGTGTCCAGCCTTATGTCTTCTGCCGTTGGGGCTGTAGATGTGGTCAATCCTGGTTGCATGCCAGTCCCTGAACGCATTTGGGAAGAATTTCTCTCTGTTTTGCCCTGCTTGTTTCTTCTTTATGTTGGAAATGTATCCTCAGAATGGGTCTGAGCTGATTTTCCCTGCTGTTTTTAGGCCGCTTTACACACACTTGATGCACTTACACAGAGATATCAAGACTTAGCTTTTAAGATGCTTACTAGTCGGATAGATACTTGTGCGATGAACGGGGTCTGGTGAGTCCAGTTGATTGAGCAAGGAGTAGGTCGTGTCCATTTCATATTCGGTTTTCGGAAGGGTATCTGTGCTCATTTCAAACTCGAGTTTTATGCGTCACCCCACCTCACCTTTCCCCTGAAGCAGGCATAAGTGTGTTTTCTAAAAGCGTGACTCTGTTCTGTTTGGGGATTCAGTTCATGGGGAGCGATTTTTACATTCCCTCGATAAGTGATATCATAAGATTCTTTTTTTGTGGGACTGATTTCACTGAGGATGATCGTACCTAAATCCACTCAGGATGCTGCTACCAGCCTCATGACGTGCATTTCATGGCTGAGTGAGACTCCATTGGACCTACGTAGCACCACTTGTCCACTTGTCCACTTGACTTTGTCCACTTGTCCACTTGGCTCTTTCCTGGGATATGAAACGTGTACCGGAGTGGAGGTTCTTGTCAAGACAGCAGCCCTCAACTTTGGGGTCCCTGTGTCTGGTTGATTTTGTCATTTTCCCAAGGTCAACGTCCATGTGTGGAAGTGCCCTATGCTCTGTGGTTCTGTGTTTTACATGGTTTGGGAAAGAGGATACACTTGTGAAGATTGGCTGTTGGCCATTGACATCCCGCCCATCAGCTTACCAAGGCTCCCTTGACTCCGTGGCCTGTCCTGCCTTTCTGGTTTTTAGACTTTTTTCGCCTGGCCCTTTTGCCCCGGGGGTGGGCGGGGCGAGAGATTTCTTTGTAGTGCTGATTTGCTCTCCCAGGTTGCTTGGTTGGCCAAAAAGGGCGTATGCGTTTTTTCCTGAATATATTCAGGAAAAAATGCATACGCCCTTTTTGACCAACCGCATCATTGTCCACGTTCTGGTGCTTTTCATGTGCTATCGGGGCCATTCCGATGTACCCGTTGACATCCGTTTCCCGCAATTCTGCCTTGCGTTCAATGCCTCTTCGTAGCCTGACCTCAATATATTTTGGGGCGATAGTTATCGTTTAGAACTCTGCAGGTTTGGGAAGTGCAGTGCCCCTGAGCTCCACTTCCCAAGTCGCTTTTTTGTGAGTGGGACGCAACACGGCTGGATGGCTTCACGCCCTATTGTCGATCCGCGGTGGCAGGCTGAACCTCTGGTGAATTCTTCTTCGTGATGGGAAATGAGAGTGACATGTGCCCGACCAAACACCTCCAGCGAGTCTCTCATTGGTTCCCCCTCTTGCAGTTCATCCTGCGGACAAATTGCAGACGGTACGAAAGAGGCATGGAAAGGCGCCGATTCTCCAAGTGGGGAGATTGTTAGTAAGGGGGCCTGAATGGAGAACACGAGCACCAGGAGATGAAAACTGAGGTGAGTTTCAGAAAGCTTTCCCGATCCCACGGTGTAGCATCCGCTGGGTTTCCAATGAGTGCTTTCGCTGTCGGAAGATTGCGTTGAACCTGGAGAGTTGGGACCCATGGAATGGGGAGCATGCAGGATTCCTTTCAAGGGTCTGCATTTGCTTTCCCAACCTCACCAATCGTCTCAGCCCCAAGAGTGTCCAGCCTTATGTCTTCTGCCGTTGGGGCTGTAGATGTGGTCAATCCTGGTTGCATGCCAGTCCCTGAACGCATTTGGGAAGAATTTCTCTCTGTTTTGCCCTTCTTGTTTCTTCTTTATGTTGGAAATGTATCCTCAGAATGGGTCTGAGCTGATTTTCCCTGCTGGTTTTAGGCCGCTTTACACACACTTGATGCACTTACACAGAGATATCAAGACTTAGCTTTTAAGATGCTTACTAGTCGGATAGATACTTGTGCGATGAACGGGGTCTGGTGAGTCCAGTTGATTGAGCAAGGAGTAGGTCGTGTCCATTTCATATTCGGTTTTCGGAAGGGTATCTGTGCTCATTTCAAACTCGAGTTTTATGCGTCACCCCACCTCACCTTTCCCCTGAAGCAGGCATAAGTGTGTTTTCTAAAAGCGTGACTCTGTTCTGTTTGGGGATTCAGTTCATGGGGAGCGATTTTTACATTCCCTCGATAAGTGATATCATAAGATTCTTTTTTTGTGGGACTGATTTCCCTGAGGATGATCGTACCTAAATCCACTCAGGATGCTGCTACCAGCCTCATGACGTGGATTTCATGGCTGAGTGACACTCCATTGGACCTACGTAGCACCACTTGTCCACTTGTCTTTGTCCAATTGTCCACTCGTCTTTGTCCACTTGGCTCTTTCCTGGGATATGAAACGTGTACCGGAGTGGAGGTTCTTGTCAAGACAGCAGCCCTCAACTTTGGGGTCCCTGTGTCTGGTTGATTTTTTCATTTTCCCAAGGTCAACGCCCATGTGTGGAAGTGCCCTATGCTCTGTGGTTCTGTGTTTTACATGGTTTGGGAAAGAGGATACACTTGTGAAGATTGGCTGTTGGCCATTGACATCCCGCCCATCAGCTTAACAAGGCTCCCTTGACTCCGTGGCCTGTCCTGCCTTTCTGGTTTTTAGACTTTTTTCGCCTGGCCCTTTTTCCCCGGGGGTGGGGGGGGCGAGAGATTTCTTTGTAGTGCTGATTTGCTCTCCCAGGTTGCTTGGTTGGCCAAAAAGGGCGTATGCGTTTTTTCCTGAATATATTCAGGAAAAAACGCATACGCCCTTTTTGGCCAACCGCATCATTGTCCACGTTCTGGCGCTTTTCATGTGCTATCGGGGCCATTCCGATGTACCCGTTGACATCCGTTTCCTGCAATTCTGCCTTGCGTTCAACGCCTCTTCGTAGCCTGACCTCAATATATTTTGGGGCGATAGTTATCGTTTAGAACTCTGCAGGTTTGGGAAGTGCAGTGCCCCTGAGCTCCATTTCCCAAGTCGCTTTTTTGTGAGTGGGACGCAACACGGCTGGATGGCTTCACGCCCTATTGTCGATCCGCGGTGGCAGGCTGAACCTCTGGTGAATTCTTCTTCGTGATGGGAAATGAGAGTGACATGTGCCCGACCAAACACCTCCAGCGAGTCTCTCATTGTTTCCCCCTCTTGCAGTTCATCCTGCGGACAAATTGCAGACGGTACGAAAGAGGCATGGAAAGGCGCCGAGTCTCCAAGTGGGGACATTGTTAGTAAGGGGGCCTGAATGGAGAACACGAGCACCAGGAGATGAAAACTGAGGTGAGTTTCAGAAAGCTTTCCCGATCCCACGGTGTAGCATCCGCTGGGTTTCCAATGAGTGCTTTCGCTGTCGGAAGATTGCGTTGAACCTGGAGAGTTGGGACCCATGGAATGGGGAGCACGCAGGATTCCTTTCAAGGGTCTGCATTTGCTTTCCCAACCTCACCAATCGTCTCAGCCCCAAGAGTGTCCAGCCTTATGTCTTCTGCCGCTGGGGCTGTAGATGTGGTCAATCCTGGTTGCATGCCAGTCCCTGAACGCATTTTGGAAGAATTTCTCTCTGTTTTGCCCTGCTTGTTTCTTCTTTATGTTGGAAATGTATCCTCAGAATGGGTCTGAGCTGATTTTCCCTGCTGGTTTTAGGCCGCTTTACACACACTTGATGCACTTACACAGAGATATCAAGACTTAGCTTTTAAGATGCATACTAGTCGGATAGATACTTGTGCGATGAACGGGGTCTGGTGAGTCCAGTTGATTGAACAAGGAGTAGGTCGTGTCCATTCCATATTCGGTTTTCGGAAGGGTATCTGTGCTCATTTCAAACTCGAGTTTTATGCGTCACCCCACCTCACCTTTCCCCTGAAGCAGGCATAAGTGTGTTTTCTAAAAGCGTGACTCTGTTCTGTTTGGGGATTCAGTTCATGGGGAGCGATTTTTACATTCCCTCGATAAGTGATATCATAAGATTCTTTTTTTGTGGGACTGATTTCACTGAGGATGATCGTACCTAAATCCACTCAGGATGCTGCTACCAGCCTCATGACGTGGATTTCATGGCTGAGTGACACTCCATTGGACCTACGTAGCACCACTTGTCCAGTTGTCCACTTGACTTTGTCCACTTGTCCTTGTCCACTTGTCCACTCGTCTTTGTCCACTTGGCTCTTTCCTGGGATATGAAACGTGTACCGGAGTGGAGGTTCTTGTCAAGACCGCAGCCCTCAACTTTGGGGTCCCTGTGTATGGTTGATTTTTTCATTTTCCCAAGGTCAACGCCCATGTGTGAAAGTGCCCTATGGTCTGTGGTTCTGTGTTTTACATGGTTTGGGAAAGAGGATACACTTGTGAAGATTGGCTGTTGGCCATTGACATCCCGCCCATCAGCTTAACAAGGCTCCCTTGACTCCGTGGGCTGTCCTGCCTTTCTGGTTTTTAGACTTTTTTCGCCTGGCCCTTTTGCCCCGGGGGGGGGGGGCGAGAGATTTCTTTGTAGTGCTGATTTGCTCTCCCAGGTTGCTTGGTTGGCCAAAAAGGGCGTATGCGTTTTTTCCTGAATATATTCAGGAAAAAACGCATACGCCCTTTTTGGCCAACCGCATCATTGTCCACGTTCTGGCGCTTTTCATGTGCTATCGGGGCCATTCCGATGTACCCGTTGACATCCGTTTCCTGCAATTCTGCCTTGCGTTCAACGCCTCTTCGTAGCCTGACCTCAATATATTTTGGGGCGATAGTTATCGTTTAGAACTCTGCAGGTTTGGGAAGTGCAGTGCCCCTGAGCTCCATTTCCCAAGTCGCTTTTTTGTGAGTGGGACGCAACACGGCTGGATGGCTTCACGCCCTATTGTCGATCCGCGGTGGCAGGCTGAACCTCTGGTGAATTCTTCTTCGTGATGGGAAATGAGAGTGACATGTGCCCGACCAAACACCTCCAGCGAGTCTCTCATTGGTTCCCCCTCTTGCAGTTCATCCTGCGGACAAATTGCAGACGGTACGAAAGAGGCATGGAAAGGCGCCGAGTCTCCAAGTGGGGAGATTGTTAGTAAGGGGGCCTGAATGGAGAACACGAGCACCAGGAGATGAAAACTGAGGTGAGTTTCAGAAAGCTTTCCCGATCCCACGGTGTAGCATCCGCTGGGTTTCCAATGAGTGCTTTCGCTGTCGGAAGATTGCGTTGAACCTGGAGAGTTGGGACCCATGGAATGGGGAGCACGCAGGATTCCTTTCAAGGGTCTGCATTTGCTTTCCCAACCTCACCCATCGTCTCAGCCCCAAGAGTGCCCAGCCTTATGTCTTCTGCCGCTGGGGCTGTAGGTGTGGTCAATCCTGGTTGCATGCCAGTCCCTGAACGCATTTGGGAAGAATTTCTTTCTGTTTTGCCCTGCTCGTTTCTTCTTTATGTTGGAAATGTATCCTCAGAATGGGTCTGAGCTGATTTTCCCTGCTGGTTTTAGGCCGCTTTACACACACTTGATGCACTTACACAGAGATAACAAGACTTAGCTTTTAAGATGCTACTAGTCGGATAGATACTTGTGCGATGAACAGGGTCTGGTGAGTCCAGTTGATTGAGCAAGGAGTAGGTCGTGTCCATTCCATATTCGGTTTTCGGAAGGGTATCTGTGCTCATTTCAAACTCGAGTTTTATGCGTCACCCCACCTCACCTTTCCCCTGAAGCAGGCATAAGTGTGTTTTCTAAAAGCGTGACTCTGTTCTGTTTGGGGATTCAGTTCATGGGGAGCGATTTTTACATTCCCTCGATAAGTGATATCATAAGTTTCTTTTTTTGTGGGACTGATTTCACTGAGGATGATCGTACCTAAATCCACTCAGGATGCTGCTACCAGCCTCATGACGTGGATTTCATGGCTGAGTGACACTCCATTGGACCTACCTAGCACCACTTGTCCACTTGTCTTTGTCCACTTGTCCACTCGTCTTTGTCCACTTGGCTCTTTCCTGGGATATGAAACGTGTACCGGAGTGGAGGTTCTTGTCAAGACAGCAGCCCTCAACTTTGGGGTCCCTGTGTCTGGTTGATTTTTTCATTTTCCCAAGGTCAACGCCCATGTGTGGAAGTGCCCTATGCTCTGTGGTTCTGTGTTTTACATGGTTTGTGAAAGAGGATACACTTGTGAAGATTGGCTGTTGGCCATTGACATCCCGCCCATCAGCTTAACAAGGCTCCCTTGACTCCGTGGCCTGTCCTGCCTTTCTGGTTTTTAGACTTTTTTCGCCTGGCCCTTTTGCCCCGGGGGTGGGGGGGGCGAGAGATTTCTTCGTAGTGCTGATTTGCTCTCCCAGGTTGCTTGGTTGGCCAAAAAGGGCGTATGCGTTTTTTCCTGAATATATTCAGGAAAAAACGCATACGCCCTTTTTGGCCAACCGCATCATTGTCCACGTTCTGGCGCTTTTCATGTGCTATCGGGGCCATTCCGATGTACCCGTTGACATCCGTTTCCTGCAATTCTGCCTTGCGTTCAACGCCTCTTCGTAGCCTGACCTCAATATATTTTGGGGCGATAGTTATCGTTTAGAACTCTGCAGGTTTGGGAAGTGCAGTGCCCCTGAGCTCCATTTCCCAAGTCGCTTTTTTGTGAGTGGGACGCAACACGGCTGGATGGCTTCACGCCCTATTGTCGATCCGCGGTGGCAGGCTGAACCTCTGGTGAATTCTTCTTCGTGATGGGAAATGAGAGTGACATGTGCCCGACCAAACACCTCCAGCGAGTCTCTCATTGGTTCCCCTCTTGCAGTTCATCCTGCGGACAAATTGCAGACGGTACGAAAGAGGCATGGAAAGGCGCCGAGTCTCCAAGTGGGGAGATTGTTAGTAAGGGGGCCTGAATGGAGAACACGAGCACCAGGAGATGAAAACTGAGGTGAGTTTCAGAAAGCTTTCCCGATCCCACGGTGTAGCATCCGCTGGGTTTCCAATGAGTGCTTTCGCTGTCGGGAGATTGCGTTGAACCTGGAGAGTTGGGACCCATGGAATGGGGAGCACGCAGGATTCCTTTCAAGGGTCTGCATTTGCTTTCCCAACCTCACCCATCGTCTCAGCCCCAAGAGTGTCCAGCCTTATGTCTTCTGCCGCTGGGGCTGTAGATGTGGTCAATCCTGGTTGCATGCCAGTCCCTGAACGCGTTTGGGAAGAATTTCTCTCTGTTTTGCCCTGCTAGTTTCTTCTTTATGTTGGAAATGTATCCTCAGAATGGGTCTGAGCTGATTTTCCCTGCTGGTTTTAGGACGCTTTACACACACTTGATGCACTTACACAGAGATATCAAGACTTAGCTTTTAAGATGCTTACTAGTCGGATAGATACTTGTGCGATGAACAGGGTCTGGTGAGTCCAGTTGATTGAGCAAGGAGTATGTCGTGTCCATTCCATATTCGGTTTTCGGAAGGGTATCTGTGCTCATTTCAAACTCGAGTTTTATGCGTCACCCCACCTCACCTTTCCCCTGAAGCAGGCATAAGTGTGTTTTCTAAAAGCGTGACTGTGTTCTGTTTGGGTTTCAGTTCATGGGGAGCGATTTTTACATTCCCTCGATAAGTGATATCATAAGTTTCTTTTTTTGTGGGACTGATTTCACTGAGGATGATCGTACCTAAATCCACTCAGGATGCTGCTACCAGCCTCATGACGTGGATTTCATGGCTGAGTGACACTCCATTGGACCTACGTAGCACCACTTGTCCACTTGACATTGTCCACTTGTCCTTGTCCACTTGTCCACTCGTCTTTGTCCACTTGGCTCTTTCCTGGGATATGAAACGTGTACCGGAGTGGAGGTTCTTGTCAAGACAGCAGCCCTCAACTTTGGGGTCCCTGTGTCTGGTTGATTTTTTCATTTTCCCAAGGTCAACGCCCATGTGTGAAAGTGCCCTATGATCTGTGGTTCTGTGTTTTACATGGTTTGGGAAAGAGGATACACTTGTGAAGATTGGCTGTTGGCCATTGACATCCCGCCCATCAGCTTAACAAGGCTCCCTTGACTCCGTGGCCTGTCCTGCCTTTCTGGTTTTTAGACTTTTTTCCCCTGGCCCTTTTGCCCCGGGGGGGGGTCGAGAGATTTCTTTGTAGTGCTGATTTGCTCTCCCAGGTTGCTTGGTTGGCCAAAAAGGGCGTATGCGTTTTTTCCTGAATATATTCAGGAAAAAACGCATACGCCCTTTTTGGCCAACCGCATCATTGTCCGCGTTCTGGCGCTTTTCATGTGCTATCGGGGCCATTCCGATGTACCCGTTGACATCCGTTTCCTGCAATTCTGCCTTGCGTTCAACGCCGCTTCGTAGCCTGACCTCAATATATTTTGGGGCGATAGTTATCGTTTAGCACTCTGCAGGTTTGGGAAGTGCAGTGCCCCTGAGCTCCATTTCCCAAGTCGCTTTTTTGTGAGTGGGACGCAACACGGCTGGATGGCTTCACGCCCTATTGTCGATCCGCGGTGGCAGGCTGAATCTCTGGTGAATTCTTCTTCGTGATGGGAAATGAGAGTGACATGTGCCCGACCAAATACCTCCAGCGAGTCTCTCATTGGTTCCCCCTCTTGCAGTTCATCCTGCGGACAAATTGCAGACGGTACGAAAGAGGCATGGAAAGGCGCCGAGTCTCCAAGTGGGGAGATTGTTAGTAAGGGGGCCTGAATGGAGAACACGAGCACCAGGAGATGAAAACTGAGGTGAGTTTCAGAAAGCTTTCCCGATCCCACGGTGTAGCATCCGCTGGGTTTCCAATGAGTGCTTTCGCTGTCGGAAGATTGCGTTGAACCTGGAGAGTTGGGACCCATGGAATGGGGAGCACGCAGGATTCCTTTCAAGGGTCTTCATTTGCTTTCCCAACCTCACCAATCATCTCAGCCCCAGGAGTGTCCAGCCTTATGTCTTCTGCCGCTGGGGCTGTAGATGTGGTCAATCCTGGTTGCATGCCAGTCCCTGAACGCATTTTGGAAGAATTTCTCTCTTTTGCCCTGCTTGTTTCTTCTTTATGTTGGAAATGTATCCTCAGAATGGGTCTGAGCTGATTTTCCCTGCTGGTTTTAGGCCGCTTTACACACACTTGATGCACTTACACAGAGATATCAAGACTTAGCTTTTAAGATGCTTACTAGTCGGATAGATACTTGTGCGATGAACAGGGTGTGGTGAGTCCAGTTAATTGAGCAAGGAGTAGGTCGTGTGCATTCCATATTCGGTTTTCGGAAGGGTATCTGTGCTCATTTCAAACTCGAGTTTTATGCGTCACCCCACCTCACCTTTCCCCTGAAGCAGGCATAAGTGTGTTTTCTAAAAGCGTGACTCTGTTCTGTTTGGGGATTCAGTTCATGGGGAGCGATTTTTACATTCCCTCGATAAGTGATATCATAAGTTTCTTTTTTTGTGGGACTGATTTCACTGAGGATGATCGTACCTAAATCCACTCAGGATGCTACTACCAGCCTCATGACGTGGATTTCATGGCTGAGTGACACTCCATTGGACCTACGTAGCACCACTTGTCCACTTGTCCACTTGTCTTTGTCCACTTGTCCACTCGTCTTTGTCCACTTGGCTCTTTCCTGGGATATGAAACGTGTACCGGAGTGGAGGTTCTTGTCAAGACAGCAGCCCTCAACTTTGGGGTCCCTGTGTCTGGTTGATTTTTTTCATTTTCCCAAGGTCAACGCCCATGTGTGGAAGTGCCCTATGCTCTGTGGTTCTGTGTTTTACATGGTTTGGGAAAGAGGATACACTTGTGAAGATTGGCTGTTGGCCATTGACATCCCGCCCATCAGCTTAACAAGGCTCCCTTGACTCCGTGGCCTGTCCTGCCTTTCTGGTTTTTAGACTTTTTTCGCCTGGCCCTTTTGCCCCCGGGGGGGGGGGAGAGATTTCTTTGCAGTGCTGATTTGCTCTCCCAGGTTGCTTGGTTGGCCAAAAAGGGCGTATGCGTTTTTTCCTGAATATATTCAGGAAAAAACGCATACGCCCTTTTTGGCCAACCGCATCATTGTCCACGTTCTGGCGCTTTTCATGTGCTATCGGGGCCATTCCGATGTACCCGTTGACATCCGTTTCCTGCAATTCTGCCTTGCGTTCAACGCCTCTTCGTAGCCTGACCTCAATATATTTTGGGGCGATAGTTATCGTTTAGAACTCTGCAGGTTTGGGAAGTGCAGTGCCCCTGAGCTCCATTTCCCAAGTCGCTTTTTTGTGAGTGGGACGCAACACGGCTGGATGGCTTCACGCCCTATTGTCGATCCGCGGTGGCAGGCTGAACCTCTGGTGAATTCTTCTTCGTGATGGGAAATGAGAGTGACATGTGCCCGACCAAACACCTCCAGCGAGTCTCTCATTGGTTCCCCCTCTTGCAGTTCATCCTGCGGACAAATTGCAGACGGTACGAAAGAGGCATGGAAAGGCGCCGAGTCTCCAAGTGGGGAGATTGTTAGTAAGGGGGCCTGAATGGAGAACACGAGCACCAGGAGATGAAAACTGAGGTGAGTTTCAGAAAGCTTTCCCGATCCCACGCTGTAGCATCCGCTGGGTTTCCAATGAGTGCTTTCGCTGTCGGAAGATTGCGTTGAACCTGGAGAGTTGGGACCCATGGAATGGGGAGCACGCAGGATTCCTTTCAAGGGTCTGCATTTGCTTTCCCAACCTCACTAATCGTCTCAGCCCCAAGAGTGTCCAGCCTTATGTCTTCTGCCGCTGGGGCTGTAGATGTGGTCAATCCTGGTTGCATGCCAGTCCCTGAACGCATTTGGGAAGAATTTCTCTCTGTTTTGCCCTGCTTGTTTCTTCTTTCTGTTGGAAATGTATACTCAGAATGGGTCTGAGCTGATTTTCCCTGCTGGTTTTAGGCCGCTTTACACACACTTGATGCACTTACACAGAGATATCAAGACTTAGCTTTTAAGATGCTTACTAGTCGGATAGATACTTGTGCGATGAACAGGGTCTGGTGAGTCCAGTTGATTGAGCAAGGAGTAGCTCGTGTCCATTCCATATTCGGTTTTCGGAAGGGTATCTGTGCTCATTTCAAACTCGAGTTTTATGCGTCACCCCACCTCACCTTTCCCCTGAAGCAGGCATAAGTGTGTTTTCTAAAAGCGTGACTCTGTTCTGTTTGGGGATTCAGTTCATGGGGAGTGATTTTTACATTCCCTCGATAAGTGATTTCAGAAGTTTCTTTTTTTGTGTGACTGATTTCACTGAGGATGATCGTACCTAAATCCACTCAGGATGCTGCTACCAGCCTCATGACGTGCATTTCATGGCTGAGTGACACTCCATTGGACCTACGTAGCACCACTTGTCCACTTGTCCACTTGTCTTTGTCCACTTGTCCACTTGGCTCTTTCCTGGGATATGAAACGTGTACCGGAGTGGAGGTTCTTGTCAAGACAGCAGCCCTCAACTTTGGGGTCCCTGTGTCTCGTTGATTTTTTCATTTTCCCAAGGTCAACGCCCATGTGTGGAAGTGCCCTATGCTCTGTGGTTCTGTGTTTTACATGGTTTGGGAAAGAGGATACACTTGTGAAGATTGGCTGTTGGCCATTGACATCCCGCCCATCAGCTTAACAAGGCTCCCTTGACTCCGTGGCCTTTCCTGCCTTTCTGGTTTTTAGACTTTTTTCGCCTTGCCCTTTTGCCCCGGGGGGGGGGGGGGCGAGAGATTTCTTTGTAGTGCTGATTTGCTCTCCCAGGTTGCTTGGTTGGCCAAAAAGGGCGTATGCGTTTTTTCCTGAATATATTCAGGAAAAAACGCATACGCCCTTTTTGGCCAACCGCATCATTGTCCACGTTCTGGCGCTTTTCATGTGCTATCGGGGCCATTCCGATGTACCCGTTGACATCCGTGTCCTGCAATTCTGCCTTGCGTTCAACGCCTCTTCGTAGCCTGACCTCAATATATTTTGGGGCGATAGTTATCGTTTAGAACTCTGCAGGTTTGGGAAGTGCAGTGCCCCTGAGCTCCATTTCCCAAGTCGCTTTTTTGTGAGTGGGACGCAACACGGCTGGATGGCTTCACGCCCTATTGTCGATCCGCGGTGGCAGGCTGAACCTCTGGTGAATTCTTCTTCGTGATGGGAAATGAGAGTGACATGTGCCCGACCAAACACCTCCAGCGAGTCTCTCATTGGTTCCCCCTCTTGCAGTTCATCCTGCGGACAAATTGCAGACGGTACGAAAGAGGCATGGAAAGGCGCCGAGTCTCCAAGTGGGGAGATTGTTAGTAAGGGGGCCTGAATGGAGAACACGAGCACCAGGAGATGAAAACTGAGGTGAGTTTCAGAAAGCTTTCCCGATCCCACGGTGTAGCATCCGCTGGGTTTCCAATGAGTGCTTTCGCTGTCGGAAGATTGCGTTGAACCTGGAGAGTTGGGACCCATGGAATGGGGAGCACGCAGGATTCCTTTCAAGGGTCTGCATTTGCTTTCCCAACCTCACCCATCGTCTCAGCCCCAAGAGTGTCCAGCCTTATGTCTTCTGCCGCTGGGGCTGTAGATGTGGTCAATCCTGGTTGCATGCCAGTCCCGGAACGCATTTGGGAAGAATTTCTCTCTGTTTTGCCCTGCTTGTTTCTTCTTTATGTTGGAAATGTATCCTCAGAATGGGTCTGAGCTGATTTTCCCTGCTGGTTTTAGGCCGCTTTACACACACTTGATGCACTTACACAGAGATATCAAGACTTAGCTTTTAAGATGCTTACTAGTCGGATAGATACTTGTGCGATGAACAGGGTCTGGTGAGTCCAGTTGATTGAGCAAGGAGTAGGTCGTGTCCATTCCATATTCGGTTTTCGGAAGGGTATCTGTGCTCATTTCAACTCGAGTTTTATGCGTCACCCCACCTCACCTTTCCCCTGAAGCAGGCATAAGTGTGTTTTCTAAAAGCCTGACTCTGTTCTGTTTGGGGATTCAGTTCATGGGGAGCGATTTTTACATTCCCTCGATAAGTGATATCATAAGTTTCTTTTTTTGTGGGACTGATTTCACTGAGGATGATCGTACCTAAATCCACTCAGGATGCTGCGACCAGCCTCATGACGTGGATTTCATGGCTGAGTGACACTCCATTGGACCTACGTAGCACCACTTGTCCACTTGTCTTTGTCCACTTGTCCACTCGTCTTTGTCCACTTGGCTCTTTCCTGGGATATGAAACGTGTACCGGAGTGGAGGTTCTTGTCAAGACAGCAGCCCTCAACTTTGGGGTCCCTGTGTCTGGTTGATTTTTTCATTTTCCCAAGGTCAACGCCCATGTGTGGAAGTGCCCTATGCTCTGTGGTTCTGTGTTTTACATGGTTTGGGAAAGAGGATACAATTGTGAAGATTGGCTGTTGGCCATTGACATCCCGCCCATCAGCTTAACAAGGCTCCCTTGACTCCGTGGCCTGTCCTGCCTTTCTTGTTTTTAGACTTTTTTCGCCTGGCCCTTTTGCCCCCGGGGGGGTGGTCGAGAGATTTCTTTGTAGTGCTGATTTGCTCTCCCAGGTTGCTTGGTTGGCCAAAAAGGGCGTATGCGTTTTTTCCTGAATATATTCAGGAAAAAACGCATACGCCCTTTTTGGCCAACCGCATCATTGTCCACGTTCTGGCGCTTTTCATGTGCTATCGGGGCCATTCCGATGTACCCGTTGACATCCGTTTCCTGCAATTCTGCCTTGCGTTCAACGCCTCTTCGTAGCCTGACCTCAATATATTTTGGGGCGATAGTTATCGTTTAGAACTCTGCAGGTTTGGGAAGTGCAGTGCCCCTGAGCTCCATTTCCCAAGTCGCTTTTTTGTGAGTGGGACGCAACACGGCTGGATGGCTTCACGCCCTATTGTCGATCCGGGGTGGCAGGCTGAACCTCTGGTGAATTCTTCTTCGTGATGGGAAATGAGAGTGACATGTGCCCGACCAAACACCTCCAGCGAGTCTCTCATTGGTTCCCCCTCTTGCAGTTCATCCTGCGGACAAATTGCAGACGGTACGAAAGAGGCATGGAAAGGCGCCGAGTCTCCAAGTGGGGAGATTGTTAGTAAGGGGGCCTGAATGGAGAACACGAGCACCAGGAGATGAAAACTGAGGTGAGTTTCAGAAAGCTTTCCCGATCCCACGGTGTAGCATCCGCTGGGTTTCCAATGAGTGCTTTCGCTGTCGGATGATTGCGTTGAACCTGGAGAGTTGGGACCCATGGAATGGGGAGCACGCAGGATTCCTTTCAAGGGTCTGCATTTGCTTTCCCAACCTCACCAATCGTCTCAGCCCCAAGAGTGTCCAGCCTTATGTCTTCTGCCGCTGGGGCTGTAGATGTGGTCAATCCTGGTTGCATGCCAGTCCCGGAACGCATTTTGGAAGAATTTCTCTCTGTTTTGCCCTGCTAGTTTCTTCTTTATGTTGGAAATGTATCCTCAGAATGGGTCTGAGCTGATTTTCCCTGCTGGTTTTAGGCTGCTTTACACAAACTTGATGCACTTACACAGAGATATCAAGACTTAGCTTTTAAGATGCTTACTAGTCGGATAGATACTTGTGCGATGAACGGGGTCTGGTGAGTCCAGTTAATTGAGCAAAGAGTAGGTCGTGTCCATTCCATATTCGGTTTTCGGAAGGGTATCTGTGCTCATTTCAAACTCGAGTTTTATGCGTCACCCCACCTCACCTTTCCCCTGAAGCAGGCATAAGTGTGTTTTCTAAAAGCGTGACTCTGTTCTGTTTGGGGATTCAGTTCATGGGGAGCGATTTTTACATTCCCTCGATAAGTGATATCATAAGTTTCTTTTTTTGTGGGACTGATTTCACTGAGGATGATCGTACCTAAATCCACTCAGGATGCTGCGACCAGCCTCATGACGTGGATTTCATGGCTGAGTGACACTCCATTGGACCTACGTAGCACCACTTGTCCACTTGTCTTTGTCCACTTGTCCACTCGTCTTTGTCCACTTGGCTCTTTCCTGGGATATGAAACGTGTACCGGAGTGGAGGTTCTTGTCAAGACAGCAGCCCTCAACTTTGGGGTCCCTGTGTCTGGTTGATTTTTTTCATTTTCCCAAGGTCAACGCCCATGTGTGGAAGTGCCCTATGGTCTGTGGTTCTGTGTTTTACATGGTTTGGGAAAGAGGATACACTTGTGAAGATTGGCTGTTGGCCATTGACATCCCGCCCATCAGCTTAACAAGGCTCCCTTGACTCCGTGGCCTGTCCTGCCTTTCTGGTTTTTAGACTTTTTTCGCCTGGCCCTTTTGCCCCGGGGGTGGGGGGGGCGAGAGATTTCTTTGTAGTGCTGATTTGCTCTCCCAGGTTGCTTGGTTGGCCAAAAAGGGCGTATGCGTTTTTTCCTGAATATATTCAGGAAAAAACGCATACGCCCTTTTTGGCCAACCGCATCATTGTCCACGTTCTGGCGCTTTTCATGTGCTATCGGGGCCATTCCGATGTACCCGTTGACATCCGTTTCCTGCAATTCTGCCTTGCGTTCAACGCCTCTTCGTAGCCTGACCTCAATATATTTTGGGGCGATAGTTATCGTTTAGAACTCTGCAGGTTTGGGAAGTGCAGTGCCCCTGAGCTCCATTTCCCAAGTCGCTTTTTTGTGAGTGGGACGCAACACGGCTGGATGGCTTCACGCCCTATTGTCGATCCGCGGTGGCAGGCTGAACCTCTGGTGAATTCTTCTTCGTGATGGGAAATGAGAGTGACATGTGCCCGACCAAACACCTCCAGCGAGTCTCTCATTGGTTCCCCCTCTTGCAGTTCATCCTGCGGACAAATTGCAGACGGTACGAAAGAGGCATGGAAAGGCGCCGAGTCTCCAAGTGGGGAGATTGTTAGTAAGGGGGCCTGAATGGAGAACACGAGCACCAGGAGATGAAAACTGAGGTGAGTTTCAGAAAGCTTTCCCGATCCCACGGTGTAGCATCCGCTGGGTTTCCAATGAGTGCTTTCGCTGTCGGAAGATTGCGTTGAACCTGGAGAGTTGGGACCCATGGAATGGGGAGCACGCAGGATTCCTTTCAAGGGTCTGCATTTGCTTTCCCAACCTCACCAATCGTCTCAGCCCCAAGAGTGTCCAGCCTTATGTCTTCTGCCGCTGGGGCTGTAGATGTGGTCAATCCTGGTTGCATGCCAGTCCCTGAACGCATTTTGGAAGAATTTCTCTCTGTTTTGCCCTGCTAGTTTCTTCTTTATGTTGTAAATGTATCCTCAGAATGGGTCTGAGCTGATTTTCCCTGCTGGTTTTAGGCCGCTTTACACACACTTGATGCACTTACACAGAGATATCAAGACTTAGCTTTTAAGATGCTTACTACTCGGATAGATACTTGTGCGATGAACAGGGTCTGGTGAGTCCAGTTGATTGAGCAAAGAGTAGGTCGTGTCCATTCCATATTCGGTTTTCAGAAGGGTATCTGTGCTCATTTCAAACTCGAGTTTTATGCGTCACCCCACCTCACCTTTCCCCTGAAGCAGGCATAAGTGTGTTTTCTAAAAGCGTGACTCTGTTCTGTTTGGGGATTCAGTTCATGGGGAGCGATTTTTACATTCCCTCGATAAGTGATATCATAAGTTTCTTTTTTTGTGGGACTGATTTCACTGAGGATGATCGTACCTAAATCCACTCAGGATGCTGCTACCAGCCTCATGACGTGGATTTCATGGCTGAGTGACACTCCATTGGACCTACGTAGCACCACTTGTCCACTTGTCCACTTGACTTTGTCCACTTGTCCACTTGGCTCTTTCCTGGGATATGAAACGTGTACCGGAGTGGAGGTTCTTGTCAAGACAGCAGCCCTCAACTTTGGGGTCCCTGTGTCTGGTTGATTTTTTCATTTTCCCAAGGTCAACGCCCATGTGTGGAAGTGCCCTATGCTCTGTGGTTCTGTGTTTTACATGGTTTGGGAAAGAGGATACACTTGTGAAGATTGGCTGTTGGCCATTGACATCCCGCCCATCAGCTTAACAAGGCTCCCTTGACTCCGTGGCCTGTCCTGCCTTTCTGGTTTTTAGACTTTTTTCGCCTGGCCCTTTTGCCCCGGGGGGGGGGCGAGAGATTTCTTTGTAGTGCTGATTTGCTCTCCCAGGTTGCTTGGTTGGCCAAAAAGGGCGTATGCGTTTTTTCCTGAATATATTCAGGAAAAAACGCATACGCCCTTTTTGGCCAACCGCATCATTGTCCACGTTCTGGCGCTTTTCATGTGCTATCGGGGCCATTCCGATGTACCCGTTGACATCCGTTTCCTGCAATTCTGCCTTGCGTTCAACGCCTCTTCGTAGCCTGACCTCAATATATTTTGGGGCGATAGTTATCGTTTAGAACTCTGCAGGTTTGGGAAGTGCAGTGCCCCTGAGCTCCATTTCCCAAGTCGCTTTTTTGTGAGTGGGACGCAACACGGCTGGATGGCTTCACGCCCTATTGTCGATCCGCGGTGGCAGGCTGAACCTCTGGTGAATTCTTCTTCGTGATGGGAAATGAGAGTGACATGTGCCCGACCAAACACCTCCAGCGAGTCTCTCATTGGTTCCCCCTCTTGCAGTTCATCCTGCGGACAAATTGCAGACGGTACGAAAGAGGCATGGAAAGGCGCCGAGTCTCCAAGTGGGGAGATTGTTAGTAAGGGGGCCTGAATGGAGAACACGAGCACCAGGAGATGAAAACTGAGGTGAGTTTCAGAAAGCTTTCCCGATCCCACGGTGTAGCATCCGCTGGGTTTCCAATGAGTGCTTTCGCTGTCGGAATATTGCGTTGAACCTGGAGAGTTGGGACCCATGGAATGGGGAGCACGCAGGATTCCTTTCAAGGGTCTTCATTTGCTTTCCCAACCTCACCAATCATCTCAGCCCCAAGAGTGTCCAGCCTTATGTCTTCCCCCGCTGGGGCTGTAGATGTGGTCAATCCTGGTTGCATGCCAGTCCCTGAACGCATTTGGGAAGAATTTCTCTCTGTTTTGCCCTGCTTGTTTCTTCTTTCTGTTGGAAATGTATCCTCAGAATGGGTCTGAGCTGATTTTCCCTGCTGGTTTTAGGCCGCTTTACACACACTTGATGCACTTACACAGAGATATCAAGACTTAGCTTTTAAGATGCTTACTAGTCGGATAGATACTTGTGCGATGAACAGGGTCTGGTGAGTCCAGTTGATTGAGCAAGGAGTAGGTCGTGTCCATTCCATATTCGGTTTTCGGAAGGGTATCTGTGCTCATTTCAAACTCGAGTTTTATGCGTCACCCCACCTCACCTTTCCCCTGAAGCAGGCATAAGTGTGTTTTCTAAAAGCGTGACTCTGTTCTGTTTGGGGATTCAGTTCATGGGGAGCGATTTTTACATTCCCTCGATAAGTGATATCATAAGTTTCTTTTTTTGTGGGACTGATTTCACTGAGGATGATCGTACCTAAATCCACTCAGGATGCTGCTACCAGCCTCATGACGTGGATTTCATGGCTGAGTGACACTCCATTGGACCTACGTAGCACCACTTGTCCACTTGTCCACTTGTCTTTGTCCACTTGTCCACTCGTGTTTGTCCACTTGGCTCTTTCCTGGGATATGAAACGTGTACCGGAGTGGAGGTTCTTGTCAAGACAGCAGCCCTCAACTTTGGGGTCCCTGTGTCTCGTTGATTTTTTCATTTTCCCAAGGTCAACGCCCATGTGTGGAAGTGCCCTATGCTCTGTGGTTCTGTGTTTTACATGGTTTGGGAAAGAGGATACACTTGTGAAGTTTGGCTGTTGGCCATTGACATCCCGCCCATCAGCTTAACAAGGCTCCCTTGACTCCATGGCCTTTCCTGCCTTTCTGGTTTTTAGACTTTTTTGGCCTTGCCCTTTTGCCCCGTGGGGGGGGGGCGAGAGATTTCTTTGTAGTGCTGATTTGCTCTCCCAGGTTGCTTGGTTGGCCAAAAAGGGCGTTTGCGTTTTTTCCTGAATATATTCAGGAAAAAACGCATACGCCCTTTTTGGCCAACCGCATCATTGTCCACGTTCTCGCGCTTTTCATGTGCTATCGGGGCCATTCCGATGTACCCTTTGACATCCGTCTCCTGCAATTCTGCCTTGCGTTCAACGCCTCTTCGTAGCCTGACCTCAATATATTTTGGGGCGATAGTTATCGTTTAGAACTCTGCAGGTTTGGGAAGTGCAGTGCCCCTGAGCTCCATTTCCCAAGTCGCTTTTTTGTGAGTGGGACGCAACACGGCTGGATGGCTTCACGCCCTATTGTCGATCCGCGGTGGCAGGCTGAACCTCTGGTGAATTCTTCTTCGTGATGGGAAATGAGAGTGATATGTGCCCGACCAAACACCTCCAGCGAGTCTCTCATTGGTTCCCCCTCTTGCAGTTCATCCTGCGGACAAATTGCAGACGGTACGAAAGAGGCATGGAAAGGCGCCGAGTCTCCAAGTGGGGAGATTGTTAGTAAGGGGGCCTGAATGGAGAACACGAGCACCAGGAGATGAAAACTGAGGTGAGTTTCAGAAAGCTTTCCCGATCCCACGGTGTAGCATCCGCTGGGTTTCCAATGAGTGCTTTCGCTGTCGGAAGATTGCGTTGAACCTGGAGAGTTGGGACCCATGGAATGGGGAGCACGCAGGATTCCTTTCAAGGGTCTGCATTTGCTTTCCCAACCTCACTAATCGTCTCAGCCCCAAGAGTGTCCAGCCTTATGTCTTCTGCCGCTGGGGCTGTAGATGTGGTCAATCCTGGTTGCATGCCAGTCCCTGAACGCATTTGGGAAGAATTTCTCTCTTTTTTGCCCTGCTTGTTTCTTCTTTCTGTTGGAAATGTATCCTCAGAATGGGTCTGAGCTGATTTTCCCTGCTGGTTTTAGGCCGCTTTACACACACTTGATGCACTTACACAGAGATATCAAGACTTAGCTTTTAAGATGCTTACTAGTCGGATAGATACTTGTGCGATGAACAGGGTGTGGTGAGTCCAGTTGATTGAGCAAGGAGTAGGTCGTGTCCATTCCATATTCGGTTTTCGGAAGGGTATCTGTGCTCATTTCAAACTCGAGTTTTATGCGTCACCCCACCTCACCTTTCCCCTGAAGCAGGCATAAGTGTGTTTTCTAAAAGCGTGACTCTGTTCTGTTTGGGGATTCAGTTCATGGGGAGCGATTTTTACATTCCCTCGATAAGTGATATCATAAGTTTCTTTTTTTGTGGGACTGATTTCACTGAGGATGATCGTACCTAAATCCACTCAGGATGCTGCGACCAGCCTCATGACGTGGATTTCATGGCTGAGTGACACTCCATTGGACCTACCTAGCACCACTTGTCCACTTGTCCACTTGTCTTTGTCCACTTGTCCACTTGGCTCGTTCCTGGGATATGAAACGTGTACCGGAGTGGAGGTTCTTGTCAAGACAGCAGCCCTCAACTTTGGGGTCCCTGTGTCTCGTTGATTTTTTCATTTTCCCAAGGTCAACGCCCATGTGTGGAAGTGCCCTATGCTCTGTGGTTCTGTGTTTTACATGGTTTGGGAAAGAGGATACACTTGTGAAGATTGGCTGTTGGCCATTGACATCCCGCCCATCAGCTTAACAAGGCTCCCTTGACTCCATGGCCTTTCCTGCCTTTCTGGTTTTTAGACTTTTTTCGCCTGGCCCTTTTGCCCCGGGGGGGGGGGCGAGAGATTTCTTTGTAGTGCTGATTTGCTCTCCCAGGTTGCTTGGTTGGCCAAAAAGGGCGTATGCGTTTTTTCCTGAATATATTCAGGAAAAAACGCATACGCCCTTTTTGGCCAACCGCATCATTGTACACGTTCTCGCGCTTTTCATGTGCTATCGGGGCCATTCCGATGTACCCTTTGACATCCGTCTCCTGCAATTCTGCCTTGCGTTCAACGCCTCTTCGTAGCCTGACCTCAATATATTTTGGGGCGATAGTTATCGTTTAGAACTCTGCAGGTTTGGGAAGTGCAGTGCCCCTGAGCTCCATTTCCCAAGTCGCTTTTTTGTGAGTGGGACGCAACACGGCTGGATGGCCTCACGCCCTATTGTCGATCCGCGGTGGCAGGCTGAACCTCTGGTGAATTCTTCTTCGTGATGGGAAATGAGAGTGACATGTGCCCGACCAAACACCTCCAGCGAGTCTCTCATTGGTTCCCCCTCTTGCAGTTCATCCTGCGGACAAATTGCAGACGGTACGAAAGAGGCATGGAAAGGCGCCGAGTCTCCAAGTGGGGAGATTGTTAGTAAGGGGGCCTGAATGGAGAACACGAGCACCAGGAGATGAAAACTGAGGTGAGTTTCAGAAAGCTTTCCCGATCCCACGGTGTAGCATCCGCTGGGTTTCCAATGAGTGCTTTCGCTGTCGGAAGATTGCGTTGAACCTGGAGAGTTGGGACCCATGGAATGGGGAGCACGCAGGATTCCTTTCAAGGGTCTGCATTTGCTTTCCCAACCTCACTAATCGTCTCAGCCCCAAGAGTGTCCAGCCTTATGTCTTCTGCCGCTGGGGCTGTAGATGTGGTCAATCCTGGTTGCATGCCAGTCCCTGAACGCATTTGGGAAGAATTTCTCTCTTTTTTGCCCTGCTTGTTTCTTCTTTCTGTTGGAAATGTATCCTCAGAATGGGTCTGAGCTGATTTTCCCTGCTGGTTTTAAGCCGCTTTACACACACTTGATGCACTTACACAGAGATATCAAGACTTAGCTTTTAAGATGCTTACTAGTCGGATAGATACTTGTGCGATGAACAGGGTCTGGTGAGTCCAGTTGATTGAGCAAGGAGTAGGTCGTGTCCATTCCATATTCGGTTTTCGGAAGGGTATCTGTGCTCATTTCAAACTCGAGTTTTATGCGTCACCCCACCTCACCTTTCCCCTGAAGCAGGCATAAGTGTGTTTTCTAAAAGCGTGACTCTGTTCTGTTTGGGGATTCAGTTCATGGGGAGTGATTTTTACATTCCCTCGATAAGTGATATCAGAAGTTTCTTTTTTTGTGGGACTGATTTCACTGAGGATGATCGTACCTAAATCCACTCAGGATGCTGCTACCAGCCTCATGACGTGCATTTCATGGCTGAGTGACACTCCATTGGACCTACGTAGCACCACTTGTCCACTTGTCCACTTGTCTTTGTCCACTTGTCCACTTGGCTCTTTCCTGGGATATGAAACGTGTACCGGAGTGGAGGTTCTTGTCAAGACAGCAGCCCTCAACTTTGGGGTCCCTGTGTCTGGTTGATTTTTTTCATTTTCCCAAGGTCAACGCCCATGTGTGGAAGTGCCCTATGCTCTGTGGTTCTGTGTTTTACATGGTTTGGGAAAGAGGATACACTTGTGAAGATTGGCTGTTGGCCATTGACATCCCGCCCATCAGCTTAACAAGGCTCCCTTGACTCCGTGGCCTGTCCTGCCTTTCTGGTTTTTAGACTTTTTTCGCCTGGCCCTTTTGCCCCCGGGGGGGGGCAGAGATTTCTTTGCAGTTCTGATTTGCTCTCCCAGGTTGCTTGGTTGGCCAAAAAGGGCGTATGCGTTTTTTCCTGAATATATTCAGGAAAAAACGCATACGCCCTTTTTGGCCAACCGCATCATTGTCCACGTTCTGGCGCTTTTCATGTGCTATCGGGGCCATTCCGATGTACCCGTTGACATCCGTCTCCTGCAATTCTGCCTTGCGTTCAACGCCTCTTCGTAGCCTGACCTCAATATATTTTGGGGCGATAGTTATCGTTTAGAACTCTGCAGGTTTGGGAAGTGCAGTGCCCCTGAGCTCCATTTCCCAAGTCGCTTTTTTGTGAGTGGGACGCAACACGGCTGGATGGCTTCACGCCCTATTGTCGATCCGCGGTGGCAGGCTGAACCTCTGGTGAATTCTTCTTCGTGATGGGAAATGAGAGTGACATGTGCCCGACCAAACACCTCCAGCGAGTCTCTCATTGGTTCCCCCTCTTGCAGTTCATCCTGCGGACAAATTGCAGACGGTACGAAAGAGGCATGGAAAGGCGCCGAGTCTCCAAGTGGGGAGATTGTTAGTAAGGGGGCCTGAATGGAGAACACGAGCACCAGGAGATGAAAACTGAGGTGAGTTTCAGAAAGCTTTCCCGATCCCACGGTGTAGCATCCGCTGGGTTTCCAATGAGTGCTTTCGCTGTCGGAAGATTGCGTTGAACCTGGAGAGTTGGGACCCATGGAATGGGGAGCATGCAGGATTCCTTTCAAGGGTCTTCATTTGCTTTCCCAACCTCACCCATCGTCTCAGCCCCAAGAGTGTCCAGCCTTATGTCTTCTGCCGCTGGGGCTGTAGATGTGGTCAATCCTGGTTGCATGCCAGTCCCGGAACGCATTTGGGAAGAATTTCTCTCTGTTTTGCCCTGCTTGTTTCTTCTTTATGTTGGCAATGTATCCTCAGAATGGGTCTGAGCTGATTTTCCCTGCTGGTTTTAGGCCGCTTTACGCACACTTGATGCACTTACACAGAGATATCAAGACTTAGCTTTTAAGATGCTTACTAGTCGGATAGATACTTGTGCGATGAACAGGGTCTGGTGAGTCCAGTTGATTGAGCAAGGAGTAGGTCGTGTCCATTCCATATTCGGTTTTCGGAAGGGTATCTGTGCTCATTTCAACTCGAGTTTTATGCGTCACCCCACCTCACCTTTCCCCTGAAGCAGGCATAAGTGTGTTTTCTAAAAGCCTGACTCTGTTCTGTTTGGGGATTCGGTTCATGGGGAGCGATTTTTACATTCCCTCGATAAGTGATATCATAAGTTTCTTTTTTTGTGGGACTTATTTCACTGAGGATGATCGTACCTAAATCCACTCAGGATGCTGCTACCAGCCTCATGACGTGCATTTCATGGCTGTGTGACACTCCATTGGACCTACGTAGCACCACTTGTCCACTTGTCCACTTGACTTTGTCCACTTGTCCACTTGGCTCCTTCCTGGGATATGAAACGTGTACCGGAGTGGAGGTTCTTGTCAAGACAGCAGCCCTCAACTTTGGGGTCCCTGTGTCTGGTTGATTTTGTCATTTTCCCAAGGTCAACGCCCATGTGTGGAAGTGCCCTATGCTCTGTGGTTCTGTGTTTTACATGGTTTGGGAAAGAGGATACACTTGTGAAGATTGGCTGTTGGCCATTGACATCCCGCCCATCAGCTTAACAAGGCTCCCTTGACTCCGTGGCCTGTCCTGCCTTTCTGGTTTTTAGACTTTTTTCGCCTGGCCCTTTTGCCCCGCCGGGGGGGGGGGGCGAGAGATTTCTTTGTAGTGCTGATTTGCTCTCCCAGGTTGCTTGGTTGGCCAAAAAGGGCGTATGCGTTTTTTCCTGAATATATTCAGGAAAAAACGCATACGCCCTTTTTGGCCAACCGCATCATTGTCCACGTTCTGGCGCTTTTCATGTGCTATCGGGGCCATTCCGATGTACCCGTTGACATCCGTTTCCCGCAATTCTCCCTTGCGTTCAACGCCTCTTCGTAGCCTGACCTCAATATATTTTGGGGCGATAGTTATCGTTTAGAACTCTGCAGGTTTGGGAAGTGCAGTGCCCCTGAGCTCCATTTCCCAAGTCGCTTTTTTGTGAGTGGGACGCAACACGGCTGGATGGCTTCACGCCCTATTGTCGATCCGCGGTGGCAGGCTGAACCTCTGGTGAATTCTTCTTCGTGATGGGAAATGAGAGTGACATGTGCCCGACCAAACACCTCCAGCGAGTCTCTCATTGGTTCCCCCTCTTGCAGTTCATCCTGCGGAGAAATTGCAGACGGTACGAAAGAGGCATGGAAAGGCGCCGAGTCTCCAAGTGGGGAGATTGTTAGTAAGGGGGCCTGAATGGAGAACACGAGCACCAGGAGATGAAAACTGAGGTGAGTTTCAGAAAGCTTTCCCGATCCCACGGTGTAGCATCCGCTGGGTTTCCAATGAGTGCTTTTGCTGTCGGAAGATTGCGTTGAACCTGGAGAGTTGGGACCCATGGAATGGGGAGCACGCAGGATTCCTTTCAAGGGTCTGCATTTGCTTTCCCAACCTCACCCATCGTCTCAGCCCCAAGAGTGTCCAGCCTTATGTCTTCTGCCGCTGGGGCTGTAGATATGGTCAATCCTGGTTGCATGCCAGTCCCTGAACGCATTTTGGAAGAATTTCTCTCTGTTTTGCCCTGCTTGTTTCTTCTTTATGTTGGAAATGTATCCTCAGAATGGGTCTGAGCTGATTTTCCCTGCAGTTTTTGGCCGCTTTACACACACTTGATGCACTTACACAGAGATATCAAGACTTAGCTTTTAAGATGCTTACTAGTCGGATAGATACTTGTGCGATGAACGGGGTCTGGTGAGTCCAGTTGATTGAGCAAAGAGTAGGTCGTGTCCATTCCATATTCGGTTTTCGGAAGGGTATCTGTGCTCATTTCAAACTCGAGTTTTATGCGTCACCCCACCTCACCTTTCCCCTGAAGCAGGCATAAGTGTGTTTTCTAAAAGCGTGACTCTGTTCTGTTTGGGGATTCATTTCATGGGGAGCGATTTTTACATTCCCTCGATAAGTGATATCATAAGTTTCTTTTTTTGTGGGACTGATTTCACTGAGGATGATCGTACCTAAATCCACTCAGGATGCTGCTAGCAGCCTCATGACGTGGATTTCATGGCTGAGTGACACTCCATTGGACCTACGTAGCACCACTTGTCCACTTGTCTTTGTCCACTTCTCCTTGTCCACTTGTCCACACGTCTTTGTCCACTTGGGTCTTTCCTGGGATATGAAACGTGTACCGGAGTGGAGGTTCTTGTCAAGACAGCAGCCCTCAACTTTGGGGTCCCTGTGTCTGGTTGATTTTTTCATTTTCCCAAGGTCAACGCCCATGTGTGAAAGTGCCCTATGGTCTGTGGTTCTGTGTTTTACATGGTTTGGGAAAGAGGATACACTTGTGAAGATTGGCTGTTGGCCATTGACATCCCCCCCATCAGCTTAACAAGGCTCCCTTGACTCCGTGGGCTGTCCTGCCTTTCTGGTTTTTAGACTTTTTTCGCCTGGCCCTTTTGCCCCGAGGTGGGGGGGGCGAGAGATTTCTTTGTAGTGCTGATTTGCTCTCCCAGGTTGCTTGTTTGGCCAAAAAGGGCGTATGCGTTTTTTCCTGAATATATTCAGGAAAAAACGCATACGCCCTTTTTGGCCAACCGCATCATTGTCCACGTTCTGGCGCTTTTCATGTGCTATCGGGGCCATTCCGATGTACCCGTTGACATCCGTTTCCTGCAATTCTGCCTTGCGTTCAACGCCTCTTCGTAGCCTGACCTCAATATATTTTGGGGCGATAGTTATCGTTTAGAACTCTGCAGGTTTGGGAAGTGCAGTGCCCCTGAGCTCCATTTCCCAAGTCGCTTTTTTGTGAGTGGGACGCAACACGGCTGGATGGCTTCACGCCCTATTGTCGATCCGCGGTGGCAGGCTGAACCTCTGGTGAATTCTTCTTCGTGATGGGAAATGAGAGTGACATGTGCCCGACCAAACACCTCCAGCGAGTCTCTCATTGGTTCCCCCTCTTGCAGTTCATCCTGCGGACAAATTGCAGACGGTACGAAAGAGGCATGGAAAGGCGCCGAGTCTCCAAGTGGGGAGATTGTTAGTAAGGGGACCTGAATGGAGAACACGAGCACCAGGAGATGAAAACTGAGGTGAGTTTCAGAAAGCTTTCCCGATCCCACGGTGTAGCATCCGCTGGGTTTCCAATGAGTGCTTTCGCTGTCGGAAGATTGCGTTGAACCTGGAGAGTTGGGACCCATGGAATGGGGAGCACGCAGGATTCCTTTCAAGGGTCTGCATTTGCTTTCCCAACATCACCAATCGTCTCAGCCCCAAGAGTGTCCAGCCTTATGTCTTCTGCCGCTGGGGCTGTAGATGTGGTCAATCCTGGTTGCATGCCAGTCCCTGAACGCATTTTGGAAGAATTTCTCTCTGTTTTGACCTTCTTGTTTCTTCTTTATGTTGGAAATGTATCCTCAGAATGGGTCTGAGCTGATTTTCCCTGCTGGTTTTAGGCCGCTTTACACACACTTGATGCACTTACACAGAGATATCAAGACTTAGCTTTTAAGATGCTTACTAGTCGGATAGATACTTGTGCGATGAACGGGGTCTGGTGAGTCCAGTTGATTGAGCAAGGAGTAGGTCGTGTCCATTCCATATTCGGTTTTCGGAAGGGTATCTGTGCTCATTTCAAACTCGAGTTTTATGCGTCACCCCACCTCACCTTTCCCCTGAAGCAGGCATAAGTGTGTTTTCTAAAAGCGTGACTCTGTTCTGTTTGGGGATTCAGTTCATGGGGAGCGATTTTTACATTCCCTCGATAAGTGATATCATAAGTTTCTTTTTTTGTGGGACTGATTTCACTGAGGATGATCGTACCTAAATCCACTCAGGATGCTGCTAGCAGCCTCACGACGTGGATTTCATGGCTGAGTGACACTCCATTGGACCTACGTAGCACCAGTTGTCCAGTTGTCCACTTGACTTTGTCCACTTGTCCTTTTCCACTTGTCCACTCGTCTTTGTCCACTTGGCTCTTTCCTGGGATATGAAACGTGTACCGGAGTGGAGGTTCTTGTCAAGACAGCAGCCCTCAACTTTGGGGTCCCTGTGTCTGGTTGATTTTTTCATTTTCCCAAGGTCAACGCCCATGTGTGGAAGTGCCCTATGCTCTGTGGTTCTGTGTTTTACATGCTTTGGGAAAGAGGATACACTTGTGAAGATTGGCTGTTGGCCATTGACATCCCGCCCATCAGCTTAACAAGGCTCCCTTGACTCCGTGGGCTGTCCTGCCTTTCTTGTTTTTAGACTTTTTTCGCCTGGCCCTTTTGCCCCCGGGGGGGGGGTCGAGAGATTTCTTTGTAGTGCTGATTTGCTCTCCCAGGTTGCTTGGTTGGCCAAAAAGGGCGTATGCGTTTTTTCCTGAATATATTCAGGAAAAAACGCATACGCCCTTTTTGGCCAACCGCATCATTGTCCACGTTCTGGCGCTTTTCATGTGCTATCGGGGCCATTCCGATGTACCCGTTGACATCCGTTTCCTGCAATTCTGCCTTGCGTTCAACGCCTCTTCGTAGCCTGACCTCAATATATTTTGGGGCGATAGTTATCGTTTAGAACTCTGCAGGTTTGGGAAGTGCAGTGCCCCTGAGCTCCATTTCCCAAGTCGCTTTTTTGTGAGTGGGACGCAACACGGCTGGATGGCTTCACGCCCTATTGTCGATCCGCGGTGGCAGGCTGAACCTCTGGTGAATTCTTCTTCGTGATGGGAAATGAGAGTGACATGTGCCCGACCAAACACCTCCAGCGAGTCTCTCATTGGTTCCCCCTCTTGCAGTTCATCCTGCGGACAAATTGCAGACGGTACGAAAGAGGCATGGAAAGGCGCCGAGTCTCCAAGTGGGGAGATTGTTAGTAAGGGGGCCTGAATGGAGAACACGAGCACCAGGAGATGAAAACTGAGGTGAGTTTCAGAAAGCTTTCCCGATCCCACGGTGTAGCATCCGCTGGGTTTCCAATGAGTGCTTTCGCTGTCGGAAGATTGCGTTGAACCTGGAGAGTTGGGACCCATGGAATGGGGAGCACGCAGGATTCCTTTCAAGGGTTTGCATTTGCTTTCCCAACCTCACCAATCGTCTCAGCCCCAAGAGTGTCCAGCCTTATGTCTTCTGACGCTGGGGCTGTAGATGTGGTCAATCCTGGTTGCATGCCAGTCCCGGAACGCATTTTGGAAGAATTTCTCTCTGTTTTGCCCTGCTAGTTTCTTCTTTATGTTGGAAATGTATCCTCAGAATGGGTCTGAGCTGATTTTCCCTGCTGGTTTTAGGCTGCTTTACACAAACTTGATGCACTTACACAGAGATATCAAGACTTAGCTTTTAAGATGCTTACTAGTCGGATAGATACTTGTGCGATGAACGGGGTCTGGTGAGTCCAGTTAATTGAGCAAAGAGTAGGTCGTGTCCATTCCATATTCGGTTTTCGGAAGGGTATCTGTGCTCATTTCAAACTCGAGTTTTATGCGTCACCCCACCTCACCTTTCCCCTGAAGCAGGCATAAGTGTGTTTTCTAAAAGCGTGACTCTGTTCTGTTTGGGGATTCAGTTCATGGGGAGCGATTTTTACATTCCCTCGATAAGTGATATCATAAGTTTCTTTTTTTGTGGGACTGATTTCACTGAGGATGATCGTACCTAAATCCACTCAGGATGCTGCGACCAGCCTCATGACGTGGATTTCATGGCTGAGTGACACTCCATTGGACCTTCGTAGCACCACTTGTCCACTTGTCTTTGTCCACTTGTCCACTCGTCTTTGTCCACTTGGCTCTTTCCTGGGATATGAAACGTGTACCGGAGTGGAGGTTCTTGTCAAGACAGCAGCCCTCAACTTTGGGGTCCCTGTGTCTGGTTGATTTTTTCATTTTCCCAAGGTCAACGCCCATGTGTGGAAGTGCCCTATGCTCTGTGGTTCTGTGTTTTACATGGTTTGGGAAAGAGGATACAATTGTGAAGATTGGCTGTTGGCCATTGACATCCCGCCCATCAGCTTAACAAGGCTCCCTTGACTCCGTGGCCTGTCCTGCCTTTCTGGTTTTTAGACTTTTTTCGCCTGGCCCTTTTGCCCCGGGGGTGGGGGGGGCGAGAGATTTCTTTGTAGTGCTGATTTGCTCTCCCAGGTTGCTTGGTTGGCCAAAAAGGGCGTATGCGTTTTTTCCTGAATATATTCAGGAAAAAACGCATACGCCCTTTTTGGCCAACCGCATCATTGTCCACGTTCTGGCGCTTTTCATGTGCTATCGGGGCCATTCCGATGTACCCGTTGACATCCGTTTCCTGCAATTCTGCCTTGCGTTCAACGCCTCTTCGTAGCCTGACCTCAATATATTTTGGGGCGATAGTTATCGTTTAGAACTCTGCAGGTTTGGGAAGTGCAGTGCCCCTGAGCTCCATTTCCCAAGTCGCTTTTTTGTGAGTGGGACGCAACACGGCTGGATGGCTTCACGCCCTATTGTCGATCCGCGGTGGCAGGCTGAACCTCTGGTGAATTCTTCTTCGTGATGGGAAATGAGAGTGACATGTGCCCGACCAAACACCTCCAGCGAGTCTCTCATTGGTTCCCCCTCTTGCAGTTCATCCTGCGGAGAAATTGCAGACGGTACGAAAGAGGCATGGAAAGGCGCCGAGTCTCCAAGTGGGGAGATTGTTAGTAAGGGGGCCTGAATGGAGAACACGAGCACCAGGAGATGAAAACTGAGGTGAGTTTCAGAAAGCTTTCCCGATCCCACGGTGTAGCATCCGCTGGGTTTCCAATGAGTGCTTTCGCTGTCGGAAGATTGCGTTGAACCTGGAGAGTTGGGACCCATGGAATGGGGAGCACGCAGGATTCCTTTCAAGGGTCTGCATTTGCTTTCCCAACCTCACCAATCGTCTCAGCCCCAAGAGTGTCCAGCCTTATGTCTTCTGCCGCTGGGGCTGTAGATGTGGTCAATCCTGGTTGCATGCCAGTCCCTGAACGCATTTTGGAAGAATTTCTCTCTGTTTTGCCCTGCTAGTTTCTTCTTTATGTTGGAAATGTATCCTCAGAATGGGTCTGAGCTGATTTTCCCTGCTGGTTTTAGGCTGCTTTACACAAACTTGATGCACTTACACAGAGATATCAAGACTTAGCTTTTAAGATGCTTACTAGTCGGATAGATACTTGTGCGATGAACGGGGTCTGGTGAGTCCAGTTAATTGAGCAAAGAGTAGGTCGTGTCCATTCCATATTCGGTTTTCGGAAGGGTATCTGTGCTCATTTCAAAGTCGAGTTTTATGCGTCACCCCACCTCACCTTTCCCCTGAAGCAGGCATAAGTGTGTTTTCTAAAAGCGTGACTCTGTTCTGTTTGGGGATTCAGTTCATGGGGAGCGATTTTTACATTCCCTCGATAAGTGATATCATAAGTTTCTTTTTTTGTGGGACTGATTTCACTGAGGATGATCGTACCTAAATCCACTCAGGATGCTGCTACCAGCCTCATGACGTGGATTTCATGGCTGAGTGACACTCCATTGGACCTACGTAGCACCACTTGTCCAGTTGTCCACTTGACTTTGTCCACTTGTCCTTGTCCACTTGTCCACTCGTCTTTGTCCACTTGGCCCTTTCCTGGGATATGAAACGTGTACCGGATTGGAGGTTCTTGTCAAGACAGCAGCCCTCAACTTTGGTTTCCCTGTGTCTGGTTGATTTTTTCATTTTCCCAAGGTCAACGCCCATGTGTGGAAGTGCCCTCTGCTCAGTGGTTCTGTGTTTTACATGGTTTGGGAAAGAGGATACACTTGTGAAGATTGGCTGTTGGCCATTGACATCCCGCCCATCAGCTTAACAAGGCTCCCTTGACTCCGTGGCCTGTCCTGCCTTTCTGGTTTTTAGACTTTTTTCGCCTGGCCCTTTTGCCCCGGCGGGGGGTGGGGCGAGAGATTTCTTCGTAGTGCTGATTTGCTCTCCCAGGTTGCTTGGTTGGCCAAAAAGGGCGTATGCGTTTTTTCTTGAATATATTCAGGAAAAAACGCATACGCCCTTTTTGGCCAACCGCATCATTGTCCACGTTCTGGCGCTTTTCATGTGCTTTCGGGGCCATTCCGATGTACCCGTTGACATCCGTTTCCTGCAATTCTGCCTTGCGTTCAACGCCTCTTCGTAGCCTGACCTCAATATATTTTGGGGCGATAGTTATCGTTTAGAACTCTGCAGGTTTGGGAAGTGCAGTGCCCCTGAGCTCCATTTCCCAAGTCGCTTTTTTGTGAGTGGGACGCAACACGGCTGGATGGCTTCACGCCCTATTGTCGATCCGCGGTGGCAGGCTGAACCTCTGGTGAATTCTTCTTCGTGATGGGAAATGAGAGTGACATGTGCCCGACCAAACACCTCCAGCGAGTCTCTCATTGGTTCCCCCTCTTGCAGTTCATCCTGCGGACAAATTGCAGACGGTACGAAAGAGGCATGGAAAGGCGCCGAGTCTCCAAGTGGGGAGATTGTTAGTAAGGGGACCTGAATGGAGAACACGAGCACCAGGAGATGAAAACTGAGGTGAGTTTCAGAAAGCTTTCCCGATCCCACGGTGTAGCATCCGCTGGGTTTCCAATGAGTGCTTTCGCTGTCGGAAGATTGCGTTGAACCTGGAGAGTTGGGACCCATGGAATGGGGAGCACGCAGGATTCCTTTCAAGGGTCTGCATTTGCTTTCCCAACCTCACCAATCGTCTCAGCCCCAAGAGTGTCCAGCCTTATGTCTTCTGCCGCTGGGGCTGTAGATGTGGTCAATCCTGGTTGCATGCCAGTCCGTGAACGCATTTGGGAAGAATTTCTCTCTGTTTTGCCCTGCTTGTTTCTTCTTTATGTTGGAAATGTATCCTCAGAATGGGTCTGAGCTGATTTTCCCTGCTGTTTTTAGGCCGCTTTACACACACTTGATGCACTTACACAGAGATATCAAGACTTAGCTTTTAAGATGCTTACTAGTCGGATAGATACTTGTGCGATGAACAGGGTCTGGTGAGTCCAGTTGATTGAGCAAGGAGTAGGTCGTGTCCATTCCATATTCGGTTTTCGGAAGGGTATCTGTGCTCATTTCAAACTCGAGTTTTATGCGTCACCCCACCTCACCTTTCCCCTGAAGCAGGCATAAGTGTGTTTTCTAAAAGCGTGCCTCTGTTCTGTTTGGGATTCAGTTCATGGGGAGCGATTTTTACATTCCCTCGATAAGTGATATCATAAGTTTCTTTTTTTGTGGGACTGATTTCACTGAGGATGATCGTACCTAAATCCACTCAGGATGCTGCTACCAGCCTCATGACGTGGATTTCATGGCTGAGTGACACTCCATTGGACCTACGTAGCACCACTTGCCCACTTGTCCACTTGTCTTTGTCCACTTGTCCACTCGTCTTTGTCCACTTGGCTCTTTCCTGGGATATGAAACGTGTACCGGAGTGGAGGTTCTTGTCAAGACAGCAGCCCTCAACTTTGGGGTCCCTGTGTCTGGTTGATTTTTTCATTTTCCCAAGGTCAACGCCCATGTGTGGAAGTGCCCTATGCTCTGTGGTTCTGTGTTTTACATGGTTTGGGAAAGAGGATACACTTGTGAAGATTGGCTGTTGGCCATTGACATCCCGCCCATCAGCTTAACAAGGCTCCCTTGACTCCGTGGCCTGTCCTGCCTTTCTGGTTTTTAGACTTTTTTCGCCTGGCCCTTTTGCCCCGGGGGTGGTGGGCGAGAGATTTCTTTGTAGTGCTGATTTGCTCTCCCAGGTTGCTTGGTTGGCCAAAAAGGGCGTATGCGTTTTTTCCTGAATATATTCAGGAAAAAACGCATACGCCCTTTTTGGCCAACCGCATCATTGTCCACGTTCTGGCGCTTTTCATGTGCTATCGGGGCCATTCCGATGTACCCGTTGACATCCGTTTCCCGCAATTCTGCCTTCCGTTCAATGCCTCTTCGTAGCCTGACCTCAATATATTTTGGGGCGATAGTTATCGTTTAGCACTCTGCAGGTTTGGGAAGTGCAGTGCCCCTGAGCTCCATTTCCCAAGTCGCTTTTTTGTGAGTGGGACGCAACACGGCTGGATGGCTTCACGCCCTATTGTCGATCCGCGGTGGCAGGCTGAACCTCTGGTGAATTCTTCTTCGTGATGGGAAATGAGAGTGACATGTGCCCGACCAAACACCTCCAGCGAGTCTCTCATTGGTTCCCCCTCTTGCAGTTCATCCTGCGGACAAATTGCAGACGGTACGAAAGAGGCATGGAAAGGCGCCGATTCTCCAAGTGGGGAGATTGTTAGTAAGGGGGCCTGAATGGAGAACACGAGCACCAGGAGATGAAAACTGAGGTGAGTTTCAGAAAGCTTTCCCGATCCCACGGTGTAGCATCCGCTGGGCTTCCAATGAGTGCTTTCGCTGTCGGAAGATTGCGTTGAACCTGGAGAGTTGGGACCCATGGAATGGGGAGCACGCAGGATTCCTTTCAAGGGTCTTCATTTGCTTTCCCAACCTCACCAATCATCTCAGCCCCAAGAGTGTCCAGCCTTATGTCTTCCCCCGCTGGGGCTGTAGATGTGGTCAATCCTGGTTGCATGCCAGTCCCTGAACGCATTTGGGAAGAATTTCTCTCTGTTTTGCCCTGCTTGTTTCTTCTTTCTGTTGGAAATGTATCCTCAGAATGGGTCTGAGCTGATTTTCCCTGCTGGTTTTAGGCCGCTTTACACACACTTGATGCACTTACACAGAGATATCAAGACTTAGCTTTTAAGATGCTTACTAGTCGGATAGATACTTGTGCGATGAACAGGGTCTGGTGAGTCCAGTTGATTGAGCAAGGAGTAGGTCGTGTCCATTCCATATTCGGTTTTCGGAAGGGTATCTGTGCTCATTTCAAACTCGAGTTTTATGCGTCACCCCACCTCACCTTTCCCCTGAAGCAGGCATAAGTGTGTTTTCTAAAAGCGTGACTCTGTTCTGTTTGGGGATTCAGTTCATGGGGAGCGATTTTTACATTCCCTCGATAAGTGATATCATAAGTTTCTTTTTTTGTGGGACTGATTTCACTGAGGATGATCGTACCTAAATCCACTCAGGATGCTGCTAGCAGCCTCACGACGTGGATTTCATGGCTGAGTGACACTCCATTGGACCTACGTAGCACCACTTGTCCAGTTGTCCACTTGACTTTGTCCACTTGTCCTTGTCCACTTGTCCACTCGTCTTTGTCCACTTGGCTCTTTCCTGGGATATGAAACGTGTACCGGAGTGGAGGTTCTTGTCAAGACAGCAGCCCTTAACTTTGGGGTCCCTGTGTCTGGTTGATTTTTTCATTTTCACAAGGTCAACGCCCATGTGTGGAAGTGCCC